>NW_011495049.1:2415461-2439424 GCF_000754665.1 Bison bison bison
AAAATCACTGCAGATGGTGACTGCAGCCATGAAATTAAAAGATGCTTGCTCCTTGGAAGAAAAGTTATGACCAACCTAGACAGCATATTAAAAAGTGGAGACATTATTTTGCCAACAAAGGTCCATCTAGTCAAAGCTATGGTGTTTCCAGTAGTCATACATGGATGTGAGAGTTGGACTATAAAGAAAGTTGAGCATGGAAGAATTGATGTTTCTGAACTGTGGTGTTGGAGAAGACTCCTGAGAGTCCCTTGGACTGCAAGGAGATCCAACCAGTCCATCCTAAAGGAAAGCAGTTCTGAATATTCATTGGAAGGACTGATGTTGAAGCTGAAACTCCAATACTTTGGCCACCTGATGTGAAAAACTGACTGATGTGAAAAGACCCTGATGCTGGGAAAGATTGAAGGCAGGAGGAGAAGGGAATGACAAAGGATGAGATGGTTGGATGGCATCACCAACATGAGTTTGAGTAAACTCCAGGAGTTGGTGATGGACAGAGGGGCCTGACATGCTGCAGTCCATGGGTTGGACTTCAAAGAGTTGGACATGACTGAGCGACTGAGCTGAACTTAGGGTGGAGTTGGAACACATATATACGGAATCTAGAAAAATGGTATTGAATAATTTATTTACAGGGCAGCAATGGAGAAAAAGACATAGAGAACAGACTTATGGACATGGGGAGAAGGGAGGTGAGGGTTTGATGTCTGGAAAGAGTAACATAGAAACTTGCATTACAATTTTTAAAATAGACAGCCAATGGGAATTTGTTGTATGGCTCAGGAAAGGGAAATAGGGGCTCTGTATCAACCTAGAGGGTGGGGTCAGGAGGGAGTTTCAAAAGGGAGACGATACGTATATATACCTATGGCTGATTCATGTTGAGGTTTGACAGAAAACAACAAAATTCTTAAAGCAATTATACTTCAATTAAAAAATAAAATGAAAAAAAGAATGTTTCTGGAAAAGTAAGTAAATGGGTGTGTCAGTGGTGATAAAAGAGAGTTGACATGGACTCAGACTGGATGCAGAAGGCAAGAGAATGAAAGAGCGAGGGAGAGAGAGAAAGAGAGAGAGATTGGATGGAGGGGGGAAAAGGGAGAGAGGGATGAAAGCAAAGATATTTATGGTTTTAAGGAAAACAGTAAGAAAAAGGATACAGAAGAAGCTGGTTGGAATATAAACGGAAAGTAAAACATTTGCGGTACAGTGTTAGACGCATTTTCTAGGATCCTGTTTTTGCTAAGTGCATTGGTGACGATTTTGCTACTATAATATAAAATGGTTAGGGGACCACCAAGGAATATGTAGGTGAAATGTTAGATAATTGAGATTTATTTCAGTGAAGAACAAGCTTTCATGTTAGCAACATGCTAAATGTGATGCTGTTAAAAGTTCATTATAGTGTAGCCAATTATCTGATAATTTATTGGCAAATGTGGTACTTTGACCTGCATTTAATAATGAGTCATAACTCTTATGTACATGCTATATCTGAATATAGTATGAAGTATGTATATCATTAATTTTATGTTTAAGCATTGATGCACTACAGAATTGCATGATATCACCCACTATGGGCTGAGCAAAGTCAGAAGTAAAACTAAGCTTACGATTTGAGGAAGAGACAAACCACATAATTAATAAAATCTTAATCTAGTGTTTTAAGTGCTTCATTGGTATAAACAAATTACCAAGACTGGTCAGAGAATATAGTGGCATTTATGCTGGGTTGAGAACGATTCAGAAACCTCCAGAAAGCAATTCACTTGAGATGTGCCCTGAACAATGACCAGTGTTACAACAAATAGAAAAGAAAAAGAGGATAGAGGAAAAAGAGGATAAGGAATAAATTATCAAATGATTTACATATATCATTTGCTTTGTGAGTGGTATATATAAAGAAGGAACTTAAATATTAGTTAGAAGTTGAAAGAGAAAACAGAGTCCAACCAGGCTTTCCACTGAGTTGTATATTGTACATGTCAATTCTCTTATGTACATTATAAGAAGTAAAAATGAGTACTGATGACATAACAATTTTCATAGTGAATGAAAAATCAAGAATGGCTCTGGAAAAAATAAGTAAATGGGTGTGTCAGTGGTGATAAAATATGGCAAAAACCACCGCAACATTGTAAAGCAATTAGCCTCCGATTAAAACAAATTGATTTTAAAATAATAAAAAATAAAACATAAAGAGAAAAAAGTAAGAAAGGGCAATGGAATCTTTTATTCTTGCACAGAAAGTTAGTTCTGAAACACTACCGTGACCCTAATTATCACTTTAACCTTGGGTAAGTTACTTAGAATTTCTTCATCTGTAACAGAGTCAATTAAAAATTCCCGCTGGAATTTGTGGGTCGTCACTAGAGGCTCCTATAAGAGACTATAATAAAGTAGTAGATGTGTAGGACATCTAAACAGAATTACCATGGCCAAAACTGCACAAAATCTAACTTTAAAATGCCCTTCATATACTTCTGCCACCAGTGTTTCAATTGTTAATGTGCTTTTTAATTGAAGGATTTTAATAAATGTTATTTATTTATTTTTAAATTTTTATTGTTTAGAAAAATATATTTCAAAAGATTTGTAAATGGACAACAGCTTAAGATAACCACAGATCTCATTTAAAATCAAGCTCCAAGTCAGACAAGAATGCTAAAGAATCAATGAGATTAAAGTTTATTGGTAAAGCTAGGAGATAAGGCATAGCCTTATGGCATTACTTTGTCCTAAAATACAGTATTATGTCAAATACATTCTCCTTTATTCTAACAGCTTTTTAATCTTAAATAACTTCCTTCTATTCCTCCCAGTTCCTGCAAAGTATCAAAGGGTCTCCATACTCTTAATATTACGGTAACCCAGAATTGACTCATAGGAAAAGACTCTGATGCTGGGAGGGATTGGGGCAGGAGGAGAAGGGGAGGACAAAGGATGAGATGGCTGGATGGCATCACCGACTCGATGGACATGAGTTCCCGGAGTTCACCCAGGTCACCCAGCGTCACCAGGACAAGGAGGCCTGGTGTGCTGCAATTCATGGGGTTGCAAAGAGTTGGCCATGACTGAGCGACTGAACTGAACTGAACTGATGGTGGTTTTAAATTTTATTTGGGATTCAGTATCATTTTTCTGATGATTTCCTAATCCTGGTGGAATTTTCAAAAATGTTTGTTTAAATTGATTTATTTTCTTAAGTTTAAAAACTAGAAACAGAATAGCTATATTGCAATATCTGAGTTAATATAACATGTAGGTATCATATTCCTTAGCATTAACTATTAAAGAATAATAAAACTCCAGAAGGGAAAAGACTCAGTAAAAATAGCTGGGATTTAAAATTATATTTTTCGGCCTGTTAATTTATCATACAGAGTAAAAATAAGCCATAGGTATGAAATGGAAACTCTACCAAATGCCTCTGTGTTTCAGTAAACTTAATTATACAGCACACCATAAAATGACAGTAATATTAGAGAAGAAAAGTAGCAATTTCAGATGTGCAATAACTGCTTTTTACAAGGGTAGAAATTACATCAAGCACATATACCTATTCAGTCTAATACTATTTTCTAGCAAGAGCCAGTGGGATTCACAGTCAAGGGGAGGGAAAGATTTAACTAAGCAGAAATCTGCTTGGTTCAGAAAAGGTTTGTCTACGAATCCACTGCATTGTGAATGTGTTCATTTGCTAATATATAGGTATCTTATATAAAAATTCGTATTTAATCTTTAAATTTATATGTACACATGTGCTTGTAACAGCTTCAGTCAAAAACCACTATTAATGGATGATTCTTGGCTTTTAAAGGGTCTCTGATATACTTTTTACTGCATCTGATCTAAGTGTATATCACATAGAATGACTTTATGAGGATAGCATCCTGTTACGAATAATAGAATGAATCTCAATATTTCTGAAAAAGCTTTTATGTAATCATGCCAGAAAACTTTCATTAAAAAATCTAAAGGAGTATTATTGAATTTTTATTTCAAATTGGAAAGATTTTTATTCATTTCTGCCTTCTACTATTATTTTCATTAATTTAAAGAGAACACCATACCTTTCTTGGTATGTTGGTACTGGGTTTCTTGTTTATCAGTTAATTAATACCCCTATCATGACTTTGCTTGATATCTGTGCCTAACGTTTCTATAAAGAAGATTTTTTGTCACACAAACCTTGTTTAGAATGATAGCTCGGTTGTTAACTGTTTGATCTCAGGGAAATTCTCTAAAATTGAATCTGTTTCCTCATCTATAAAATTAATATATTAATACCTACAGTCATAATAATTGTTATCCAGGGCAGATGTAACATATATAAAGTTCCTACTACATTGCTAAACATAAAGTAGGTTATAAAGTGCTGATAGCTTTTATTTATTCTATTATTATGTATATAGTATAGTACACACTAGACTGGAGTTCTAATTTCAGTCTTAAATTTCTCTCTTGACCCTAGGCAAATCAACATCTTTGTGGCATTGAAAATATCACTTGATTTTTATCACATCACAGCAAAATCTTCAGATTCTGTTAAAGAGAATATGTGCCTTGCTACTATATAATGTCAGATACTTATGATCTCACATAAAAAGTGACAGAATTGTGTTTTAAGAAACATAGGATAAAAATACTGTTGTGGAATAAAAATATCATAGATTATTAATAAAATTGTTACCTGGCTGAGAACATAAAATCCGTTTCTTTGTGGGTAAAGGAATTGGAAGGCAAGGGCTATATAAGAGGAAAGTGATTGGAATGCCCTAATTTTGTGCTCATGGAATAAAACTGAGGAATTGAAAGCTAGTTTAAAAGAGAGGGACTCACAGTCAGTTTTGATTGGACACAATGTACCTCCTGATAATCCTGAGAAACTGATAGATGAATAAAGTCTGATGCTTCTAGTGTTGTTGGCAGTAGGTTTCCATCAACTGGAATATGAATTATCTCCCTATTTGTTTGTTAATCTTAACATTCTTTTATCAAATTTCAAAGGGTTTTTCTTTCACAACTGGAGGATAAAAATACTCTTTGCTTTTGAGTATGTTTCTAGATGATCCGTTGAACAGATTCATCAAGTTGTTCCTCTAGACATAGATATGTCATGGCCTGTGTATAGTCATATGTGTATACTCCCTCCTTTCTTTTTTCCCTCATTCCTTTCTTCCATCCTAACCTGTCTTCCCTCCTTCCTTCCTATATATTTGCCTGGAGAGGGATTATTCATTTCTTCTCTAAGGTATATTTACACCTCTCTTTGACTAATGTTAAAACTAAGGATTATATGCCTACTTTTTTTTCTCTAAGGATTCTGGGTATAATGACAGATATACAACCAACAAGTTACATGTAAAATGGAATCAAATTCCTTCCATAATATGTGAATATATGTTCCTTAGGGAAAATTCCCATGGATGGAGGAGCCTGGTAGGCTGCAGTCCATGGGGTCGCTAAGAGTCAGACACAACTGAGCGACTTCACTTTGACTTTTCACTTTCATGCATTGGAGAAGGAAATGGCAAACCACTCCAGTATTCTTGCCTGGAGAATCCCAGGGTCGGGAGAGCCTGTTGGGCTGCCGTCTGTGGGGTCGCACAGAGTCGGACACAACTGAAGCGACTTAGCAGCAGCAGCAGGGATAAAATTTGAAATATTCATAGACCTCTTAGATCACTGGTCACACATGCCAAAAAGCATATGTGATGAAGTTAACACAGGAATAATAGTGTATGCTTTGACAACTGCAAAATATGACAGAGCACCTTTAGAATGATGGAGATAATTGGTCATTGTCTTTGAACTTGACAATGTACTATGCTCTTGATATACATTGTCTTTGAGCTTACAGCAATCCTGGAATGGTAGATGGTGTGGTCCATCATATGGAAAAAACAATGACTACCAAAGCAAGGATTAAATCCACAACAGTAAATAAGCATTATGGTGAGTTTAGAGTAATAGATGTATTCTATGATGACTCCAGAGCCACCAAAGTCAAATTTTACTATCTAACTTAAAGTTTTCTATCATTATATAGGTATAGTCTGTATTTTATATCTGTAAGAGATTTTATAAAATAGAGAGAAATTCCAAAGATATGCTATTAAAATTTTAGGTATCAATTTATTTTTTAAAAGGAAATCATAATTTTCACACTTATAGGATATAAATAGTCAATAGGAAGAGGTCAAATATATTCTGATGTGTTGTCATTTGAGAATTAAGTAGTGCTTCTCAGATTGAAGTAAAGCATCTATCACCAGCTGTGTGAACTCAGGGGAGAAAATATGTTGTTAGAGTTCATTATTTTTCTCCATTTCTAGCCACTGTCCCTATTCAGGTATAGCAGCACAGATGGTGTTGTGGTAAAGACACATAACACTGTCAGGAGCTGTAACATATGGCAAAAATCTGGCATTCCTCATTCCCACAAGTTTCAAGGTTAAGATAGAAACTTGTCACTTTTCTGACATTCAATTAACTCCTTTCCTTTGTCTTTACCTGAAAATATAAAACGATCTTTTAAGAGATTTTTTTCCCATACTTAACTCATTTCTGTGACTCTACCTACTTTCTTTATTTCATTAGCACTGATCTAATGATTTTTTGAATTATTATAATGCATCCTGTGTTATGTCAAAAATATGTTCTTAAAAGTTATTCCATTAGGAATTAAATTATATTTAAATGCAGTAGAGTAGCTTGGTAAAGGGGTCAGTGTATAAGTCTTTTGCAAAGTTAAAGTTATATGTACCTTCATATATGTATAGTTTGCATATGTAATGTTTACTTGAAATAAGGATATGAAAAAATATATTAATATACTAATTTTCATCAGGAAATTACAAGTTTGTTATAGGATGTATATAAGAGAATGTTCTTTTCTGATGCTGTAAATTACAAGTTTCATAGAATTAAAATCTCACAAAAGACGTGAAAAAAAATCTTACTAAGAATGAAAAGGCAGTAATTATCTGGCAATAAAGATAAAAATTTGGTCTGCCATAAAGCACACATAGAAATAAGTCTAAAAGCATGGACTTTCCTTCCAAGATTCTTCCTTTGAAATTCAATAACTTATTCATGTTCCTCTCTCATAGTCTTCATCCAGATGCCCAGTCATTCCAGGAAACAGAACAATGAGCCATCTTTGTGAAAAAACTAATTAGAGAAATTTAAAATATGTCTATAGAAGGTATTTAACTCAACATTCTAAGTTAAAAGATAATGATTAGTGTGCTTTCACATAAAAGGCTGAATAATTTTTCTCTTTTAGATGTTAGAAAATAGAACTAAACAGAAAGAGTAAATCTGCTTTTAAAAACAAGTACCATTGGAGTAGAGGAATGGAATTAAATTGCTTGTCCTCAGAAATGTCTCTAGATTTCCAAAATGTTGAACCACAAAAGCTAATATTTATAAGGAGCTGAGGGCTGCATTATGTTTAAGACAACATAAAATGTCTTTTTATTATCTCTGAACTGAGATAGATTACTAGACAGATAGTTTGTTTCTCAAAATCATTTTCTCAAAGAGAATTGACTAAGTCTGCTATATTTTTGTGGCCAAAATTGAAATTTAAATGAGAGAATAGAGAGTTTAACATGTATAATCACAAATAAGGTTCCAGAAAAACTCTGAATGATAGAAATGAGAATAAATGTAACAAATTGAAATTGAAAACATTTCCATTTACATCCCAAATAAACACATATGGAAGTACATAGGAAAATAACTGAGCTCTTTATGGAAAGTAAACCTAGAATGAACAGTGTCAAAAGTGTAACATGACCAGAAGAAATCCATTCGATTGTGGTTCACATTAATAGAGCTATTGTATTCAGAAAGAAAGAAAGTAAAGTCACTCAATCGTGTCCTACTCTCTGCGACACCATGAACACCAGGCTCCTCCGTCCATGGGATTTTCTAGGCAAGAGTACTGCAGTAGGTTGCCATTTTCTTCTCCAGGGATCTTCCCGACCCAAGGATCGAACCCAGGTCTCCCACATTGTAGATAGACGCTTTACCGTCTGAGCCACCAGGGAAATCGATAGGCATTGCGTAAGTGGGGTTTTATTGCTTCTCCAGCTTTGTCTCTTACCATTCATTTACTTGCATTCCCCAAATCCAATCAAATTAAACTTTGCTTAGTTTCTCAAAGACATCGTGCTCAATTATTTGAGAGATAGAAAGTCATTCTTGGGTTGATCCTTCAGATTTTACCTTAGAGACCCCATGATCTAGTTAGTTGTCTCTCTCAGGCATTCTCATTGCATTCTGGACTTAGAATTCTGTCCCTGATCACACTGTTTTTCGATTGTTGCTTACCTTGCTAAATTTACCCCTCTAGACTTTAGACAGTTACAGACTTCACTTTCTTGGCTCTAAAATCGCTGCAGTAGGTGACTGCAGTCATGAAATTAAGACACTTGCTCCTTGGAAGAAAAGCTATAACAAATCTAGACAGCATATTAAAAAGCAGAGACATTACTTTGCTGACAAATGTCCATAAGTCAAAGGTATGGTTTTTCCAGTAGTCATGTATGGATGTGAGAGTTGGACTATAAAGAAAGCTGAGCCTCCAAGAACTGGTGCTTTTGAACTGTGGTGTTAGAGAAGACTCTTGAAAGTCCCTTGAACTGCAAGGAGAGCCAACTAGTCCATCCTAAAGGAAATCAGTCCTGAGTGTTCATTGGAAAGACTGATGCCAACGCTGAAGTTCCAATAGTTTGACCACCTGAAGCAAAGTGCCAACTCATTAGAAAAGACCCTGATGCTGGGAAAGATTGAATGCAAGAGAAGAAGGGGATGACGGAGGATGAGATGGTTGGATGACATCACGGACTCAATGGACATGAGTTTGAGTGAGCTCCAGGAAATGGTGAAGAACGGGGAAGCCGAGTGTGCTGCAGTCCATGCAGAAGCAAAGAGTCAGACACAACTGAATGACTGAACAACAATAAGACTTAAGGATCTCTGCAGGCAGGACCTTGTCTATTTTGTAATTACTATTGCATCCATCTTCTGTACTGTATAGAACATAAACATCTATTCACGGTGTGTGTGTGTTCGGTTCACTCAGTCATGTCCAACTCTTTGGAACCCCATGAACTGTATCTTGCCAGGCTCCTCTGTCCATAGAATTTTCCAGGCAAGAATACCAGATCTACTCCCGGAGATCTCCTTGACCCAGGAATCAAATCTGCATCTCTTGTGTCTCCTGTATTGGCAGGTGGATTCTTTACCACGGTGCCACCTAAGAAGCCCCCAATCATTGAGTCAGATTATTCAAATAAGAAAAGACATAGCTCTATTCACTGTGTGCATGCATACGACTGCGAAAGAAAGTGCTCTATTCTGGAATATTTCACATACCATCAAGTACCTGGCTAAAAAATGTGCCCAGATGACCTACCAATAGAGAGAGGAAAAATGTTATATATAATGGCAGAATAGATATCCTCAATGAGGGAAGCACTGAGAAAGACACTATGTATTTTTTTAATGAATGTACCAGAGAAGGAAAATTATATATGTTGCGTGAAGCACCAGAAGACAACTAATCTTAAGAGATAGAAGTAACAGGGATGAATTACACTTCACCATAAGGAAACATTATCTGATGATTAACCCTGTCACAAAATGGAGTGGGATCTTCTTGCACAAGTTCTTTGTCATTGGAATTATCACTTTTGCATATAGAAGAAAGGCAGTTTACAAGTTCATGAATTAGAAAGGAAGTAATACCACATGATTTTATAGTGGAGAAGAAATCTTTTTCCCTTTGCTCATCTAGGTTCTTGTCTGAGAACCGCCCCTACAATGACCCCACCCTCCACCCCCATAATAAAAGACATTAACAAAAGAAAAAGAAAAATTTAATAGCATCTACATAAGAGGTCAATAGTTCCCCCAAGGTCACACAGGGAGTAACTGACATCCATAGCTTCAACTCAGGTTCTCTATGTTGCTGAAATCAGAACTGAAGGAGTACCCCTGCCCAAGTGGCTACAGGTAACTTATTTTAACTGCTGCACACTATTCTCTTGTATGAACTTCCTGATAGAAGTAATTTAAAGATCTTTATTTTTGAACTTTTTGTGCTATTTCAGGGGTATTTTTTTTTAAACTTACCCAATCTGATTATCTCTTAATTAGCGAGTTTAATCTGTTTACATTTATTAATAGGAATTTTGAATGTATTTCCTCATTTTATTGGTATTTTCTATTTATACTCATTTTCTTGCCCTCTTTTGTCTTCCTTTTCTGCCTTTTGTGGAATAAAGCTTTCTATGTTCTGCCATAAACAAATTATTCTCTTCTCTCTGCGGGTTTCGAAAATATAGATTATATATTTCAATGTCAACTTTAAAACTTTAATATATTAAAATTTTAATATATATTTTGATCAATAATATATTTTATCAGTAATATATTTTGATCTATCAAGCCTTGTTGTTGTTGTTCAGTCACTAAGCTGAGTCTGCTTTGTGACTCCATGGACTGCAGTATGCCAGGCCTCCCTGTCCCTCACTGTCTCCTGAAGTTTAGCACCACACACACACATACACACGTTATATATGAAAGTTATTAGGTGTTGAATGTGTCCACATATTATAAAAATTTCTATGTTCACCTTCATCTTTTTAACCAATGCTCTTCCTCAGTCATACTTTGCTTGTAATTAATATTCTTGCTTTAATAATCCTTCTGCTGAGAATTTATGTGATGAAATTTTAATCTTTGTATGACTGGTTTAGCCAGGGATAATATTTTAGGCTGACACATTTTTCCAGACTACGAATGCCTTTTTCCATCTGTTTCTATTGACAACAAAGTTTTCCTTTGGTTTAATTTTTTTTTTTCTTTCCCAGTTAATGCAATTTGTTTCTGGCTTTTAAGGTTTTAAAATTTATCATTGACATATTCAGTTTCTCTATCATGTTTAAGTGTGCATTTTTATTTATTCAGGCTGTTTATTTAGGCACTTGGAGTGCCTTCTGTACCATATCATTCTTTGATTGTGAAAATTATCACCATTTCCTTTTTTCAAATATGACTTTCAGTTCATTTACTCTATTTTATTCTTCTAAGACACTTAGCTATAGGCTGGAGAATCCATAGTATTCTCTGTATTTCTTTAATTTTTTAAGTAGTATTTATATACTTGTGTTTTGGGGCTGTGCTCTAAGTAAATTCCTTAGTACCGTTTCAAATTCAGCAGATCTCTATAAAACTATGTGAATGATTTCTAAAGGCTGGTCTGTTTACTGAATTGGTGGTGGGTTTTGTTTGTTTGTTTGTTTTCAGGTACATATTTCTTTATTAAGATTCCTTAAAGATCCCTTCCACCAGTCTTTCTTTTATCTTTGCTTAGTTCATTTAAAAAACTTGACATTTGTCCCTTGGAGGATTGCCAGCTATTACTAAAGTGTTTTACAGTCTTATCCATATAAACATTTCATCTTGGGTAAATTCAGTTTCTGATTGATTATTTGGGGAATTATTTTTCTTCTTCATTTTTTGGTTACCAGGCTTGTTTTGAGTGGGAGGTTCTTATTTTTTTTCTCTCCTTTTTCTCCCCCCATAGGTATGTGTTTCCTTTTGTGTGAATCACTGTTGTGGTTGTCTCTACTTGTCTTTCAGTGATTTTTCAGGTCCTAGGACTCATAGTAACAATATCATGCTCTGACTCATAGGCGAATAACATACATGACCATCAAGCAAGTGGGGAACTTGATTTGTTTCTCAATTATGAATATGTGACCTTCTACTTTCATATTTCACAACTCCATATATGTGGCAGCCTTAGGGAACAATTGTTTTTAGTCTTCTCTAATAAGCAGGAGGAGCCGTGACACACAATCCTTGCTTTAAACACTGAGTCTGGCTCTATAAATCCATTTTATGGGAGCAATTTTAATCCCTGTGGCCTCAGAAAAAGTGACCTCTTCTCCTACCTGATTTTGGACTTTAATCCTAGAGGGGCAAAGGATGTTGTAGTCACCTTGTATTTATGGCCCATGATAATCTCTGTTCAGTTTGTAAGACCTGCTTTATCTTTATAGTGTTTTCTTTATTTTATATATAATTGTTATGTGATTGAGTCAAAGATTGCATCATAATGTTATTTCACTGTCTTCTCAACAATTCTTCTACTCATCATTTTATCATCTGTGGTTGCTTTTGTTTGTAATCATGGAGCACAGTATTCTATTTATGTCAGCATATTGATAAAAATGGAATTGGACTTAAAACATACTAACACAATATTACTCATGGAAAGTCATATATGTGTATGTGTGTGTGTGTAGATAGTATATAGAAAACCAGAGGAGAAACCACTCTACATGGTGTATCCAGGGGGATCAGTGAATTGAACTCAAGGAATTTTGATTTGACAATCATTTATTGGGTCATCTCAGTGGCAATTTAATTTCAGCAAAGCAATAGCATCTGTAATAGGAAATTAGCATTGTTGATTTGAATACTATTGGCATTGTTGTTTTGTTTGTATTTACATTGTAAATATTTTTGCTGTGTAAGTGCACAAGGGTCCTATATATAGAGACTTTAACTTCACTCTGAATATGATCTTAATTAACCAATATAATAAATAATGGTATATGGCTTCCCTGGTGGCTCAGACGGTAAACAACCCACCAGCAATGCAGGAGACCCAGGTTTGATCCCTGGGTTGGGAAGATTCTCTGGAGAAGGAAATGGCAACCCACTCCAGTATTCTTGTCTATAAACAGAGGGATCTGAGGGATCACAAAGAGTCAGACAGGACCAAGTGACTAACACAAACACACAATAAATAATGTTATATAAATACTAGATAAATTTTCTTTTACTGGGAAAACCTCCACCATAAAGTAGAATGAGATTGTATGACCTAATCCTCATAATATTCAAGTGAAAGTGAAAAGTGAAAGTGAAGTAGCTCAGTTGTGTCCGACTCTTTGCAACCCTGTGGACTGTGGCCCACCAGGCTCCTCCGTCCGTGGGATTCTCCAGGCAAGAATACTGGAATGGGTTGCCCCAGGGGATCTTCCCGATCCAGGGATCGAACCGAACCTGGGTTTCCCATATTGCAGGCAGGCGCTTTAACCTCTGAACCACCAGGGAAGCCTCCAATATTCAAGTGAGGGAGGCTCAACATTGATTTTGTTTCCTGAATTCAGAGGAGGAATTGAGAAAAAAAGAAAAAAGTTAAGTGTTTGTCACAAGTCAAATAAGTGGTATGCCAGGATATACACCTGTTTGCAGAACTCTGGTCCTTATTGAAAAAGAAATATACACAGATACAATGGGAAAACAGGGACAAGAAAGATTTATTTTCAGGAAATGGCTTTATTTCATTAAAACTTCAGTGTTAACCCAGCTCACATATTCTCCAAAGATCTAGTGTATACACTGGATTTAAGGAAATCCAAGAAACAAGATCAAAAACTGAGAGAGAGGAAAAGGTAAACCAAATGATGTAAAAAATAAATTATGAGATACAGAAAATCTCTAGATAATTAGTCAAATTATGTATCATAATAATCCTTTAAATTGTCTATATTATATGTTTCCTCACTTTTCTTTTGGAACCAAGTATTTTCAGGTACAGGAAAATTTTCAACATTTCCAAGAATAACCCAAGCAGTTGAAAAACATTATGACTCTGCCTGTGTGTATTTTAAAATGGTTTAAATAAAGGAGAGAATGACATTCAGGTTTTCTGAAATTAAATAATTATAAAACTATTCTATAGGAATTTTTATGATGATGGCAATATTGTTTGAATAGAAATATAGAATTTCATTTAGTATGAAACTGATGTACTACTATAACAAACTTCCTTTACCCATTAAGTTTTAGCTACTATAACCAATTTAAAATGTAATTTTTCTTTTTGGAGTTAAAACTATTCTTATATTATTTTAAATAAATAATTTGTCATAGTTTCACTGGGAAAAAATGTTTCTTGTGTCTTCCCTAATCTTTTTAACTGAAGGAAATAATGTATTTTATAAAAAATTCTGATAAGAACTCTTCAATGATAACTAATATTTGATGTTTTAAGACAGAAATTAAAAGTTTAATTTTTTAACATGTGAAACACTACGTCATGCCTTGTGAGGGAGGATGAGAAACAATTGGTGCAAATAGATTGCTTCTTGCATATAATTCATCTCTTTAGCAATAAGGTTAATTTCAACTTTGTAAAGCATGTCTTTATCATATTTTACCTGACATTCATGTTAAATATTTTACCTCATTGCTGCTACAAAAGGTGAACAGATAGCTGTTAAAATTTAAATAAAAAATAAACAAAAATAGTAAAAAAAAAAAAAAAACTTTTAGTGAAGACATTTGCCAAAAGAAAAAAAAATACTAGAATGATTACGATCTAAGAATATCCAACAATACCTTATACTCTACTGCCTATTTAAAAATCAGATATAGAAATGTTGACTATTGGAGAGTAAGTAGACAGCAAATATTCAGCACTCAGAATTTTTCACTCATGGAGGCAGCAAATCATCAGATAAATAGCATAGAATAAATTCAGCCATTACCAGTAGGTTTAAGTTAAAAATAGTTTCCCGTTCCATCCTCTTAAGTCAGTGGGAATTTACTGAGCATTACGCTGCTGTGACATCTATATCATACCTACCAGGTGGCCTCCTGAATTTAAAATGAGGCTAAATCATTGTATTCTATTTTTCTTTTTTGTGTGGAGAAAGAAGAGGAAATATGGATGCTAGATCTAAGAGCTTCTTATAATGTAAAAAATTTGACTGGCAAGATAAGAAGTCAACAGTTTCAACTGGCTCTTGTACTGACTATGTGTCCAGTCACCTATGTCATTCATTTTTAAATTTCTTTATGGTCTTCATTAAATATAAAAAATAATCCTAATAAAATATAAGAATATTATAAATGATCAATTATATTTGGCATACTACATTTAATGTGGCAGAAAATGTTCATTTACAAAGTTAAGAAAGGAACAGTTTTCTTTAAAATATAAATACTTTAAAAAATATATGGACCTTTAAATGTGCAACTTTCTAATCACTGCTCTAAATGCATTGACTCAACTTATTCCATGTAAAGTAGATAGCATATACTTTCATTCTTATATAAATTAATAACAGCAACAAATGAATCATGACACTTTTCTTGATAATTCTGATTATTAGACTTCTTTGTAGCAAGACTCAAAGAAATGTTGGCAGGCATCAATGTCAGACTCAATGCAAGTTCTAAAATTAGAGGTTCTTTGTGTTATTATAATATCATCAGTATTTTTAAGGGTTAGTGACCCAGCATGGCAAACTCTAAATATGCACCAGAGTAAAGTGACCTCCAGTGAGTCATTAAACTCTCTTATCCTTATTTGTTTTGATATCCCTTTCATTTAGAACTTTATACATACACATATACACTTGTGCTTGCGTGCATGCACTCACAGACACACACACACACACACAGAGTTTTAGTAGAATGAGGACACCTTTTTTAAAAAAAATATTTTTTATTAATTATAATTACACATTTAAAAAAAAAATTAAATATTTGACATTGCTGTGCTGTGCTTAGTCACTCAGTTGTGTCCGACTCTTTGTGACCCCATGGACTGTAGCCCACCAGGCTCCTCTATCCATGGGGATTCTCCAGGTTAGAAAACTGGAGTGGGTAGCCTATTCCTTCTCCAGGGTTTCTTCCTGACCCAGGAATCAAACCAGTCTCTGCTACACTGCAGGCAAATTCTTTACAAATTGGGCTACCAGAGCATAGAAATACTTTATGATATTCTCTATCTGTATCTGTACAACATCTTTTTATCTATTTACCCATAGATGTTCACTTAGATTTCTTCCATGTCTAGGCTACTGTGGATTAATGTTGTAATGAACACAAAAGTGCAGATATCTCTTTGAGATCCTGATTTCATTTTCTTTGCATGTGTATTCAGCAGTGAGCTAGCTGGATGATATGGTAGTTCCATTTTTAATTTTTTGTAGAACTTGCATACCATTTTCCACGGTGGCTGTACCAATGATATACCAACAGTGTACCAACAGTGCACAAAGCTTCCCGTTTCTGTGTTGTTTGTGTACCAACAGTGCACAAAGGTTCCCGTTTCTTGATAACCTTGCTAAACTTTGGTATCTCTTGTCTTTTGGTAACAGGTCTTCTAACTGGTGTGAGATGACATCTCTTGTACTTTTGATGTGCATTTCTCTGATGATTACTGGTATTGAGCTTCTTTTGATGTACCTGTTGGCCATTGGTAACGTCTGTTTTGAAAAAAAAACAAAACGTTTATTTATATCATCTGACCATTTTTAAATCAGATTGTTTTCACTCTTGAGTTGTATGACTTCTTCACATATTTTGAATATTAATTCCTTATCAAATATATGGGTCACACACATTTTCTCCATCTGTAAGTTGCCTTTTTGTGTTGATGGTCCTGTTTGCCATTCAGTATTTTTCTAGTTTGATGTAGTCCCATTAATTTGTTGCTTGAGCTTTTGGTGTCATATTCAAATCATTGTTTCCAGGATCAACGTATTCAGTCCTGACAACAATTGTTTTCTATTAGGAGTTGTATGGTTTTTGGTCTTATTTTTAAATCTTTTATCCAGTTAATTCTTTGCCATGTGAAAATCTAATTTTTCTAGAACCACTTATTGAAGAGACTATCCTTTCCCTGTTGTATATTCTTGGTTATTTTGACAAATATTAGTTGACAAATATATGAGGGTTTATTTCTGGGTTCTTGAGTCCATTCCATCGGGTCTATGTTTCAATTTTTACCAATACCATACTCCTTTGATTATTATAGCCTGTAATATCATCTGAAATTAAGAAAAGTGATTCCTCAAGGTTTTTTTTTCTTTTTTTTTGCTCAGGATTGCTTCGGCTATTCAGTATTATATTGTTTTTGACGTTATTGTATGATTTTTTTTAAATTTCTTTGTCAGTTATTTCATTTGTTAGTGTATAGAAATGAAACTGATTTCATTATGTCAATTTTGTATCTGCAACTTTTCTGAATTGTAGATTAGTTATACCTTTTTTTTTTTTTTTGGTGGAGTCTTTAGGATTTCAAAAAAAACCCCACACAGTTTTATCTGCAAACACAAACAGTTTTACTTATTCCTTTCTAATTTGGATGCTTTTCATTTCTTTTTTCACCTAATTGCTCTGATTATGTTTTTAACTACTATGTTGAATAAGAATAGTGTTAAGTGGGAATTCTTATCTTGTTCCTGACCATAAAAGAGTCTCTCAACTTTTCATTGTTGAGTATCATGTCACTGTGGGTTTGTCATTATGATCATTACCATCCTGAGATACACCCCTTCTATAAAATTTGTTGAGGTGTTTTTTATCTTAAAATGATAACAAAGACCACCACAACATTGTAAAGCAATTATCCTCCAATAAAAGAAATGGATATGGTGTTTTTTCAAATCCTTTTACTACATCTGTTGAGATGATCATATGATTTTTATCTTTCATTCTATGAATATACTATATCATATTATTGATTTGCATATGTTGAACTATACATCCCTTGATTATGGTGTATTATCCTTTTAATGTGATGCTGAAACCAAATAAGTATTATGTTATTAATAATTTTTGCATCTATTTTCATCAAAATTATTGGCCTCTAGTTTTTTTTTTTTTTTTGTAATATCCTTAACTGGCTTGGGTAGGATTAATGCTGGACTCATAAATCAGTTTGGGAGTGTTTCTTTCTTTTCAATTTTTGGGAGCATTCTGAGAAAGACTGGTACTAATTCTTTAGATGTTCGGTAGAATTCACAGGGGAAACCATCTTGTCCTTGGCTTTTCTTTATTAGGAGATTTTGATTATTGATTTGACCTTCTTACTTGTTATTAGTCTGTTCAGCCTTTCTATTTCTTCATGGTTCAGTCTTGGTAGGTTTTGTGTTTCTAGGAATTTATCCATTTATTCTAGATTATACAATTTATTGACATATAATTGTGCCAAGTAATATCTTATGATCTTTTGTATTTATGTGTTATTATAGTTCAAGTCCAAAATTTCCTTACTGATTTTCTGCCTGTATAATTTATCCCTGCTATTAATATAAGTTGTCCATTTTCCCCTCATATATTTTATTATTTGCTTAATATATTTAGGTGCTCTGAAGTTGAAAGTATATGTATATCCTCTTGATGAATTGATGCCTTTATGATTATGTAATGACCTTCTTTGTCTGTTAGTACAGGTTTTTGGCTTAAAATCTATGGTATCTGTTATAACTACCAAAGCTTTCTTTGGTGAGTCTTTTTCTTATCCATCCATCACTCTTCATTCTAATTAGAGAAGTTAAGCCATTTACTTAATATTAATAGGGAAAAACTTACTGATGACATATTATTGATCATTTTCTGGCTTTTTGGTTGTTTGTTCTCCCTCTCTTGCTGCCTTCGTTTTTGAATTGATGACTTTTTTCGTGGTTGGTATGATTTGATTCCAATATGTGCGTGTGTGTGTATCTAATATTGGTCTTTGCCTGCTATTACCATGAGAGTTACCTAAAACATATCTCATAAATCTATATGTAAATCCGCATTTATATCCATATATAGCAGTTTATTTTACTTTAACATCTTTTACTCCAATTGCATACAAAAATCCTACCATTTTATACTCCCTATGCCTTCTGCATTCTGTATGTCTACTACCCAATACATGAGTGGACGAGAATTCCTCTGAGTCTCTTGATATACAGTGCTGGATCCCATAGCTCTTACAAAGTACTTCTGTTTATGGATTGATGCTAAAATACTGTTGTTGAGAGTGGGATTTTACAAAGGACCTATTATTCAACCATGTTCTCCAAACTCCACTTCTTTTCAGAGTTACATAGGTAAATGTCTTTTGGATATCCAATGAATATTCCATAAATGTCTTGAATTAAGTCTTCAAGTCAAACTTATTTTCTTATGCATATTGTGTCTCCAGATTTCTGCTTCTAGTTAATGGCATTGATACCTCACATCAGTGAGTTGCTCAGTGACTTTTGAAGTTACCTGGAGTTATTTCTTGCAAATCCTCAGTCACTTAACTCTATTGATCTGCATTAAAATGTATTTAAAAATATTCATCTTAAAAGAAATGCATCATTTCAGTCACTTCAGTCATGTCCCACTCTTTGTGACCATATGGACTGTAGCCGGCCAGGTCCCTCTCTCCATGGTATTCTCCACAAGGATACTGGAGTGGGTGGCCATGCCCTCCTCCAGGGGATCTTCCTGACCCAGTGATAGAACTCACATCTGCTGCATTGCAGGTGGATTTGCTACCCACAGAGCCACCTAGGAAACCCTCCTAAAAGATATATTTTTACCTAAATATTGCCAAGACTCTCCTAGAAATCAACCTCTACCCAATTAATCCACTCTGTTGCTATTAAAATTGTTTTCTGACAATCAAAATAACAGAAAAAACTCTACATTTTTCCTACTTAAAATATTTTGATGGCTGTATTATTTATAGAAGCAATTGTGAGTCTATGTGAGTAAATTTCCAAATGGTATGGAGAATAAGGAAATAGAATAGATCTAGATCAAATACCATGTATACTCTTTTCTAAACTAATCTAGACATCTATGGCTTGGGCACTTTGACTTTTTGCCCTTTCTCTACTTTAGAAAGAAAGCAACCTTTTACCTGTTATGGCACATTGCTTGAGCAAATAGAAACCTATTGCTGAACAAAAGCATCACTCAAATTGTTAATATTAGTTTGAGAAATGAAGCTAAAGACTAGACAAAAAATATCTTTGTGAGTAAGACAGTTTACTATTTTTTGTTTCCGTAAAATTCACCTGGTAGACCATTACAAGTATTTTTTTTATTTTGATTTAACATTCAGAAGGATTTATAAGAATTGAATGCCAGAGTAGAATATAATTTTTCCTATACCTATCTACATGTTAATGACAAAATCTCAAGATACATAAAAAGAAGCAAAGATGTTATGTTTATTTTAGCAGCAGAACATCTTTAATCATGGATATATGAACTAATTATGAATACAGCTCAAATAAAATTGTGTTATTTTAAATAATTCTTGATTGAAATCTATAATATTTTGTGTTGCACAGTAGTAATCATTCTGAAAATTCAGGCTACAGGGAAGCAATATCTAGAGTCTTGTAGAAGTAGAAATTTTAAAAATCAATTTTATCATTTTAATAGAGCATTATGATGGAATAAACTGTAACATATTCCCAACTGTAACATATTCCCTGATATGACTATAATATCAGAAAAATAATTTCATAGGGAAAAATGGAGTAGAATTCAAGACAATGTGTGATGTTGTCAACTTTAAAGAAGAATTTATCTTCTGAAGAGTTAATGATTTTCATAGTGACTGTAGAAAGAAAATTTTAATATGTGTATTTAAGATTTATTTTAAATATTTTATTTTAAAATATAGAATTATTTATAAATCCCTAGAAAGTACATTCTTTGCTACTGAAGTTACAATGAAAATTTGATATCAAGCTAATTTTAAGAATGTTGTCAGGTAAAAACATAGACACTGAAACATAGAATCAAGTCAAAATTACTTATTTAGCAATACAGATTTTTTCATTTTACATTCTAATCTCATGTTCCACCATTTACCTCTCACGTGTCAATTGTGCCAGATAAGTCACTGTGACTTTGCTAACCTCATGGATTCTCTGTCTCCTGCTTGGGATTGTCTGCCATCTCCATTTTACTAGACCGATGCTGTGTGTAGTTTTGATGCTAATCAAATGACAGCCACGATTACATTGTAGATTCACATTAATAAAATTAATTGAATTAATGAGGTGTGCCAGGCAGTGAGCTAAGCATTTCGCAAGACACACTTTCTTTGATCCTTACAGCAACCCTGATGATTATGATGCTCAGACTCAGAGAGGTCTGAAAACATCTATAGCTAAGTTAGAAGTGAGCCTTGTTGGTTAAACGAATAGCCAAGTAAATACTTGGCTGTGGTTGCTTTTGTCTGTTTGTATGACAATGTAATGTTTTCATGTATGATTTCTAAGAAGCAGTTCAGGCCTGTGAACTGTTTGGTTGTTTGGATTTCTTTTTATATGAAAAGTCATTACACTTTATTGTAATAACCTGCTTAATGCCTCTCTCCCCTGATAAATTAGAGAATGCAATGACAACCCACTCTAGTACTCTTGCCTGGAAAATCCCATGGATAGAGGAGCCTGGTAGGCTGCAGTCCATGGGGCTGCTAAGAGTCAGACACAACTGAGCAACTTCACTTTCACATTTCACTTTCATGTGTTGGAGAAGGAAATGGCAACCCACTCCAGTGTTCTTGCCTGGAGAATCCCAGGGACGGGGGAGCCTGGTGGGCTGCCGTTACGGGGTCGCACAGAGTTGGACAGGACTGAAGTGACTTAGCAGCAGCCACAGACCCTGATAAATGATAAACTTCATTGAGTCAGGGATTGCATCATATTCATTGTGCTCAACTTTGAACAAAGTGCCCAGCATATGTGTTCAGAAATAGATATTGAATCCACAAATAGCCTACCCCATTTTAGTTTTTAGCCAACCCTGATGATCTGAGATCTGAAGCCCCTCTATTTTCTGATAAAATTCACCCTTGAACAATGTAGGGGTTAATCCTCCTGTAACTTATAGTTGGCCCTCCACATCCTCAATTCCTCTGTATCTGAGGATTCAACTAACCACAGATCAATTTCTGGAAACTGAAAGATGAGAAAGAAAACTGAACTTCTCTCAACTTGTTCACAGTTATTCCATAAGTAGACTTTGCTGATATTTAAAGACAATAGTGGATGTAAATTTATTATTTGATGCTTTAGATGTGGTTGAAAATTATGTTTAATTCTAATCACAATTAATATTCATTGACAATATGATTAGTACAAATATGCAGTGACAAAATGTACAATAATAAACTGGCACACATTTCATATTAACAAAGTTTTTATGTCTTCCACATTTTATTAAATGTCCTGCTTTACAAGCCAAAAATCCAGAAGCATTGGAATTCCCCCAAATACCTTAGTATATGTGAATCCCATACCAAGATTATTTCAGATAGTTAATTAATTAGGTTAATTGAGGGAAAATAAGCATGGGTATTTGTGAATTCATAACAAATACCTTTTACCTGAAAATTCAGTTATGTAACCTGGGTCTGGTGAATTAGCACCATCATAGAAGAGGCACTGGGAGAAGAACACTCTTGAGTGTCCAGATGAGTTGACATTTGCAAAGAAAATTGTTATGAAGTTTGCTGTAATTTATTATGAAGACATGAAAATCCACAAGTTGGCAAGTTCAGTTCAGTTCAGTCACTCGGTCATGTCTAACTCTTTGCGAACCCGTGGACTGCAGCATGTCATGCCTCCCTGTCCATCACCAACTCCTGGGGTTTACCCAAACTCATGTCTACTGAGTTGGTGATGCCATCCAGCCATCTCATCCTCTGTCGTCCCCTTCTTCTCCTGCCTTCAATCTTTCCCAGCATCAGTGTCTTTTCCAATGAGTCAGTTCTATGCATCATGTGGCCAAAGTATTGGTTTCAACTTCAACATCACAAGTTGGCAAAGCACACACTATTTATCAACTCCCTGTTTAAAGTATGTTCTCTTTTAACATATAAACATTACCTGTGTCAGTGCTTTCCTTTCCAAAGCCTGAAATTGTCATAGCTTGTTTTCAGAAAAACAGTCTTGCAGTGTGCGACATTGATTTTGCATAGAAGGACAAGATTGCCCAGACATAAGATAGCTAAAGTAAATGGGGTGGGTGATCCAAAGTCCCTATTCACTTAAAGAGTGGGTCAGATCCTTTGATGAGGAATACCTGGGTAACTCAGCTGGTAAAGAATTTGCCTGCAATGCAGGACACCCTGGTTCGATTCCTGGGTCAGGAAGTTCCTCTGGAGAAGGGAGAGGCTACCCAGTCCAGTATTCTTGGGCTTCCCTGGTGGCTCAGATGGTAAAGAATCTGCCTGCAATGCAGGAGACCTGGGTTCAACCCCTGGGTTGGGAGGAGCCCCTGGAGGAGGACATGGGAACCCCCTTGAGTATTCTTGCCTGGAGAATCCCCACGGACAGAGAACTGGAGGGCTACAGTCCATAGCGTCGCAAAGAATCAGACACAACTGAGCGACTAAGCACAGCACATCACAGCCCCTGTTTTGGAAACCTTTGAGAAACTAACAGTTTTAAAAAGAAGGCAACACATTCTTGAAATGGTTATTCCTTATATTTTGAAATGCCATACTTGTGAGAAATTGTTACTTGGTTTATAAGTTGGTTATTAAGCCTGTCATATTTTTTGCTTTTTCTTTATTGTGGTGAAATATACATGACATATAATTTTTATGTGCATGATTTTAAGTGTATGATTCAGTAGCATTACATAAACTCACATTGTTGTGCAACCATAGTCACCATCCATCTCCAGAACTCTTCATCTGCCAACACTCATTCTGTTCCCATTAAACATTCTGATTCCTATTATCCCCCAACCCCAGTCCCTGGTACCACTATTGTAACTTTTTGTGTGAATCTGATTACTTTAAGTACCTCATATAAGTGGATTCATATAATATGTTTCCTTTTGTTACTGGCTTATTTCACTTAGCATGTTATCTCTGGGGTAAATTCCTGTTGTAACATGTGTCAGAATCTCAGTCCTTTTTAAGTTTCAAATGTTCCATTGTAGGCACACCTAAAATTTTGTTTATCTATTTATCTGTTGATGTATACCTGACTGCTTCCACCTTTGGGTTATTCTGAATAATGCTGCTATGAATATGCATATACACATATTGGTTTGAGTCCTCATTTTCAATTTTGTGTGTGTGTATATACCCAGAAGTAGATATTCTGGAGCATATG
>NW_011495049.1:2439524-2472524 GCF_000754665.1 Bison bison bison
CTGGATCATATGATAATTCTATGTTTAATTTTTTGAGAAACTGCCATACCGTTGTGGCTTATTTTTATCCAAAGGAATCCTCACTGGCTTTTTGTGTTTCTGTCTCATCTCACTCTCTCCACACAATTAGCACCACACACACACACATACACACTCTTCCTTTCCTCTTTATTCAGATTAGTTTTAGCAGAGGAGAGTCATTATGAAGCCCATTAATCTTCATTTTTCACAGCAAGATTCATTTTATAGGACTGGAAGATTCAGAAATGGAACCACACAGCACTTCGTCAGCAGCTAGGATTTCTAAATGTGATGCCGAGTGAAAATTAAACACAAGAGACCAGACAGCAGCTCTAATAACTCAGTAATTTCTAAATAAATAGACTGAGATTGATGGAAATGAAAACAGTTTTCTCTAACAAGGCAAAGTGTGCAGGGTAGTAATACTTGCCTCAAATACGCTTTGCATAAGGGATTAAAATTCCTGAAAGCCTCTCATTTCCCCATCAGAGAATTTGTTTCTCTCTCAGTCAAATGGTGGTTAATTATCATATTTCAAGGAGCAGCTCATTAATTCATTAACTAAAAATAACTAGATATTTATGTAGGAAGATAACACATAATAACGGATAACTTGAACAGCTCTGCCAATGTAAATTTTCTTCCCATTTCATGAAAGTTTTAGGAGGTGATTGCATGCTGAAAGTTTATACCAGCTGTTAATTTCCACTTTAAGAATTTAAGAAATTTTGAATTTTGGAATGAAATAAATTTAAAACTATACCCTAAGGAAAATCCTTCTCTTTCCATTTGATCAATTTTGTTTGGCTGTTATGTGTTGACACAGAAAGGTACAATCAAGGGAATAAGAAACTGGAGAGGAAAGAAATAAAGTATTAAAATGACAAACTAGCTCAAGGACCTTGAAAAAGGGAATAGTAGGAAAAAACCCTAGAGAACTAGGGACCTTATCTTTTCTTTCCTCAATTCCAAAATATGCCCCTCATTTTTTTTAAAGGTACTTTTATATTTTAGCATACTATTTTTAAAGCTTCTGCTGCAAAGTTAACCCTTTCATACTTAAACTACCAATGATTGAGAAGTATAATTTGCTTCTTTTAATTATTTTATTGAAAAATACTCACTGAAGTTCATGTGTATGATATTTATGATGAATTAAAGACTAGTGATTAAACCAACACTTGGTCATTATGCAACCAAAAAGTACATAATTTTAATTAGAGAAAGTTTGATTTACATTTTATGTTTCATGACAAACGTATGTTTTCCAAATCCTGACACAATTTCAACTACTATATTAATTCATGTATAAGAAACAGAGTTAAAATAATCTGGAAAGACAGATTTTAAAATAGGAAGTTAAAAATCAATTTGTATACCAGTTTAGATAATCCTTAAGTGCAGTTTACCCCTGTTAAAGAAAAGAAGATCAATCTCTTCAAAGATCTTTCCTACACATGATTTTCCCCTTGTCCCCACATTTTTCTCGCTGCCTACCTCTGAAGGAAGTCTCATGTACTGCAAAGATATGTTAACAGTAGTAAATCTGTTTGGCCTTTTACAGCATAGCCACTGAGTCCAGAAGCACAAGTAGACACATTTAAATAGTGTTATAATGTTTCACTATTTTATGTATAGTTCTCATGGACAAATGGATTTAGTCTACATCAGTGCTCCTCAAAATTATAATATCTTGAGGAATCTACTAAAATTGAGATTCTGATCCCATGAGTATGGAATGGAGCCTGAAATTCTATATTTCTAACAAGCTCCCAGATATTATCGATGCACCTGTTCCATGAACCACATTTTGAGTAGCATCATTTTATAGAAAATGTCATTTGCCTTATTGTCACCTATAGTGATTTCTTCGAGGTACAAATAAAAAGATGTGGCCAAAGAACAGGAGGAGGAGAAGGGAAAGAAAAAGAGAAAGAAGACTCATTTTATTAACCAAGGATAGTGACAGCCATTTTCCCTTTATAATATAACTATGTAGAAGCTTTGCATTGGGGCAAAGGAAGGCTTTAGAACATCACTACATAATTATAAGTAAAGTTTTAGACCAAAATAAGTTTTTGACAAATATTGAAGATTTAGTGATAAGATGGCCAATAAGGTGCCTCTTTTAGAGCACTGGATACAACTGAAAGATTCTGTGTTAAATGATAGACTTTAAAATATCAGGGATGAAAATCAACAATTAATAATAAAGAGGAAGAAAACGGCAGAAAAAATAGATGATCAAAAAAGAGTTCAAAACAACTCACCGAAGATGGAAGAAAATGAGATTTTGATATACTAGGAGGAAGAATGAGACAAAAATACTTTGCGTAACAGCTATGAATTGAAAGAAAACCTGGGAAGACGGTTAAAGTGAAAGTGAAGTTGTTTAGTCGTGTCTGACTCTTCGTGACTCCATGGACTCTTGCCTATCAGGTTCCTCTGTCCATGGAATTTTCCAGGCAAATACTGGAGTGGATTGCCATTTCATTCTGCAGGGGATCTTCCCAGCCCAGGGATCAAACCTGGGCCTCCCACATTGCAGGCAGACGCTTTATCATCTGAGCCACAGGGAAGTATATGCATAAGTTAAAAAAAATTACAATAACTTGTGCCATAAAAGACATAAGACAGACATTTTTGATTAAAATGCTAGCATCTGATTGCTTGGCTGGGGACTTACATGGGAAAGGTAATAAGAAGTCATTTGAGCTAAGTATTAAAAGATGAAAAATGTCCCATCCTGTACTCCTCCTCACTTCAACAAGAGAAGAGCGAGCAGGGACTTCCCTTGTGATCCAGTGGTTAAGACTTTGTGCTTCCAATGCAGGAGGTGCATTTTTGACTCCTGGTTTGGAAACTAAGACCCCACATGCCCCGTGTGGTGTCCTTAGTCACTCAGTCATGTCAGACCCTTTGGAACCCCGTGGACTGAATCCCGCTAAGCTTCTCTGTCCATGGCGATTCTCCAGGCAAGATACTGGAGTGGGTTGCCATGCCCTCCTCCAGGGGATCATCCCAAACCAGGGATCAAACTCAGGTCTCCTGCATTTCAGGCAGATTCTTTACCACCTGAGCCTCTAGGGAAGCCCAAGAATACTGAAGTGGGTAGCCTATTCCTCCTCCAGGGGATCTTCCCAACACAGGGATGGAAGCCAGGTCTCCAACGTTGCAGGTGAATTTTTTTTTTTTTTTTTTAACCATCTGAGCCACCAGGAAAGCCCAAGAATACTGGAATGGGTAGCCTATCCCTTCTCCAGAGGATCTTCCCAACCCAGGAATTGAATTGGGTTTTCCTGCATTGCAGGTGGATTCTTTACCAGCTGAGCTACTGTGGCATGGCAGAAAAAAAGAGAGAAGAAATAGCATAACAGGCAAAGAAAAACACTTGAAAAGGTAGGTAAACTAAGCCATGTCACTAATAAGTGCTCAGACAATTGGTATTACTAAGGAAGGCAGACACCTGTGTGTGTAGGAGGGGGAGGGTAAAGAGAGATTATGTATGCCAATTCATTTGGGGGATCTGGATAAGAGAAAACATTTTGTTTTTGTTGGTTGGTTAGGAGAAGGACTTTTTTTGCTTAAATTGTATAAAGCTATTTGGAACAACTTCAAGCTTCTTTGGAAAAGAGGAATACTAATGGTGAAAATAGATCAAAGAGAGAGAAGAGTGGTATAGAGAACAGACAAAGGAATGATTACAAAAACAGAATTTGATGCAACATTTTCAGATATAAATACTTTATAATCTATATGCAATAAATTTTTAGAGAAAGGAAACAAGGAAAGCTGAAGAATAGTAATATCTTACAGCTCTGGAGAGTTTTCCTGGTGGCTCAGTGGTAAAGAATCCATCTATAATTCAGGAGACATGGTTTTGATCTCTGGGTTGGGAAGATCTCGTGGAAGAGGAAATGGCAACCCACTCCAGTATTCTTATCTGGAAAAACTCATGGACAGAGGAGCCTGACGGGCTACAGTCCATGGGATCACCAAGAGTTGGACATGACTTAGCAACTAAACAACTATGGTGACTTTGACCTCAAGTATCTTCAATTCTGAGAACCAGGTCACAGGTTAAATTACAGAGTGAAATTGTATTATAGTGTTATATTGCTCCTTTCTATTAAAAGGTATTAGTTATAAAAGTAGTAACTTTCATTAAAACATCCCTTAAACAGCAGTCCAAAATCTTCATGAATAGTCTGGTTGAGAATAATAGTAGAATAAATGGCTGGTTTGATTTTGAGTTTTTCTCTTACTTTACTTTTTCCCCTCCCATAAAATGATAGACCTAAGCAATTACATAGTAAATTGAGGGAACCAATCATTTAAAAGTCAAATCCCAAATAATAACAATAACACAACATGAAAGGAGAAATGTATAAATGCAAAGCAACAATTTTAATACATATGGTTGTATCCTGTCTCTCTCATCTATCAGCCAATATATTCCAACATATGACTTAGAGAAGGGAAATGAGTTTGGTCTTGCAATTGACTTTCAAATAGCATCACAAGCAAGTGGAATTCGATGGAAAACCACAGCAGATAGACGTTTCTCATTGACTTTCATTAGACGTGCAGCCTGAAATAGGAGTGAGAAGACAGTGCCTCAGGGTTTGGCCTTGTCTTTCTGCAGGAGAGCTGGTGGAATAAAGGAGAGCTCAGTAGATTCATATGTGAGAAGTACTTAAAAACAGTGTTAATTTTCCCCTAAGTCACTGTTTACAAAACTAGTAGAATAAATAAGAGAAAAATATCAATTTATCATTCTCAAAACTATATTCTTAAAAATGACTGACAATGTTTGAATAGAGTAAAAATTCATCCAGTGAAAGAAGTTTTATATATATATATATATAAAAAAATATATATATGCTCTTTTCCTATAGGTAGGTATTATCCTCTTTTCAATTTCCTGGGTACTGGTATTTTATGAGAATATGCTCCCAGACTACTTTTATAATTCACATCTTGCATAAAACCATATAAATATTGACAACTGAGAGATTTCCATTCACCTGCCAATGGATTACTGCCATTGTTATTAGTAACAACACATTCTGCAATATGAAATCATGTGATAACTGACATACTTCACATTATTTGGGAGTTTTCACATAAAATTGGTTTCATATAAATTTTATGCTAAACTATTCTAAATTATTGTAATTCAAATTCATATACATTTTTAAAGATACATTTGTAGTTTCACTTCTAAAAGCTGGCCTAATTTAAAACCCCAAACTGATAGTGTTATAGTCTTATCTATTTGTTGACCTGTCTATATTTCTCAAAGAAATTAAAGCTAAAAGAATTAAATGCTTCTATAAAATAATAACAGAATACTGACCTTAATATTATATACTTGGATATAAAATCTTATTAGAATTGTTACTTGTCTTCACTCTTAAATCTTTAATACAATTAGGTAGATTAATGACTTTAAACATTTTGTATTAGCTGAATAGTCATGCATAGTTTTTATTATACATGATGTTACCATAGTTATTTTGCTTTTAAGAATGTGACTTTTGCAGTACTTACACAGATGATATTATTACACAAAGCCTGACACAATAGATCTATTTAGCACACTCAATAATTAAGAGTACCTGCAAAGAGCTAAAGGCATATGTTCCCAAGAAGAGAAACCCTACTTAATAATCTTTTTATTTTAAAAATGCCCTATCTTTCTTACTAAAAACTTCAGGGCTTTGTACCATTGACAAAAACAACATTGTCTCAGTTTATAGAATGATGGATAGATATTATAACATAAGATATATCACCAAATAATCCTGACAGAAGAAACAATGTGTATTTTTTAAAAATGTCATTTTTGCAGTGCTCTGTAGAGTATAAGTATGTTTTTTTGCTATTTTCTACCCAATAATGAGGAAATTCTAAATTTAAGTAGTAGCGAGTAGAAAATTTGTATCTACCATATAACTGATGGGCTAATTAAATTAGGTTTCTTACAGGTAAAATTAATGACTTAGAGTTCTCTTCCTGTAAATAAGCTCTTTTTAAATACAAGGCCATAACTAAATCGGTATTTTGCATAGTAGCATCACTAAGAATGATAGCAGTTTTATGAATTTGCGTAATAAGCTCTTTAGAATAGATGACTATAGTCTTCATTTATTTCATCTGAGAAATCCAAACTGTTATTACCAATATTAAATGTAATCATATTAAGTCCTAAAGCATTATTTGAATTCATTGACACAAAGGCAAATGATCATAAAATGTTCTCTTAAGTACATTACAGAGGAAACAAACACCCCAGCCATTATTTCTGACAGAGGACAGAGTATTAAAATGTGACTAGATGATAGCCCAGCTTGGGCTTACAGAATTAATGAAGAACAAATGTTCTAGGTGACGTGTATGCATGACATTCTCTCTGTGGGATGACCTTCATTCTTCCTCAGTTAGCTAATGAGGATTTCTTTGTTATTTTTCTTGCTGAAGGACCTCAGGGCCTTGTATCATTATTGAGTGAACACAATGTCACCTCAGCTGGCAGAACTGTTTCGTCTCTTGTCAGGAAGAGAAGTTTCCTTATGTCATCTGGAGAAAGCACAACAGAGGAACTGACAATTGAGACCCAGACGTTTCAATCAGTAAACTTGAGCCAGTGGATGTTTCAACAGCTAGAGTTGTTCAGATCTGAATATTTAGCTCTCTTGTATATCCCTTGGAATTTAGGGTGTTTGTTATGAGTGAAGAAAAGTCACACTAATCTATACTAAGGATATTTCTTATCTAGTTGTCATGTTATTTGGTTGCTGCTGATGCTGCTAAGTCACTTCAGTCGTGTCCGACTCTGTGCGACCCCATAGACGGCAGCCCACCAGGCTCCCCTGTCCCTGGGATTCTCCAGGCAAGAACACTGGAGTGGGTTGCCATTTCCTTCTCCAATGCGTTATTTGGTTAGGAGACTTCTATTTTTATGCTTTTATGTATATGACACATACACACACACACACATATATGTATGGGGTACTTTTGTTCCCCAAATAGCATTGATACAACCTCTCTAACCCAAATTCCCAAGTAGATTTAACTGATGGGTGCAAACAAAGGGAAGAGATGGGGTAGGGAGGGATAGAAGAACTGCGTAACAGCTTATCAAATAAAATACCAGCATGACATCCTCATTTTAACCTTTAGTTTCCTGTTGTTCTTAGAAAAACAAAAAGCATTAGGATGAGATGGTTGGACGGCATCGCTGACTCAATGGATATGAGTTTGAGTAAGCTCTGGGAGTTGGTGATGGATAAAGAACCCTGGTGTGCTGCAGTCCATGCAGTTGCAAAGAGTCAGACATGACTGAGTGACTGAACTGAAATGAACTGAATGTATTGGTAGGACTTCCCTGGTGGCTCAGTTGGCAAAGAATCTGCCTGCAATGCAGCAGATCTGGATTCAGTTCCTGGGTCAGGAAGATCCCTTGAAAAAGGAAATGGCAAGTTATTCCACTATGCTTGTCTGGGAAATCCCATGGACAGAGGAGCCTTGCAGGCTACAGTCCATGGAGTCGCAAGAGTAGGACACAACTTAGCAGCTAAACCACCACCACTAATGTACTGGTGTTGTGAAAATCAGAACACTAGAAAATGCTATGTACAATGACAGTCATAACTTGTAAGGCTGGGTTTTATGGAGGTTATGTATTAGCTCAGACTCTGCAGTGAAATGCATTAGGGTGTGTATGTATCTCTCTACAGGTTAAATACTATTGTTTAACTGTTGAGCTTTTTCCAGTCACTTGAATGTTATTTAGGGGCCTGCCAATATAAAACAGTAGTGAAGGTAAATTATAAAACCTATCTTTTTTGATGCCAGTAATAATAGTTAATGGCTGAAGTTATACAAGTTTGTGAATACAAAATGACTCCATGTTTTTATTTCTTTTTCTTTAAAAGATTAAATTATAAGAAGGTTTCAGCCAAGGTGTTCCATGATACAGCTCATAAAGATTTGGATCCAGGTTGCTAGAGTATCAGACCTAGATGCAACAATGTCTAACTTATAAATCTGTGCAAGAGAAAAACTTTCTGAGCCTCACATTTCTCTCCTTCATAAAAATAGACCTAGAAAATGAACTTTAGGTCCTAAATGGTTAATTAAATGATATTCAGTGAGAAACTGCTTTGAAAACTGAGTCTACCATCATTTATCAACATATTAAAATCAATGTTTATAAATTTTGTCAATTACCTTGATATTTCAATCAAACAGATTGAGTTGAGAAATTTGACCAAACCATGAAGAATTTATAACTTCTAGATAAGATAGTGCTGCTGCTGCTGCTGCTAAGTTGCTTCAGTCACGTCCGACTCTGTGCGACCCCATAGACGGCAGCCCACCAGGTGCTCCCATCCCTGGGATCCTCCAGGAAAGAACACTGGAGTGGGTTGCCATTTCCTTCTCCAATGCAGGAAAGTGAAAAGTGAAAGTGAAGTCGCTCAGTGGTGTCGGACTCTTAGCGACCCCCTGGACTGCAGCCCACTAGGCTCCTCCGCCCATGGGATTTTCCAGGCAAGATAGTGCTAAGGGACTAATTAACTTGGTTTACCAACTGTCTTTGTGGCTTCTATAGACTTGGTGCTTTAATATCTGTTCTACATGCATAATCTGGATATGTCTTATTTTGGACAACCTGATAACATGTTTAAGAAGTGATCTTGCCTTGGTGTTCTGCCTACCTCATCCCCTTCCTGCCAGAAGTCTTCCTCCCAGGGGTGCACTTTTCAAATACAAATCAACAAATCTAGAATCCACATCCCTAACCACCTAACTTACTGGGCTCTCACAATCAGGCTACTATCTGCTCTGATCACTGCAGGATCTAGGACTAGATAGCAAGGACAGCCCCTATGCCTCTGGGTGTGCCGAAATTATCTAAATTAGTCAACTCTAATCCTAGTAACTCTACCTCACTTATGCTTTTTCACAGAAACCATAAAAAAAGGTTCTTGACCTTCTCCCTCTGCCTAATGACAGACCCTGGTGTTCTCATGTGCTCCCTGCCCCCATGGTTTGATGTAGCATGCCCCCTCCTCTTGGGAACTAGGAGTAATAAAAATCTTTTTTCAATGTCCAGATTTCAATTTCCTGATTTGTTGGTCTTACTAAATGTTTTCTATTAATATATTATTTTTAAATGATTGGGTTATTTTCGTACCTAGGTATGGTTAAATTTTGGAGAAGGAAATGGCACCCCACTCCAGTACTCTTGCCTGGAAAAACCCATGGACAGAGGAGCTTGGTGAGCTGCAGTCCATGGGGTCACTGAGTCGGACATGACTGAGCGACTTCACTTTCACTTTTCACTTTCATGCACTGGAGAAGGAAATAGCAACCCACTCCAATGTTCTTACCTGGAGAATCTCACGGACGGTGGAGCCTGGTGGGCTGCCGTTATGGGGTTGCACAGCATCGGACACGACTGAAGGGACTTAGCAGCAGCAGTGGCAGCAGCATAGCTCAGTTGGTAATGAATCTGCCTGCCATGCAGGAGACCTGGGTTCAATTCCTGGGCAGGAAGATCCCCTGCAGAAGGAAAAGGCAACCCACTCTAGTATTCTTGCCTGGAGAATCCTATAGACAGAGGAGTCTGGCAGGCTACAGTCTGTGGGGTCACAAGAGTCAGATGTGACTTAGCAACTAAACCACCACCACCATGAATAAGTTTACTTTAATATGTTAAAAGACATAAAAATAATTATTTAGATAATATACATTTCCCATAGCAAGGTAGTCTAACAAAAGAACCCAAAAAAGTAATATGATAAAACATATTTCAAGATCCTTTTATTTAGATTTTCTTATTTAACTTTCTACATGGAGATTATTTGAAGCCTCATTTAAACCATTTATTTATGGGCTTCCCTGGTAGCTCAGTTGGTAAAGAATCGACCTGCAATGCAGGAGATCCAGGTTCCATTCCTGGGTCAGGAAGTTCCCCTGGAGAAGGGATAGGCTACCCACTCCAGTATTCTTGGGCTTCCCTGGCGGCTTAGTTGGTAAAGAATCCACCTGCAATGCAGGAGACTTGGTTTCAATCCCTGAGTTGGGAAGATCCCTGGAGAAGTGAAGGGCTACCCACTCCAGTATTCTAACCTGGAGAATTCCATGGGCCATAGTCCATGGGGTTGCAAAGAGTTGAACATGACTGAGTGACTTTCACTTTCACTCTAAACTATTTATAGGCATAAGTAGGAGGAAATTAATATTTTACGTTCTTTTCACTTTTTGAAAATTCATTCAATGAATATTTGTTATGTACCTTGTACAATGCTAGGCATATTCTAGACTTTGGGGATATAATAGCAATAAAAACTAACAAACATCTCTATTCTCACTGGACTTATATTCTAGTGTGAATACAATGAAAAGATAAATAAGATATTATCTTTTTACATTGTCTCATGTAGAGGTAAAGGAAAAAATAAGGCATTGAAGACTGACAAAATATGTTGATATTTGTGCATCTGTGTGGGAGGTCAAGGAAGATAAAATCATCAAGCACCCTGAGAATGTGACTTTTGAATAAGAATCCAAAAGAAGTCTGGGAGTTAGCTGTGAGGATATCTGGAGGAAAAGTATTTCAGACAGAAGAACAGCAAGTGCAGAGATCCTAACTGACTAATAAGGTCAAGGATCAGAGTAAAGGCTGCTATCACTAGGACAAAATAAGCTGGAGGAAAGGTAGGGCATGAAGTCAGAGGGGAAATGGGAAAGGAAAAGAAGATCAATGAGGCTTTGAAGGTAACACCTGGAGATGGGAAGCATCTGAAGCAACTGATCAATATGTTAACTACTTTTTCTGCTCTATTCAGAGAATGCAATAGTAGTTCAAGGCAACAGCAGAGGGAGTTAGCAAAGCTATAGCAACCACTGAGGAGAGACAGACCACAGGGACTTCGGTAGGAGAGTGGCTATAGGAGTAAGTAATACGTGGAAATTATTTAGAAGGAAAACTTAATTTTTAAAAAGTAGATTGTTCGTAGAGTGTGAGAGAAAGAGAATCAGGATGACAACAAAATTTTAAGCCTAGAAAATAGATTTACTAAGGATTGAAATAAGTTTGGGGGAGATGAATTTCCTAAGGTCAGCTTTGAACGTGTTAAGTTTGAGATTCTTATTGAAAACCCAAGTGGAAATGTAAAATAGGGAGCTTGATAGGTAGGCAGTGTATGGAAATATCCAAGCCAGATGTAGTATGAAAGTCATCAGCATATCAATTATATCTAAATGCATTAGGACTAGATAAAAGGAGAAAGTATACATGATACAAATTAACATATTATCATGAAGTAAACGTGCATGTAATTACTACCTGTGCCATAAAAGAATATTATCAACATTCAAAAAGCATCCCTCATGTCACCTCCCAAATAATGCATACTTGAAGCATATTTCACTGAGTATATTTTTTGTTTGGCAGTTCTGTCCATTTACATATTAGATATATCATTCAAAGTTCTCTGGATTTCATTTTTTTTTTTGTATTGCAAAACCAGTTGTCATTCTGTTGCTTTGATCATAATATTTCTTTTTTCCAGAAATGACTGTTTTTAAATTTGTAATCTTTTTTCTTTCAGATGTTGTGCTATGAGGTGACTAGGTGTGGATTTCTGTTTGCTTGCTGTTGCATTTGCAAAGCTTTGGGAATACTTGGCTTGATGTGTTTAGTTTGGGAATGTTCTTAGTAGTTATCTCTTCAAATATTATTTCTATCTCATTATTATTTCCTCTTTATTCATAGAATCAAACTTTCCTCTTGTATCCTCTATATTCTTATCTTCCTCATTTTTCATCCTTTATTCATTCCATTCTTATTTTGGGGTGTTTTTTAGCATGTCCTTTCTTTCAGTTCATTAATTTTCTCTTTAGCTGTGTTCAACCAGTTCATGATATCACCTCTTAAATTTTTAGTTCAGTAATTCCCAGTTCTGGAACATCATCTGCCAAAATTATCAGTCTTATCTCTTATATTCTTGAAACTAGTACAAATAAATAGTTTAAAGTCAAGATCTCCAATATCTGGAGTTTCTGTGCATCTATTTAATTGCTGATTGTGCTAGGTTTGGGATTTTTAGTTTCTTTGTTTTATTTTCATTTTCTCTTGTTCCCTTGTGTGTATGGATAATACTTATTTTGTACTTTGAGAACTTTTAAAGAAATGTCACTATCTTTCAATTTTTTTGAGGCAGTTATCTTACTTTTCTGATTCATTTATTCTTTTTTTCTGTTTTTAAATTTTATTTTATTTTTTAACTTTACAATATTGTATTGGTTTTGCCATATATCAACATGAATCCGTCCCAGGTATACACATGTTCTCCATCCTGAGCCCTCCTCCCGCCTCCCTCCATGTACCATCCCTCTGGGTCATCCCAGTGCACCAGCCCCAAGCATCCAGTATCGTGCATTGAACCTGGACTGGTGACTCATTTCATATTTGATATTATACATGTTTCAATGCCATTCTCCCAAATCATCCCACCCTCTCCCTCTCCCACAGAGTCTAAAAGACTGTTCTATACATCAGTGTCTCTTTTGCTGTCTCGTATACAGAGTTATTGTTACCATCTTTCTAAATTCCATATATATGCGTTAGTATACTGTATTGGTGTTTTTCTTTCTGGCTTACCTCACTCCGTATAATAGGCTCTGGTTTCATCCCCCTCATTAGAACTGATTCAAATGTATTCTTTTTAATGGCTGAGTAATACTCCATTGTGTATATGTACCACAGCTTTCTTATCCATTCATCTGCTGATGGACATCTAGGTTGCTTCCATGTCCTGGCTATTATAAACAGTGCTGTGATGAACATTGGGGTACACGTGTCTCTTTCAATTCTGGTTTCCTCGGTGTGTATGCCCAGCAGTGGGATTGCTGGGTCATCAGATCAGATCAGATCAGTCGCTCAGTCGTGTCCGACTCTTTGTGACCCCATGAGTCGCAGCACGCCAGGCCTCCCTGTCCATCACCAACTCCCGGAGTTCACTGAGATTCACGTCCATCGAGTCAGTGATGCCATAAGGCAGTTCTATTTCCAGTTTTTTAAGGAATCTCTACACTATTCTCCATAGTGGCTGTACTAGTGTGCATTCCCACCAACAGTGCAAGAGGGTTCCCTTTTCTCTACACCCTCTCCAGCATTTATTGCTTGTAGACAATTGGATCACAGCACTTCTGACTGGCGTGAAATGGTACCTCATTGTGGTTTTGATTTGCATTTATTATTTCCATTTACTCTTGCCAGCATCTGGAACCAGAGTACCTCAATCACATCAAAGCTGAGGTGAAATCCTCTTGAGTACCTGTTTCCCTTTCTTTCTCTTACTACTAAGGTATAGCCATTTGAGATACAAACCAGTGTAAAGAAAGATCACCTGGGAGCCTTTATTCACAGATATTCTATTCTTAAACCCAGATGCTCTCAAAAACATGGCTCAGCCTCTCAGTAATCCTTAAGTAGATGGTAAATGCTCATAGGAGAAAAACATCTTCAAATTCTAGGGCATATAATTTAATAATTTTTAAATGTCATTGCTTTTCTTTAAGATTTTGAAAAATAATTGTACATTTTGTGAACTTTAGCCAGATACTTATTTTGAGAAAACACTATATACGTGAAGCTTTACTTGTTTCTTAAAGATATATAACCTAAGCTTATCTTTCATTCAAAAGATATAAACTTCTCTATAATGTCCCCAAACATAGACTTCAATTTTAGCCCAAAATAGATGAATGATAACTTACGATTTTTACCAGGTAAGAAAGAATGGTGATCTAGAGAGTGTTCCAATATGAAATGTTCCTCTTACTAGAGGTTATTACACTGAGCACACTCATGAAACTTGCCATAGGGCTATATCAAGGCTAGCATGAATAGGGAGGGACATTTGAAGCCTCTGAGTTGTGGAATCACATTGCCATGGTGACCAGGGAGTAGGAATGCCTCACAGAGAACATAGTGAAGGAAGACACACATGCCATGAACCCGAACCAAAACAAAAACAAGATAAAATAAAATAGAGTGGCCATGGTAGTTTCATATTCAAAGGGCACACTGAGATTAATTCTGAAACTGTTTCTTGTTCCTTAAAACTTCCCTCAGAATATATATTGCCTTGCTTTGAATTCCTTTCCATGCCTTTTAGTACTTTGAGGATTAACCTTTGATCTGTATAGAAACACTGGGGAATAGGAGGAAACCTAAATAAGCTTGATTCAGTTTAAACATTGCAGCACCCAACAAATATCCAAGAAACTTGTCATCTGGTATTTGGGATTTATTGTTCTCATCTGGCTTTCCAGTAAGACTACTTTAAAATGCTTGAAATTGTGTGCTGTATTATATGAATATGCACATCAAAGAAAATGATAATAAAATAAAATATTATTCCAAGAACAGCAAAATTAATTAGCTATTTATTATGATATCTACTTAAAAATTTTATTTGTCTATTTTTGAAGGCAAGCAAAAATGTCCAGGCATGGACTAAGCATTTAAGCTTCATATTTTTGTCCTTGTCTGTTTCATATCATTAAGTTATCACAAACCATAAGATAATACAGTACATTACAGGTAGTGTAATCCATTGTAGTAGGCATTACATTACGATGTTGGGAAATTGAGAATGTTCGTTCTCTTATGTTGGCCACCTGCTATTGTGTTAAAGTTAATAACCCAAGACTGAAGAATGAAAGTAGACGCAGATTTAAAAAGTAATGTTATAATTTGTATTACCTTCTGAGTAAACGTCTTCATTAAAGAAAATCTTTTCAGTTCATGCAGGATTCTGAGTCAATGTCTGCAGCTACTATCAGAAAGGAAACTTTCTGGTGGTCAGGTAAATTTTTGTTTGTTTGTATTAATTTCTATTGATGAGACTCTTTGCTTTCCATGTGTATCTCAAACATTATTTGAGAAGCAAGGCTTTCAGTTCAGGAGAGAACTGAAAGAAAGAAACTGCCAGTGGTTTTCACAGAAATAAAAAGACCAGAATATGAAAGAATAAGTAGAATAATATGAAAAACATAAATATGAGCATACATTCAAGCCACCTAGTAAGTGATATGATAGTAAGTTAAGACCCAATTTTTCTCTAGAGTAGTGCAGTGGGTCTAGAGTCATTCAAGAAGGTTATCTGAAATTCAGTATTTTAAAAGTCTAAATTGAAGCTAGCTCTAGAAAAAAAATCAGTTAAAGGCTTTCCCTTTTATTTTGCTCCTTCACAAATTAGTAGTCAAATCAAAACTTATTATAGAGCATATACAGACGTATGGAGATTTGCGTATTGACTTTAAGCAGATGTTAATTCTTTAATCTTTGAATCTCCGCAGCATTAAAAATCAGACTTGTATATAGCAACAAAAGATGCATGACTACTTAAAGTTTGTGTTCATATTCAGGTTTTTCTAAACATACTAAATTACTAAACTATTATTTGATAAGTCACAATTTTTTTTGCCATATACAGTAATTTATTACATTGTAGTTTATATACCTTATTATTCATTTTTTACCTTATTAATTTATTATTTATTTTAACTTTATTATTTTTATCTCGAAAATAAGTCAAAAATACCTTTTAGCTGTTAGTTATCAGGACGCATGTGTCTACTACACATTCATTCCAGAGTCCTGTAGGGGACACATTAATACAATAAAGAACAGATGAGCGAGCATATGGTTTGTTAAGTCATGTTTATAATAATTAAGTCCAGATCACATTTAAATAAAGGGTCAGTAGCACACAAATTAGAAATTCTGATTTAACACTTTTTAGTGGTAAGAGGTTAGGGGCATTGCTACCAGTATGAACAGAAAAGCCACATGCCATGAAATAAACAATTCTAATTACTAAAATGTTAAAAACACAACACTGTGTAAGAAGGTAGCACATTTCAAAAATATGTTTTATGTTTCTATGAAATTTTTACCAGATGGCCAGAGTTGCTACAAGTAGATGACAGATATAAAAGTATTTCTCAATCTAGGATACATGGAAAACAACAAAAATGTATGGACAACAGTTAATACAGATAAAGTGAAAATACATATATGCTGGCTGAATAGCTATTTTTACATCTTTTCCCCCTTAATTTCCTATATCTAACCTAGTTTGGAAGGGTCATATGTATTGACTTCTTAATCTAATAAATCAGCATAAATGTACTGAAGTTTTTTACAATGTAGATGAATTGGAGAAGAAGCTTCAGAAACCATTTCACCAACAGTGTTTTCACCTAGAATTTTTGCTCATTCATCATATTTACAGAAATCTCCGAGCCTACATAAATGTTTTTCAACTCTTCTCAGAATTAGCAATCGCAAGTTTTTATGGTCTACCCAGTTCTAGTGAACTCCCCCAAAGGAAGAAGGATCTAGTCATATCCATTTTGTTAAGTGAATCTTAAATCTCAAAAATACTAACAGAGATCACTGAGGCCTCTATGTGAGGACAACTTTATTTGCTTCCTTCAAACTTCACATTAGAGAATGCTACTTGGTGTGAAGGATTATGATCACTGAAAGATCACTGAAAGAGTCACCAGTAATCCAAGGACACAGTATTTTTTATTTTTTTAATTCTAGGCATAGAGAAATAAGAATTAATTAAAAAGAAATTCAGATTAATTAGAAGTTGCATGTTAAAAATGAATGTAACACTGTCAGTTAGCCTGGTGGGAAGTTAGCATAAGAAGGGACAAGTGATCTCCACTGGAGAGTATGGACACCTAGTCAATGTGTTGCAAAAGGGGTATGGAGGGGATGGTTGCCAGGGAAACTGGAAAACCAGTACATTAGACTCTATAGTTTTTCTGACTGACAAGGCAGGGTGGAATTCTTGAGGAAGGATATTGGTTTAAGTTCCTTTTATTTAAGACTCACTGAGTGAAACCATGTCATTGTCACTGCAGTTTATATGTTAAGTTGCTGCTAATTTTGAATTCCAATAGGAACCATAGCGTTATTAAGATAGAATAGTATAAGAAACAGTATGAATGTCACTCCTGACCTCGCTTTCTAGAATTTGTCAAAGAAGGGTTCAGTTCAGTTCAGTCGCTCAGTCGTGTCTGACTCTTTGCGACCCCATGAACCACCGCATGCCAAGCCTCCTTGTCCATCACCAACTCCCAGGGTTTACCCAAATTCATGTTCATTGAGTCGGTGATGGCTTCTAACCATCTCATCCTCTGTCGTCCCCTTCTCCTCCTGCCTTCAATCTTACCCAACATCAGGGTCTTTTCGAATGAATCAGCTCTTCGCATCAGGTGGCCAAAATATTGGAGTTTCAGCTTCAACATCAGTTCTTCTAATGAACACCCAGGACTGATTTCCCTTAGGATGGACTGGTTAGATCTCCTTGAAGTCCAAGGGACTCTCAAGTCTTCTCCAACACCACAGTTCAAAAGCATCAATTCTTCTGCACTCAGCTCTCTTTATAGTGCAACTCTCACATCCACACATGACCACTGGAAAAACCATAGCCTTGCATAGACAGACGTTTGTTGACAAATGTCTCTGCTTTTTAATATGCTATCTAGGTTGGTCATAACTTTCCTTCCAAGGAGTAAGCGTCAGACACAATTGCCTCCACTTATACTCTTGGAGCTAAGGAGTTCATGGTACAATACTCAGTAGAAGAGTATTATAGGCTCTTCCAAAGAGCCTCTTTGGAAGAAAGACATGGATGGCTTCTGTTAATTACTTAATTAAATAATTATGGTAACTAAAACTCTTATTGCTTAAAGCTTGATTTCCTTTGGAAGCTAGTTTATTCTTTAGAGGTGAGTAAGTATGACTGGTTTTCCTTAGAGGAAGGATTCCTGTAAACAATGTGTCATAAACAGAATTTTCTTGCAAAATATCTTTCTCAAACCCTATCACCTCTACCCTAATGTCTCAGCTTCTTCCTGTTCCTCTGAGTCCTTCCCACAGTTCTTTCTAGTTCAAAGTTACTGAGAATCCTATAGACTTGACATCTTCCCAATTCTCAGAAACCAGGACCCATGGAAAGGGAGAAATACATGGGTTGAACGGGAAATTGTGGTTCTGAATAATCCTTACCTTCTATGTACAAAGCACATGTTCAATAAATTTTAATTGAATGAAACAAATTTCAAAAAGTTGTAATAGAATTGTTCTCATTAGAACATTTACTTGCTCATCAAAAATTACTGAAATTCCCCTGGACTTATCTACAAAGAGGGGTCAAAGCTTTCCTGTATTGTTTTGCTATTATTTTTTGATGGAACAATTCTTTCTTTCTCTAAGTATTCTCAGGTAGATTCCAAAAGGCAACAACTCAAATAAATGAAACAATTCCAACACATGTGCATGTATTCTAGAAATATTCTTTAAATTATGATCACCTGTCAAGATACTGGTATTAAGTATAGAATCTTAATATTAGCTGAACTTTGAGGTAGTTTTAACATTTCTGAGAGTTTCTCAATGATTAATCAGATTATTGGCCCTCATTGCTAAGTTAAAGGAGAATCTTCACTAAAACTGAAAAGATTTGTAATGTTTCAAAAAAGTCATTCTGCTGTGCTTAGTTGCTCAGTCATGTCTGACTTTGCAACCCCATGGACTGTAGCCCACCAGGCTTCTCTGTCCATGGGGCAAGGATACTCAAATGGGTTGCCATACCCTCCTTCAGAGGATCCTCCCAACCTAGGGATCGAACCCAGATCTCCTCCATTGTGGGCAGATTCTTTACCAGCTGAGCCACCTGGGAAGCCCATGGTCATTGGTCACTGGAAAAGTCATTGGTCATTTTCAAATTCATCCTGGGTGTGATATAGATAACATATTTTTTCTTGCTTTACATTGTCTGGATCCATCTGTGTTTATCTTAAAGCTAGAAACTAAGCAGAAGCAATTTGTTTAATTATCTTAAAAATTTTAATGACATAACATTCTGGCTCAAATTGGGCATCTTATAAAGCACTTTTTTTTTTCTATTTAAAGCATTTAATTCAGGTATTTGTGATTTTTTTTGGTCTTATGTAACATACCTTTTTCTTTCTTCGATCCTAGAGTATAAAGCAAGTAGAAACAGATTTTGACTTTATTGCTTATAAAACATGAACACAGAATGTATGATTTTAAAAGGTGTGGATTTCCACATAAACTATTTAACTATGATTTTAAAAGTATGTGCAGTACTTAGCTGTAGTAGAGTTGAACCCAGCTACACATATACTTTTTTATTTTAAATATATTTTAATGGTCAGTATGTTCTCTAATACCTGTACTTGTAGATAAAGATTCTCTACCCTAAACTATGATGCTAATTTTAGAAATAAAACTTATAAAATGCACTAAACATGTACAAAATTCTTCTAGACTGGTGTTAATTTTGCTACAAAAACCCAAAGCATTGATTATTATAGTTATGGATGAAGGGAAAACAGAAAAATGCCTTCCACTAGTATTATTAGAAAACTAGAAATAGTTTTCTGGTGTCTGGATTAATTTTCATATGTAGTCACATCTCAGAACTCATAATTTTTACTGGACCAATGTACTCATAACATTGTTTAGTTTATGTTTTCAAGTATTGTCAGAAAGGAAGAAAAAAGTCACTAAGTGCTGTTTTTCTTCTTCTTCTTCTTTTTTTTTTTTGATTACTTGTTGTTGTTCAGTCCCTCAGTTGTGTCTGACTCTTTGCAAACCCATGGACTGCAGCATGCCAGGCATGCCTGTCCACCACCAACTTCCGGAACTTGCTCAAACTTGTGTCCATTGAGTCGGTGATGTTATCCAACCTTCTCATCCTCTGTCATCCCCTTCTCCTTTGGCCTTCAATCTTTCCCAGCATCAACATTTTTTCCAATGAGTCAGGTTTTTACATCAGGTGGCCAAAGTATTGGAGTTTCAGCTTCAGCATCAGTCCTTCCAATGAATATTCAGGACTGATTTCCTTTAGGATGGACTGCTTGGGTCTCCTAGCAATCCAAGGGACTCTCAAGAGTCTTCTCCAACACCACAGTTCAAAAACATCTATTCTTCAGTGCTCAACTTTTTTTATGGTCCAATTCTCACATCCATACATGACTACTGGAAACACCATAACCATAGATGGACCTTTGTTGGCAAAGTAATGTCTCTGCTTTTTAATATGCTGTCTAGGTTGGTTATAGCTTTTCTGTCAAGGAGCAAGCATCTTTTAATTTCATGGCTGCAGTCATCATATGCTGTGATTTTGGAGCCCACAAAAATAAATTTTGTCACTGTTTCCATTGTTTTTCTGTCTATTTGCCATGAAGTGATGGGACTGGATGCCATGATCTTAGTTTTTTGAATGTTTGAATTTTAAACCAGCTTTTCACTCTCTTCTTTCACTTTCATCAGGAGGCTCTTTAGTTCCTCTTTGCTTTCTTCCATAAAGGTGGTGTCATCTGGATATCTGCGGTTATTTATATTTCTCTGGGCAATCTTGATTCCAGCTTGTGCTTCATCCAGCCTGGCATTTCACATGATGTACTCTGCGTATAAGTTAAATAAGCAGGGTGATAATATACAGACTTGTCATATTCCTTTCCCTATTGGGAACCAGTCCATTGTTCCATGTCCATTTTCGCTGTTGCTTTTTGACCATCAAACAGGTTTCTCAGGAGGCAGATTAGGTGGTCTGGTATTCCCATCCCTTTAAGAATACCGGACTTTGATTGCTTGAGTTACAATTGTCTTTTTCTGACATATCATCTTCCAAAGAGGAAAATAAGCACAACTGCAGTCATCACTAATGTTGATTTTTTTAAAAATTTTAATCAAAATGTATCAACATTGTGTGGGACTATAGAGTAGATATTTATTAACAAAGTATTCTGAAAAAAATGGAACATGAAATACAACTAGATGGAAGTAATTAGAATTAAGAAATAGAGAAGAAAAATATAATAGTTATAAATTAATATAAAATTTGTTTGAAACTAAATACCCCAAAAATATTTACTTTAAAATTCTAATTATTTTTATTTTGAAGCATCTCTTAGTCCAGTGCTTCTTAATATTTAATGTGAAGTCATGACTTCTGAGCATCTCTGTAAAATGCAGATTGAGATTCACTTGGCCTGGGTTGGAGCCTGAAATTCCAACAAAATATTGTTGACATTGTTGATCTGTGTACATCAGTTTGAGTGACAAGGGTCTGTAGAACAACCTGAGAATTAAGTTTTTAAAATATGGAGTGTCAAAAAAAAAAGAGTATCTAATATAAACTTAAATACAAGGATGATAACTAGTTAAATTGAAGAGATATTTGAACAAAATATCAAACAAAATTTCAGGATCACAACTAAAATATTGAAAAATAGCAAACATTGAATTATCATTCTATAAATTCTATACAATATGCTATTGAATGTTACTAAATACGAGTAGAGAGTGAAAGGTGGGAAACATAATTGTTGATGCCTTGAAGAGTGATACATTGAACTGCTGCTGCTTAGCTGCTCAGTTGTGTCTGACTCTCTGTGGCCCGATGGACTGTAGCCCACCACGCTCCTCTGCCCATGGAATTTTCCAGGCAAGAATACTGGAGTGGGGTGTTATTTCCTACTCCAGGAGATCTTCCCAACCCAGGGATCAAACCTGCATTTGTGTCTCCTGCATTTGGCAAGTAGATTCTTTACCACTAGTGCCACCTGGAGAGCCCAAGATATTGAGCATTTGACTTTTATTTGAACCATTCTTAATTTGGCTTCCAAAGATGGACTTCACAGTTTTTTTACCCTTCTAAAAAATGTGAAAGATTTCATTGTGACCACATGTGCAATTTTTCAGGTGAGAGTAATCAAAGATTCCAGATGTCAAACGGTTGTAGGAACAATAGTCTGAAGAGATAATACCTGATTCCTCAGTTATAAACTTCAGGAAGAAAAGAAGGATATATATATATCTATATGTGTGCATGCTATGTTGTTTCAGTAGTTTGCAACCCTATGGACTGTAGACCACCAGGCTCCTCTGTCCATGGTATTCTACAGAATACTGCAGTGGGTTTCCATGCCCTCGTCTAGGGATCTTCCCAATCCAGGGGTCGAACCTGGGTCTCCCGCATTGCAGGTGGATTCTTTATCCCTGAGTCACCGGGGAAGCCTCATATATGTATATATGTGTGTATATATACACATATATATATGTAAGTATATTATTTGTGTATAACAGAAATATAGATATGGATATAGGATATATAGATATATATTTTTATAATTATATATGTTGTATATAAAATTTTGTTTTATATATAATTATATGTATATATTATCTATCTATATACCCTATATCCATATCTATATTTCTGTCTATACACATATAATATCATACTTATATAAATATAAACACATGCATGCATATACGCACATATGCATATGTAGATATACACATAAGTATGCTGTTTATAATTTGCTAACATACTTAAATCATTTAGTCATTTAAGAGTGAAAATATTGATTTTTATATTACTCTATTTGCCATCTTTCTTTTGTATAATATATATATCATACTGAGGAATAAATGATCTGTAGCCTTATTTCAATGCACCTGGGGCTAAAAATGGCTCACTTATGTTTTATATATTTTTACCCACATTTATCTTGAATTGTAACCATAACAAGTATAAATACATTTATCATTTTGAAAATAATTATACTTCAGTTGTCTTTGCAAAACATTTTATGAACAGGAACATGCAGAAATATAATTTAGAACTTGAAATTGCATTGTCATAAAATTTAGAAATAAAAAGGAGCAATCGGACTGTATCAAATCAAAAAATAAACAAAGTAGATGTATTTCTATAAAATTTAATATAAGAAAGTTATTTTATTTAATCATTCTAGAAGCTGGAAAAGACAGATCTCAAATTAACTTAGATTATTTGTTTTGGGAAAGCAAAAAAGATAAATCAGCAATAGAAAATGAAGCATAAGATTATCTTCAAGTGTCTTCCAGTATGACGGTTTATAGCTGTTTGAACCTCTGAAGAAGATGGTTTTGGAAGTAGAGGTAATAGTAATAATTATATGAGGAATAAATATTTTATTTAACTCAAAAGTGATTACCAGTCTTTCAAGGAAAAGTGTGAAGTATCTCAAAAGCCACCTATCATGAGCTGTGTTCATAATCCAACTGATGACAATATCATTTCTGTATAAATTATCCTGTTTGCAATTGGCAACATTTCATATATATATCATATTGTCAAAATTTCAAATATGTATATAAAAATAACTTAAATAAGTATTAATTTTAAGATCCCTATAGGGGACAGCCTTGTTATTAATACCGTGAAGAGCAGATGCTGTAGCATATGGCATTCTAGCTCATATTTATGTTAATTTTATGTAAATAGGATTTTAATACAGCAACATTAATCTGTTGTTGCTTTGGTCTTCTGATATATCACTTTACCCTCTTTTTGGATAAGATTAATGTAGGTAGTTTAGACTTTCTCAGAAAGTTCCTTTTTAGCAGTATAAAGAGCAATGACTTACTTAAATCTTTAACACATATGTTTAAATAGAAAGTCAGACCCATAAAGAAACTAAGAATTTATCTAAATCTTATTCTCCTGCTCAGTTGAAGCAGACTTTAAGAAATACAAAAGAGAATCAAATATGTATGTATCAGTGGAGGAAATGAGTATGTATCCATGGAGCAAATAAATGTTTGTTTTAGCTAAATAGCTATCAATTGAATAGGTAAAATAGACCAGAGGAAAATTCTCCCAAGTTATATTTTAACTTGCGAATCATATTACAAGAAAGTATGCATTTCTTCTATTTTGGAAATTAAAAATTTAAGTGGAAACTTTTTATTAAGGAGATTCTGGTTAACTTTTTAAAGATTGTATTATCTACTTTTAGGTTATAAGCATGAAGATGTATCCAGTTTATTTATTTAATAGTAATGCAACTTGAAACATTTATTTTTTAATTGATATAATTGACATATGACATAATATTAGCTTTAGGTGTTTGTATTATTTTTAGTTTAGGTGATTTGATATATATGTATGATGGGAAATGATCACCACAATAAATCTAGTTAGCATCATCACCACACATAGATACAGATTGTTTTTCCCTTGTGATTTGACTTTTAAGATCTACTCAGTTAGCAACTTCAGGTATACAACATGGCATTGTTTGTTAACTATCGTCACATTACTGTCCATTGTGCCTCCAGGATTTATGCATCTTATAACTGGTAGTTTGAACCTTTTGACCATTTCCTTTATCCCCCTGCCAAACTTCTCCTTTGGTATCCAGCAATCTGTTCTCTGTACCTATCAGTTCAGTTTTTTCTATTTTAGACTACAAATATAAGTGATATTTTATAGTATTTGTCTTTCTTTATTTCACTTAGCATAATGTTCAATTTTTTAATTGTTACACTTTGCAGAATAAAAATATAACACCTAATATTCTTATAGATGAACTATAAGAGAGGGAATTTACCATTTTTGTTTATTCAGAATTATAATAACATTATAATGAAAGAAGAAATGGAATGGAATATTTCATAGTATTGATGTTTTGATATTTATTATAAATTAACAGCAATTCATGCTAATGTATTTTGACTTTATTTCATTAAATTATGGATTATCATATTATACTACATTTAACATATCTTATAATCCAACATTAAAGATCATTTAGAAGAGAAAATGAGTCACCTAAATTTCAGTCCCATAATAAATTTGTATTGGTTTGTGGTCTGGATTTGGAGGAGTCTGGAAAGCAAATTGCCTCTAATATTTACCTACCAAAAAATAATTATTTTGAAGCTATTTATTAGATATTGTTTTAAAAGATCAGTTTTATGTTCATGTAATTATGAAGCAGAAATAAATGCTACTTTGCTTTTGTAGTTTGAGCAACTCAGTCAAGATCAAGTCAGATCCTAAAAATTCATGTAATTCTAATCTAAGATAAGGAATTAATTTAATCCTGCATAAAGCCAATTTCCACAAGTAAAAGAAACCTGTAGTGATTTAAACATATGAATGACATTTTTCTGGGCAATTGATGGATATTTGAGAAGGACCAAACACTATTATAGAATAGAATGACATTAGGCCCCTGACTCCCTGAATTTTGGATAAATCCAAATTTCAACAACTGGTTTTTAATCTTTTGGACTCATTGTTATGCATATGAATTTTTTTTTGTGGAGTAGGTTGCATAGAAATGTATTTTAAAAGAACACTTAAATTGAAAACCTTTGTTGTTTGACAGTATTGGAAATTATGATACAAAATACTCATGTTAATTCTGAAGAAAAAATTGATTATTAGAAAGCCTCATGTTGAAATGTCACTGACATGTCATATTGTCATTTTTTCATGATTTGAGAAGAATGTATCATTTAATGAAATATTTAGGGCAGAGAGCAATTTGAACAGAAAATATATATGCCTTCTCACATGACCTCACAGTCTTAATGAGCAATGTTTTTCTGCCTACTCAAGTTACCATTTAAAGTCTAATCTTAAATATTGAAGTTACTGATTGCTGCTATCCCACAAAAACAGTTTCAGTGGCTGAAATATAACTACTTTTAGAACATCTGATGAGGTATATACAATCTCCAATCTGGAATCCTCAATTCTTAAAAAAGCCAAGCCATTCTTTGTGTTAAATATTCAATTTATTGTTTCAAAGTATGTGATATTCTGAATTTAAGTGGAAAGGCATAGGATGATATCTGGTTTGTTTCATGACATGTAATACTTCCTGAAGTGGACAGTGATACAGATATACTTCATACGAATAATGCAACTGATTTTATTTTGGGTGCTTATAAGTTTGTCACTATAAATGCCATTCTTGTGCATGGATTGTCATTGCAGCCTGAAAATATTGTTTATGTTTTAAACAAAAATCAAGAAGAATCCAAAAATTTTGCCATACATATAATACTCTGAATAACTAAAGTAGAAAATAATTTCCTGACAGATATACAATAATGACATTTAATTTGGGAAATGACATGGAAGCATAGAGAGGCAGAAAATGAAGTTTGTGTAATATCCTATCTAGTAAATGGCTTGATAAATGATCTACAATAGGAACACAAAAATAAGTCATACTGTTAAATGATTAGACACTTTATTTAGGGGAAAGCCATCATTTTGAAAGGTCAATAAATTCTTTTTATTCTCAAAATCTGTGTTTATTGGGATGTCCTGGGAATTTACAATCGAGCCACAGTGAAAGGACAACTCATGTCATCATCAGGAGAATGGGATCAGATCATATACCACTTGACAAGAGCTGGCAATTTAACCTGACAAGAGTCTTGCCAATGAGGAGTTTTAGGAGTTGCACTGCCATGGCAAAGATTTGACATGTCATTGAGGGATGTTGTGCAGAAGCCTGACAATAAACCAGGACTTGCTAATTCAGTTTAGGATTGCTGTAAAAATTTATTAGAAACCAGAGACTGTAAAATTACTATACTTCTTCAGAACTGTTTTTCTTTCCCTTGCTGAATATTTATGTGATGTTTAATGCACAGCACATGTTTTAAGACTTGTTTCCTGATGGTGTAAAAGAAGTCTATTATAATGCACATGAAATTGCACGAAATTCAATTAAATGCATGAGAGAGTAAGTAGAATGTCCACCTGTAAGCCCATTTTGACGAGATTTTTTTTTCATTGATGGTTTTAGTGTCTGCAAATTTCAGGAGTTTCAATAATGGCACTTATGTTTTAAGAAAGAAAAGATATTTACATTCAATCAGGAATTAATTTAACAGAACTTAAAAGCATGTGTAACTTGGAGTAACAGAATTCTGTGTGTTTTATTTAGAAGGGATGAAGAGAAAGTCTAATTGTAAAGTTACTATTAATTGGCAATGCAATTATGATTGCTGGATGAGTCTATACAATTCTTATCAGTCACTAAAATAAAACAGAAAAAGGCAAAATAGACACAATTCTCTGTTGTTTTTGCAGTAAGCCAGCTCTTTAAAAGATACTTCCAAATAGTAATGTGGGTCAACTAATTCCTAGATGTAAATCAGTAAATGCCATACCTTCTCACAGTTCCAAATATGACTGAGCCACTACTTTATGGATATCAAGAAATGAATTAATTTTCCCATCCAAACTTTCCTGTATACATATCATATTCAAGGTAATCTGCTAGCTGTTGTGAGAATGTAACTGTAAGGGATATAGTCACAAATATGCAGCACAAATAAGAGTTTGAGAGCAATTCATCATGATAGATATCACCTCAAAGTGACTGGCCAACATGAAGGCATAATTAAGGGAAGATACCCATCAATTTTAATTCTGGCTACTCTACCTTCCAACTGGAGTATAGGATCTTTAAGGTATCTCGCTCTTTCTTTAAGATGTCTTTCACTTGACAAATCCTTTGTAGACGTTTACTCAAACAGTTTTAACCATTTTATTCTCTGCTGTCTATTCAGTCTTTTGCTGACCTCTTCAGTAAAGAATAAACCCCATTTTGAGTGTCTTCAACAGAATAACGCTGTCTCTTCTCTCTGCCACAAGTACCTGGAGAAAGGCATGTAGGAGTATTTGGGAGGAAAGAAATATATTGGGAACACTCTGCAATGGTTGAAAGACTGACAGGACGACCGGGCATACCTATACAGAGAATGCAGTTTGGCAGTCAATCCATCATTGCTTTATTCCCATTTAAGAATGGAGCAATTTTTGCCTTGAGGATTGTGACTGCTCACTGAGTTGCATTTCAGACTCTGCTGCATTTCCTCTGCATTCTGCAGACTTGGCACTCTTACGCCACTTCACACTAATTGTGATTGCTGACTCGTGCCTGGATGGGAGGCTGCCAAAAGGGCAGGTATCCCAGAGAGACATCATTACCCAGGTTGGCAAATACCTGAGAGCCCTATTTAATGATACAATCTTATTTTTACAGCATGGGGCAGGCTTCAAGTCTCAGAGCATCAGTTTCTGGCCGTAATACTGTTTGGCAAAAGCCTTTCATAAACTTTTGCAAACTAAAAAGAAATAAACCATGGGGATATAGATCAATGGTAGATGGATCACATACCTGGGAAGAGTTGGGAAGATGTGAATAGCTCTAGGGTAAACATATTTATCTAATTGCTGGAGAATAAAAGTGAATTCCTTGCTGAGAATAACTTGAGAAATTATATACATAAAAAATAGCTTTTTGTAGAAAGCCAGGACTCTTTTTTTTTTTTTAAAGCAGATTTTAGTCAGATATTCATTCTGGAATTGAGGTCATTGCTAAGTCATTGAAAACTAAATGAAATAGGTATGACAAGGGGCAGAGAAACTTTGTAGCGCCCAGCAGGATACACAGGATAGTCTTTATAGTCATTATTATATTTTAGTATTGCATTTTCAAAAAACTAAATGAACTCTCCCTTTCCTTTACTCAAATAATGATTTTTAAATGAAAAATAATGAAAGTATGTGGTCAAACATCTAATAGTATAATGAATAAGTTTTCCTTGCTCAGAATTCAAATCCACACAACCGATGGCAGGGATTGTTAAAAATTATACATATGCAAACACATAAATATGTGGGCATATCACACATACATAAACACCAGTTTAAAATACACAGTATGTGCAGCATATCAACAATCTCTGGGTCAGGAAGATCTCCTGGAGAAGGACATGGCAACCCACTCCTGTATTTTTGCCTGGAGAGTCCCATGGACAGAAGAGCCTGGAAGGCTACAGTCCATAGTGTTGCAAAGAGTCGGACACGACTGAAGCAAACTTAGCAAGCAAACAATCAAGTATATATCAACACATACAGGTCCCTTGTGTGTGTGTGTGCTAAGTCACTTCAGTTGTGTCTGACCCTTTGGGACCCTATAGAGTGTAACCCGCTAGGCTCCTCTGTCCATGGGATTCTCCAGGCAAGAATACTGGAGTGGGTTGCTATTTTCTCCTCCAGAGGATCTTCCCGACCCAGGGATCGAACCTGTGTCTCTTACACCTCCTGCAATAGCAGGTGGGTTCTTCACCACTAGACCAGCTGGGAAGCCCATTGGTCTCTTGGTCTCTTTTAAATAACTAAAAAGTAAGATAATACTATGTTATATGGATCTGCTTCAATTTCATTGTGCCACTAAGATTTATTATTGACACTTCCAAATATGAATCGTTGTGTGCATACTTTTGAGCATTGAAAGGAGAAAATGTGTTGATTAATTTCCAAAAGTGAAATTACTGGTCAATGATTTGATGATTCAATGTTTTTAAGTATATGATTAAATCACCCTCAAAAAATTGCCCCAGTTAACAATTGGCACAATAAGTAGAAAAGTGCTTGATGTTTTACACCCTTGCTAATACTGTGTATTTTCAAACTTCATCATTTTTAAAACTGATAGGTAGAAAGTAGATTCTCATTTACATTTTTTAAAGTGTCAGCTAATGGTTGAATATAAGAACTTTAGCAACATCTTAATGTGGGTGAGTCAAGCCCTCTTTTAATCAAATTAAATTAACTAGTATATAGATTTTATTTTAATAGACACCAATTCAAGACCACCAACTACAATTATTGTGGATAATTGTGGTTTTGAAAATTAAATGGTTAAAGAAAGAAAAAAGAATTTAAAGATGTAGGCAGATAATTAAATTCAATTTAAATCAATCTTTGGTGTGATAACTTGAGTATCTAGCTGCAGGCAAGTATTATGGTAGTAGGATTTTTATAGCAAGAGTCTGGAAGTGCAGAAAAGTTTCAAGTGAGTGAACAACTGAAAACAAACAAAAAGAGTTTCTTTGCTATAAAATTAGTGTAGTTTCATCACAGAAGTGGATTTTGTCAAGAATGACAGTATTTCATCGTGAATAGTTAGATATTCATAAATCTATAAGTATTCAATATAAAAATCCAAAATACACGGTAAATACCTGTATTGCACCATTGTAGTTGCTAAGGTATCTATTTAAACTGTCAATCATATGAAACTTTTTATTCCATGATGGAGCTCAAAGTTTGACTCATACTCTACTTTTTCCAGACTGTTAGCTCACAAAGCAGACCTTCCATTTTCTTGTTAAATCTCATCTATAGTTTTACAAATGACTCAGTACATTCAAAGAACAGCAAAGGAATCATCATCATCTCTATGCAGGATAAAACCTTACATAATACTAGTCTTTTCCTTGTAACACATTTTAATCTTCCTACTACTGAGAATTTCTTCTTGTTCTCTTTTCCTACTTTTTGGGTTTCTTGCTTAAGAACAAAGCCCACATTTCTTAGAACATTCAGCTTTATATTTTTAGAAGATAAAACTTTTGCCAGGTGATAAACATATCAATTTTTTAATGTGGAAAGAGTCAGATTCTCAATTTCTCCATCTGCTCTCTCATGTTTTCTTACCATTCTATTTGTCAAGAATTTGTTCAAGTTGAACCTAGTAGGTAGAGGGGATGATTTTAACATGCCTGTATATAAATAAACAACACAAGTAGAAAGAAATCATGTATCTTAACCCATGTTAGTGCCAATAAGTAGGGATAGTTACCAAAAAAAGAAAAAAATATATATATTTTTTGTTTTCATACACAGTTAAATGACTCTAGGGATTGAATTTCATTGTATAACTTCATTACCAAGTGTAGGGACGAGCAAATTCAAAACATTAATATCTTATTTACACAAAATGCATTTTTCATTTCCCACCATGTCCCACAGAGAGATGTAATCCAGGCTGTCCTGGTCTCTATCATATGGTCTGTTTAAAAGATAGAGTTAATCGAACATTGTAAGAAGGGAACAGAGTGATCGGAGAATGGTCATTTTATTGTCCCAGTCTAGAAGTGACACACTAGAAGAAGGAAATGGCAAGCCACTCCAGTACTCTTGCCTGGAAAATCCCATGGACGGAGGAGTCTGGTGGGCTGGAGTCCATGGGGTCGCTAAGAGTCGGACAGGACTGAGCGACTTCACTTTCACTTTTCACCTTCATGCCTTGGAGAAGGAAATGGCAACCCACTCCAGTGTTCTTGCCTGGAGAATCCCAGGGACGGGGGAGCCTGGTGGGCTGCCATCTATGGGGTCACACAGAGTCGGACACGACTGAAGCGACTTAGCAGCAGCAGCAGAAGTGACACACATGATTTCAAACAAAATTTCATTAGCTAGAATTTATCACACGGGTCTGCCTAAATGATAGAGGGCTGTGAAGTCAAATATTACATTTGCATAGAAGGAGAAGAAAAGAGGATATTGGTGAAGACTAGTAATTTATACAAAATTACCTTTTCATAAAAAGGAAAATTTCCTAAATAATATAATGACCTATGAAGCTGTAGTAATTAAGAGAGTATATCATTGACATAGATTTGAACTAATTGACCAGTGGAATAGAATAAAGAAGTCAAAAAAGATTTCTCATCAAAGTCTCACAAAGGTGCTTCTTCCATAAGGGAAAAAAGCAGAGACCATGTGCTGGAGGCAGATAAATTATGCCTAAGGAAAAAAATGACATTGAATCTTTATTTCATACAAAAACTTAGCTCACTATGTTATAGGTAAAAGAAAAATTCAAAGTCATAGTAGAAAGCATAGAAAAATATCATTTAGAATTTAGATAGAAAGTTCTTAAAAGAAAAATATAATCCCTGAAAAATGTAGGAGTTAGACACACTAACCCCCTGCATGCATATAACTCTCAATTCCCCTAAAATTTAACTACTAATAGCTTACTGTTGACCAGAAGCCTTGCTGATAACACAGTTGATTAACACATATTTGTATATTATATCTATCATATACTTTATTCTTAGAAAAGAATAAGCTAGAGAGAAGAAAATGTTACTAAGAAAATCATTAGGAAAATACACTTATAGTACTTTACTGTATTTAAGTTTATGTCATCTGTTTAAAAGATGATGGAATGATACAAATAAAACATTGTAACTGTTATACATATTATTAACACTGGACCTCAAAAATACTGCACAGTAATAGAAATGTTTCTTTGAAAGCAAAATTATAGAACAGAGAAAACTAACACATTATTAGTTTTATGTTGTCTATCACTCACCTTATGTCTATGTAAGGATACGTTAATCACCTTAATAAATCTTGCACAGGATATACTACACAACGAACACTTGGGGGAAAATGATGATGTTGACACAGAAATGACATAGTTCTTGCTGTACAGTTATTAGATTTTCACATGAAAATTTACATATACACAACAGATAAGTTTATTAAATGTAGAGCATGGTGATTCAGTTCAGTTCAGTCGCTCACTCTTTGTGACCCCATGAATTGCAGCATGCCAGGCTTCTCTGTCCATCACCATCTCCCAGAGTTCACTCAAACTCACGTCCATCGAGTCGGTGATGCCATCCAGTCATCTCATCGTCTGTCATCCCCTTCTCCTCCTGCCCCCAGTCCCTCCCAGCATCAGAGTTTTTCCAATGAGTCAACTCTTCACATGAGGTGGCCAAAGTACTGGAGTTTCAGCTTTAACATCATTCCTTCCAAAGAAATCCCAGGACTGATCTTCAGAATGGACTGGTTGGATATCCTTGCAGTCCAAAGGACTCTCAAGAGTCTTCTCCAACACCACAGTTCAAAAACATCTCTTCAGTGCTCAGCTTTTTTCTCAGTCCGACTCTCACATCCATATATGACCACTGGAAAAACGATAGCCTTGACTAGATGTACATTTGTTGGCAAAGTAATGTCTTTGCTTTTCAATATGCTATCTAGGTTGGTCATAACTTTTCTTCCAAGGAGTAAGCATCTTTTAATTTCATGGCTGCAGTCACAATCTGCAGTGATTTTGGAGCCCCCCAAAATAAAGTCTGACACCGTTTCCACTGTTTCCCCATCTATTTCCCATGAAGTGATAGGACCGGATGCCATGATCTTCGGTTTCTGAATGTTGAGCTTTAAG
>NW_011495049.1:2475300-2477401 GCF_000754665.1 Bison bison bison
TGGACTGGTTGGATCTCCTTGCAGTCCAAGGGACTCTCAAGAGTCTTCTCCAACACCACAGTTCAAAAGCATCAATTCTTCAGTGCTCAGCCTTCTTCCAGTCCAGTGTTTCTCATGATGTACTCTGCATATAAGTGAAATAAACAGGGTGACAATATACAGCCTTGATATATTCCTTTTCCTATTTGGAACCAGTCTCTTGTTCCATGTCCAGTTCTAACTATTGCTTCCTGACCTGCACACAAATTTCTCAAGAGGCAGATCAGGTGATCTGGTATTCCCATCTCTTTCAGAATTTTCCACAGTTTATTGTGATCCCCATAATCAAAGGCTTTGGCATAGTCAATAAAGCAGAAATAGATGTTTTTCTGGAATTCTCTTGCTTTTTCCATGATCCAGTGGATGTTGGCAATTTGATCTCTGTTTCCTCTGCCTTTTCTAAAACCAGCTTGAACATCAGGAAATTCACGGTTCACATATTGCTGAAGCCTGGCTTGGAGAATTTTGAGCCTTACTTTACTAGCGTGTGAGATGAGTGCAATTGTGCGGTAGTTTGAGCATTCTTTGGCATTGCCTTTCTTTGGGATTGGAATGAAAACTGACCTTTTCCAGTCTTGTGGATACTGCTGAGTTTTCCAAATTTGCTGGCATATTGAGTGGAGTGCAGCACTTTCACATCATCATCTTTCAGGATTTGGAATAGCTCAACTGGAATTCCATCACCTCCACTAGCTTTGTTCATAGTGATGCTTCCCAAGGCCCACTTGACTTCACATTCCAGGATGTCTGGCTCTAGGTCAGTGATCACAGCATCGTGATCTGGGTTGTGAAGATCTTTTTTGTACAGTTCTTCTGTGTATTCTTGCCATCTCTTCTCAGTATCTTTTGCTTCTGTTAGGTCCATACCATTTCTGTCCTTTATTGAGCCCATCTTTGCATGAAATGTTCCTTTGGTATCTCTGATTTTCTTGAAGAGATCCCTAGTCTTTCCCATTCTGTTGCTTTTCTCTACTTCTTTGCATTGATGGCTGAAGAAGGCTTTCTTATCTCTTCTTGCTATTCTTTGGAACTCTGCATTCAGATGTTTACATCTTTCCTTTTTTCCTTTGCTTTTCCTCTTCTTTTCACAGCTATATATAAGGCCTCCCCAGACAGCCATTTTGCTTTTTTGCATTTCTTTTCTATGGGTTGGTCTTGATCCCTGTCTCCTGTAAAATGTGGTCCACTGGAGAAGGGAATGGCAAACCACTTCAGTATTCTTGCCTTGAGAACCCCATGAACAGTATGAAAAGGCAACATGACAGGATACTGAAAGAGAAACTCCCCAGGTCAGTAGGTGGCCAATATGCCACTGTAGATCAGTGGAGAAATAACTCCAGAAGAATGAAAGGATGGAGCCAAAGCAAAAAGAACACTGCTGTGGTTGTGACTGGTGATAGAAGCAAGGTCTGATGCTGTAAAGAGCAGTATTGCATAGGAATCTGGAATGTCAGGTCCATGAATCAAGGCAAATTGGAAGTGGTTAAACAAGATATGGCAAGAGTGAATGTCGACATTCTAGGAGTGAGCGAACTAAAATGGACTGGAATGGGTGAATGTAACTCAGATGACCATTATATCTACTACTGTGGGCAGGAATCCCTCAGAAGAAATGGGCCATCATTGAAATGCAGTACTTGGATGCAACGACAGAATGGTCTCGTTTCCAAGGCAAACCATTCAATATCACAGTAACCCAAGTCTATGCCCCAACCAGTAACGCTGAAGAAGCTGAAGTTGAACGGTTCTATGAAGACCTACAAGACCTTTTAGAACTAACACCCAAAAAAGATGCCCTTTTCATTATAGGGTACTGGAATGCAAAAGTAGGAAGTCAAGAAACACCTGGAGTAACAGGCAGATTTGGCCTTGGAATACGGAATGAAGCGGAGCAAAGACTAATAGAGTTCTGCCAAGAAAATGCACTGGTCATAGCAAACACCTTGTTCCAACAACACAAGAGAAGACTCTATACATGGACATCACCAGATGAACACCGAAATCAGATTGATTATATCTGGAGAAGCTCTATACGACCAGGAGCTGACTGCTCAGACACTCC
>NW_011495049.1:2477501-2480661 GCF_000754665.1 Bison bison bison
TTTCTGAATGTTGAGCTTTAAGCCAACTTTTTCACTCTCCTCTTTCACTTTCATCAAGAGGCTTTTTAGTTCCTCTTCACTTTCTGGTGATTACTAACTATTAAGTGGAAATAGATCATCGCAAAGGTCTTCACCCTTGTTGTCTTCACATTGAGTAAGCTAAGGAGAGCGAGGAGGAAAGGTTGGTCCTACTCACAACCTTAAGCGGTAGAAGGGGAGATGAGAGGCAGGTACAATCTGTAACTTTATGAAAATATGTCATCATATCTGTATGACTTTTTTGATTTTTCATATCTCTAAAAAAATGTTTCTATATAGGGCCAGTCCTTCTGCCATTTGTTTTAGTTTCAGTGCTTGTATCATAGAAGAGTTTATGTTGACGTTTATGAAGAAGTAGAGTGATTTGCACAATCAGAACCTTTCTGCCACATTGTATAATGTCAATTTGTTTTCCGGCCCTGCTTCTTCTCTATCTTCTTCCTCATTGTCTGGCACTAGATCAGAAGCACATATCTCTATCAGGTCATCTTCTGTTAGTTCCTCTGATGTGGTTTCTATTAGTTTTTGAATTACAATAAGATCTGTATCGTGAAACCCTCCACATCCTACTATATTTTTTTTCCATATCCACAATCTCTTTCATGATTTCCTTGTTTGGCTCTGTAATAAATCATGTGAAATTAAGCATAGCATCTAGATACAGTTTTCTCCAGTAACAATTTATTGTTTTGGGTTTGATGACTTCTGTGGCTTTTTCTATAATGATGATGACATCTTCAGTGGTGTGACCCTTCTAGACTTTCATGATGTGCTATTTTATCAGAGTTCTCTTCCACACCATTGACAATCCTTTCCATAGAGTACCATGGGTGGTGGTGGTTGTTCAGGTGCTAAGTTGTGTCTGACACTTTGCAACCCCTTGAACTACAGCACACCAGTCTTCCCGGTCCTTCACTATCTCCCAGAGTTTGCTTAAACTCATGACCACTGAATTAGTGATGCCATCCAACCATCTCATCCTCTGTCACCCCCTCCTCCTCCTGCCCTCAATCTTTCCCAGCAGCAGGGTCTTTTCCAGTGATTCAGCTCTTTGCATTAGGTGGCCAAAGTATTGGAGCTTCAGCTTCAGCATCAGCATGAGTCCTTACTGTGGATAAGAAGCCTTAAAAGTCCTTGTGACTCCCTGATCTAGAGGCTGATTTACAGACACATGTTTTGGAACAAAATAGAACACTTCAGCACCTTTCATTGTTGAATTCATAGGGTTTTGGGTGGACAGGGACATTTTCCAGTATCAAAAGGACATTAAAAGTCATTTCTTTGCTGGCAAGATCCATTTCCTGATTTTAGAGACAAAGTATCAATAGAACTAATCTAGAAAAACCTTCTTAGTCACCAGATAATGCTTTTCTGGTCATCTTTACATTTTTAAAGCAAAATATTTTTTTTCTTCTTAAAATTATCAAACTGTATTTTTTTGGCATTAAATCTTCCAGCCTTATATCCTTTGTCTTTCTTTTAATTTAAGTTGTCATTTATTAGCTTCAGGTTTTCCTACAGTCATATTAGAGTCTATAGGTATCTTTTCTTATATCAATTTGGCAATATGAGATAAGAAATTATTTTGCAAAAAGGGAACTGTTTACACATATGGTAATGTAGCTGCAGGAATGGTTTCAGGAATTTGCTTTTCCTTTTTTTTTACAATGGTCCTTACACAGGATTCACTTATCCTGAAATGGGGCAACAGCCAGTGCAGACCTCACTCTATGATACACTTCAAGCAATTCAGCTCTTTCCTGTAAAAAAAAGGAAAAGCAAATTCATTCACTGACTTATTTTCTATGACTGCTTCAAGTTATAGTAGCAGAGTTGAGTAGTTGAGAAGGAGATCATGTGATTTGCAAAACCTACATTATTCACTACTTGGTCCTTTACAAAAAATTTTTCTGACTCCTGGTCCTCAAATGGTCCTCAAAATTGTTCTTTACATGTAAAGTTAAATTTTTGGAATGCGTAAAATAAAACTTTTCTCTCTTAAGTGAGTGGCTATTACAATAGAAAGCCTTAGGTTAATGAATACCATTTCTGTCACACATTAACAAAAATATACTTACAGTCTCAAAAAGCTAAATACTTGCACTCATTTTCTTCATTATTCATACCCTATGGGTGGTAGATGAAAAAGAGTCTTGTTGTTTATGAAATAGTAAAGTTTAGGAAAAAAGTAAATTGAGAAGGCACAACTTTAATATAAAAGTTACCTCCAGTGTACCTTAGAAACAGGACTAGAATAGCATTAAACAAAAAAAATCAAGAATTTGTTTTCGGTTCTCTCATAACGATTAGTTATTTTAACATAGTTTAGGGGAAATTTATATCTACTTCAGATCAGATCAGATCAGATCAGTCACTCAGTCGTGTCCAACTATTTGTGACCCCATGAACTGCAGCACGCCAGGCCTCCCTGTCCATCACCAACTCCCGGAGTTCACTCAGACTCATGTCCATCGAGTCAGTGATGCCATCCAGCCATCTCATTCTCTGTTGTCCCCTTCTCCTCTTGCCCCCAATCCCTCCCAGCAACAGAGTCTTTTCCAATGAATCAGTTCTTCGAATGAGGTGGCCAAAGTACTGGAGTTTCAGCTTTAGCATCATTCCTTCCAAAGAAATCCGAGGGCTGATCTCCTTCACAATGGACTGGTTGGATCTCCTTGCAGTCCAAGGGACTCTCAAGAGTCTTCTCCAACACCACAGTTCAAAAGCATCAATTCTTCAGTGCTCAGCCTTCTTCCCAGTCCAACTCTCACATCCATACATGACCACAGGAAAAACCATAGCCTTTACTAGACAAACCTTGGTTGGCAAAGTAATGTCTCTGCTTTTGAATATGCTATCTAGGTTGGTCATAACTTTCCTTCCAATCAGTAAGCATCTTTGAATTTCATGGCTGCAGTCACCATCTGTAGTGCTTTTGGAGCCCAGAAAAATAAAGTCAGTCACTGTTTCCACTGTTTCCCCATCTAGTTCCTATGAAGTGGTGGGACCGGATGCCATGATCTTCATTTTCTGAAGTTGAGCTTTAAGCCAACTTTTTCATTCTCCATTTTCACCTTCATCAAGAGGCTTTTGAGTTCCTCTTCACTTTCTGCCATAAGGA
>NW_011495049.1:2480957-2483346 GCF_000754665.1 Bison bison bison
CAGCAAAAACAAGACCAGGAGCTGACTGTGGCTCAGACCATGAACTCCTTATTGCCAAATTCAGACTTAAATTGAAGAAAGTAGGGAAAACCACTAGACCATTCAGGTATGACCTAAATCAAATCCCTTATGATTATACAGTGGAAGTGAGAAATAGATTTAAGGGCCTAGATCTGATAGATAGAGTGCCTGATGAACTACGCAATGAGGCTCTATCTACGTATGATCATATTAAACTGATAAACAAGATTTAATATTATGTTCTGTTCCACATGAGCATGGATAGGCAATTCACACTAAAACAACTTATTTGAAGTTTTCTCAAAAAAAAAATAACCCTTATAAATACATTTAAGGAAAGTATAGTTTGTGCTTTACAGAGTCACATCTGCATGAAATGATAAAAAATACATTGGTTGAATTATAGATGATAAAACCATTCATTTTTCAATGAATTTTCAGCTTTTCTATTAAGAATGATAAAAACTTATCAAACTAAGACAATCATCAAATTAATTCCTCAGAACTATAAAGCTAATGATCTTTTCAGTTTCTCTCTTGATTTAATATGTCTCAAATTGGTTTTCCAATCATACATGTATACACACATATATACACACTTGTATATATACATATATCCATGTATATTTATGTATTAGGATAGACTGTATATAGTGATGATACAATGGAAGTGAGAAATAGATTTAAGGGACTAGATCTGATAGATAGAGTGCCTGATGAACTATGGATGAAGATTTGTGACATGGTACAGAAGACAGGGATCAAGACCATCCACATGAAAAAGAAATGTAGTGTTTACTGCACCATAAATAAGAATTACTATGAGACTGTTTAATAAGTCAGCTTAAATAGAAAAAAAAAAAAAAAAGCAAAATGGCTGTCTGAAGAGACCTTACAAATAGCTGTGAAAAGAAGAGAAGCAAAAAGCAAAGGAGAAAAGAAAGATATAAGCATCTGAAGGCAGAGTTCCAAAGAATAGCAAGCAGAGATAAGATAGCCTTCCTCAGTGATCAGTGCAAAGAAATAGAGGAAAAAAACAGGATGGGAAAGATGAGAGATCTCTTCTGGAGAAGGCAATGGCACCCCACTCCAGTACTCTTGCTTGGAAAATCCCAAGGATGGAGGAGCCTAGAAGGGTGCAGTCCATGGGGTCGCTGAGGGTCTGACACGACTGAGCGACTTCACTTTCATTTTTCACTTTCATGCATTGAAGAAGGAAATGGCAACCACTCCAGTGTTCTTGCCTGGAGAATGCCAGGGACGAGGGAGCCTGGTGGGCTGCCGTCTATGGGGTCACACAGAGTCAGACATGACTTAAGTGACTTTGCAGCAGCAGCAGCAGCAGAGATCTCTTCAAGAAAATTAGAGATACCAAGGGAACATTTCATGTAAAGATGGGCTTGATAAAGGACAAAAATTGTATGGACCTAATAGAAGCAGAAGATACTGAGAAGAGGTGGCAAGAATACACAGAAGAACTGTACAAAAAAGAACTTCATGACCAAGATAATCGCGATGGGTGATCACTCACCTAGAGACAGACATCCTGGAATGTGAAGTTTAGTGGGCCTTAGAAAGCATCACTACGAACAAAGCTAGTGGAGGTGATGGAATTCCAGTTGAGCTATTTCAAATCTTGAAAGATGATGTTGTGAAAGTGCTGCACTCAATATGCCAGCAAATTTGGAAAACTCAGCAGTGGCCACAGGACTGGAAAAGGTCAGTTTTCATGCCAGTCCCAAAGAAAGGCAATGCCAAAGAATGCTCAAACTACCGCACAATTGCACTCATCTCACATGCTAGTAAAGTCATGCTCAAAATTCTCCAAGCCAGGCTTCGGCAATATGTGAACTGTGAACTTCCAGATGTTCAAGCTGGTTTTAGAAAAGGCAGAGGAACCAGAGATCAAATTGCCAACATCCTCTGGATCATCAAAAAAGTAAGAGAGTTCCAGAAACACATCTATTTCTGCTTTATTGACTATGCCAAAGCCTTTGACTATGTGTACTACAATGAACTATAGAAAATTCTTTAAGAGATGGGAATACCAGAACACCTGACTTGCCTCTTGAGAAACCTGTATGCAGGTCAGGAAGCAATAGTTAGAACTGGACATGGAACAACAGACTGGTTCCAAATAGGAAAAGGAGTACGTCAAGGCTGTATATTGTCACCCCGCTTACTTAACTTATATGCAGAGTATATCATGAGAAACACTGGGCTGGAAGAAGGACAAGCTGGAATCAAGATTGCTGGAAGAAATCTCAATAACCTCAGATATGCAGATGACACCACCCTTATGGCAGAAAGCAAAGAGGAACTCAAAAGCCTCTTGATGAAAGTGAAAGTGGAGAGTGAAAAAGTTGGC
>NW_011495049.1:2484004-2484946 GCF_000754665.1 Bison bison bison
GCATCACCAACTCGATGGACATGAGTTTGGGTGAACTCTGGGAGTTGGTGATGGACAGGGAGGCCTGGCGTGCTGTGATTCATGGAGTAACAAAGAGTTGGACATGACTGAGCGACTGAACTTAACTGAACTGAAACACGACATTTGAGTGGAAAGATCTTAGACATCCTCTAGTCAAATATCTCATATAAACTCACTTCACAACACTCATGATAATTGTTCATTCAGCCTCTGCTTTTCATGCTCCATCAGCAAGCAATTTACCAATCCTGACACACAGCATTCAATTTTAGGGAACTCTAATTATTTGATATTTTTACATAAGAAGAGCCAATATACAACTTTGTGTATTTTATTCAGCCCATCATTCCATATAAATCTAGATAAGTCCTCCCTAAATCATCCCTTTTCTAGGCTAAACATAAGACTCCTTGCCTCTTGAATGAATACAATTTCCATCTTCTTCCCCACTGAGATTCTTACTACTATTTCTGAGGAAGAGACTGTTCTAAGTACTTATTCTCTCATTTAATGATCACGTCAGCTCTGTGAGGTGGGTGTCATTGCCCTCCACCCACACATTATTTCAGACTACAAACACAGAGGCAAAACAAAGAATAGTTAGTAATTTGACCCAAATACACAGCCAGTATGACCTAATCTCTGCACGCTGATCTGTCAACTGAACTGTTAAGCATTATGATAGTATGGAAACATCAGATCAGATCAGATCAGTTTCTCAGTCATGTCCGATTGTTTGCAACCCCATGAATCGCAGCACGCCAGGCCTCCCTGTCCATCACCAACTCCCGGAGTTCACTGAGACTCACGTCCATCGAGTCAGTGATGCCATCCAGCCATCTCATCCTCTGTTGTCCCCTTCTCCTCCTGCCCCCAATCCCTCCCAGCATCAGGGTCTTTTCCAATAAATCAACTCTTCAC
>NW_011495049.1:2486573-2487130 GCF_000754665.1 Bison bison bison
TTTTTGTACAGTTCTGTGTATTCTTGCCACCTCTTCTTAATATCTTCTGCTTCTGTTAGGTCCATACCATTTCTGTCCTTTATCGAGCTCATCTTTGCAAGAAATTTTCCTTTGGTATCTCTGATTTTCTTGAAGAGATCCCTAGTCTTTCCCATTCTGCTGTTTTCCTCTATTTCTTTGCATTGTTCCACTGAAGAAGGCTTTCTTAATCTCCTTGCTATTCTTTGGAACTCTGCATTGAGATGCTTATATCTTTCCTTTTCTCTTTTGCTTTTCACTTCTCTTGTTTTCACGGCTATTTGTAAGGCCTCCCCAGACAGCCATTTTGCTTTTTTGCATTTCTTTTCCATGGGAATGGTCTTGATCACTGTCTCCTGTACAGTGTCATGAACCTCATTGCGTAGTTCATCAGGCACTCTATCTATCAGATCTAGGCCCTTAAATCTATTTCTCACTTCCACTGTATAATCATAAGGGATTTGATTTAGGTCATACCTGAATGGTCTACTGGTTTTCCCTACTTTCTTCAATTTAAGTCTGAATTTGGCAATAAGGAG
>NW_011495049.1:2487474-2490436 GCF_000754665.1 Bison bison bison
ACCAGTCACAACCACAGCTGGGTATTGTTTTTGCTTTGGCTCCATCCCTTCATTCTTTCTGGAGTTATTTCTCCACTGATCTCCAGTAGCATATTGGGCACCTACTGACCTGGGGAGTTTCTCTTTCAGTATCCTATCATTTTGCCTTTTCATACTGTTCATGGGGTTCTCAAGGCAAGAATACTGAAGTGGTTTGCCATTCCCTTCTCCAGTGAACCACATTCTGTCAAATCTCTCCACCATGACCTGCCCGTCTTGGGTTGCCCCATGGGCATGGCTTAGTTTCATTGAGTTAGACAAGGCTGTGGTCCTAGTGTGATTAGATTGACTAGTTTTCTGTGAGTATGGTTTCAGTGTGTTTGCCCTCTGATGCCCTCTTGCAATCTTACTTGGGTTTCTCTTGCCTTGGGCGTGGGGTATCTCTTCACGGCTGCTCCAGCAAAGTGCAGCCATTGCTCCTTACCTTGGACAAGGGGTATCTCCTCACCACCGCCCTTCCTGACGTTCAATGTGGTATAGCTTCTAATGTTCTCTGAAGATTTTCAATGTAAATTCACTAAAGCAAAGGGTTTAGTTGTTTTGTCCTGAACACTTTAATAGAGATCAGGAAATAATGTACAAATTATTTCTCTATATGAAACAGAAAGAATATCAATTTTGGGAATCAGCCATCTACAGTGTCTACTAATGCATAATAGATTTCCCTTTAAAATCCAGAAGGACTTTAAGAAATCTCTTAAAATCTGTGATATAACCTATATTTCTGAGAGAAGTAGATGAGAATAGTGAATAGAATCTTTTTCTGGAGGGGAAAGGAAAATTACTTAATGGAAAGGGTGAATGCTGAGTCTCTTTTTTCTGGAATGTTAAGTACAGGTGTCTGATGGGAAAAGTCAAAGAGAAAAAAAATTGTGGAAAAGTATGGTGAGGATTTTTAAAATGGATTAATCACCATGATATTTTTTTCTAATTGGAAATTATTATCTTTTTAGGTATATTGAGAAGGCCTTTGGAACTGAATCTAGTATTAATAGGAAAGGATGTCATAATCAATTAGTCATGCCTTCCATAGACTCAGAAGTGGTAGGAATAACATAAAGACCATTCCTCTATACCTGTCAGTCTTGGTTACTATCCAATAATAATTCCCACTGATTATCAGTCTTCTTTAAGAACATCACCTCCATAATCCCCCTAACTCAGCTTTGCACTGTGCCTTGGCTCTTCAAAGGTCCCCTCTCCCTGATCCCCCAGCCACACACACACGCACACTGTGCACTGAACAAACATCCTCTCTGCTTTGCACTGAAATGCTTTTTTCATGAGACACCAGTCCTGTCTATATAGAGAGTATATAACCTTACTTTAGCTGAATCTTGACTCCTTTAGGACATTTTTCCTATGCAATAATGAAGACAAACTTGCCTTACCATATGGTCCACATAGCTGAGGACGGGTAGTAACTTCAGAGTCCTCACTCACCAGAACAGCTCAGGACCTTCTTTCCTACATCCTCACTTGACCTATTGCTCCTTTCAGAACTATAAAACTCGGTAACCTACTTCTCTACACAATTCCTCATTTATCAATTTTCTAGTCCTTTTTTCTCATTCATTTAATATTTTGATACCTGTTCCACAATTTTTAAAAGTTGCTCCAGTGTTCTCAGCTGTTATAAATATGACTATAGAAAACCTATGCAGTGTCTTAGCAATTCAGGTCCAGAGATATGACCTCTTTTCAACATCAGTTTCCCTTCCTAATGTCACACAATGAAATTTTATCCCTACTCATTCTGCTTGTGAAATCTACACACCCTGAGATTCCACTCACTGACTATAGCCTTCAGAGCAAGTTATTGTTCTTTTGCTGTGTTATACCCACCACAATGGTTCAACTTCATGAAGATCACCAATCCCTTGACACCTTTTTTCCAACAAATTTTTGCTTGTTTTGTTAAACAGCTAAAATATACACGTTTTGGAAACACCCTCAATTCATGTGCCTCATTTGCTTTTCTAACTCAGCTTTCTGGAAGAACAAGCAAATAGAAAACTTGGATGAGTTCAACTGTTCTTCTACTCAACTTCATCTGGATTTCTCAGTGCTTATAGAAACAAAACAAAACATAACAGAATACTTTTAACTGTATCAGATTTATTTTCTCCAGATTCAAGGGGGCTTGTCACACTATATAGAGATATTTTTCACTTTCCATGTTCACTCACAGAGAAAAATAGCAGTATAAGTTAGAAACCCCCTCAGCTTCTGCCACCCTATGTCAAAATTTTACATATTCACACATGTATCTTTTTCTAGTTAAGGCGGGAATGCTGCCTTACTTTACATGCTTCTTGCTCTGATTCTATATTTCAACTCATCCACTCCGGTCTCCTCATATACTTCATACTGTTAATTTGTCCTCTTCCTCTGGTATCGTCAACCTCCTCCTCTATTGTCTTTTCCCCTGTGTGCAGGTGAATGTTCAAATTTCAAGTTATTCTCGCCCAATTTTATATTCACACTCAACAAAACACCTTCCCTCTTTTAAATTCAAGTTTCCTGAGAGAATTGTAAACTGCACTGACTGTTCCTTCTTTACTGGCTGTAATTGCCTGGCTCCCTGAACAACTGCAAACTGACTATGCTTTCTATGGTACTTCAAAATTTTTCTCAACAAAGACACTCATGTTTCTAAATAAAATAGATAGCATGTTGTTCTTTTCTTCCACTTCATGGGAAATAGATGGGGAAACAGTAGAAAGAGGGTCAGACTTTATTTTTCTGGGCTCCAAAATCACTACAGATGGTGACTGCAGCCATGAAATTAAAAGACGCTTACTCCTTGGAAGGAAAGTTATGACCAACCTAGATAGCATATTCAAAAGCAGAGACATTACTTTGCCAACAAAGGTTCGTCTAGTCAAGGCTATGGTTTTTCCTGTGGTCATGTATGGATGTG
>NW_011495049.1:2490600-2520044 GCF_000754665.1 Bison bison bison
TTGACTCATTGGAAAAGACCCTGATGCTGGGAGGGATTGAGGGCAGGAGGAGAAGGGGACGACAGAGGATGAGATGGCTGGATGGCATCACTGACTCGATGGACCTGAGTCTGAGTGAACTCTGGGAGTTGGTGATGAACAGGGAGGCCTGGCGTGCTGCGATTCATGGGGTTGCAAAGAGTTGGACACGACTGACCGACTGATCTGATCTGATCTGTTCTTTTCTTACACGATGTCTCCGAAGTTTTAAAATGCCTTATTTTCCCCATTGGTCATTAAAATATATTTTACACACAGTAAAATTGACCTTTTTAGTGCACAGTTCAAAGTTTGACAAATGTATGTGTGCATGCTAAGTTACCTCAGTTGTGCCCAACTCTTTGTGACCCTATGGACTGTAGCCCACCAGACTCCTCTTTTCATGGGATTGTCCAGACAAGAATACTGGAGTGTGTTGCCATGTCCTCCTCCAGGGGGGTCCTCCCCAACCAGGGATTGAACCCGCATCTCTTGTGTCTCCTGCATTAGCAGGTGGGCTCTTTGCCACTTGCGCTGTCACAATTATACAACTACCATTAAAGTCAGTATACAGAATAGCTCCATTGTTTCCAAAATTGTTTCTGTGCTCTTAGTAATCCATCTCTCCCTGCTCAAACCTCTGACACAACCGATCTGTTTTCTGTCCTATAATGGTGATTTTTCCAGAATTTTAAATAAATGGAATCATAGAATATGTTGCCTTTTCAGCCTAGCTTCTTTCATTTAATATAAAAATGCATTTGATACATACTTCACCATCAGGTTGTGTGTGGATCAGTAGTTTACTCCTTTTACTCCTAAGTAGTATTTACTATCAGAGAAGGCAATGGCACCCCACTCCAGTTCTCTTGCCTGGAAAATCCCATGGATGGAGGAGCCTGGTGGGCTGCGGTTCATGGGGTCGCTGAAGGTCGGACACGACTGAGCGACTTCACTTTCACTTTTCACTTTGATGCATTGGAGAAGGAAATGACAACCCGCTCCAGTGTTCTTGCCTGGAGAATCCCAGGGATGGGGGAGCCTGGTGGGCTGCCGTCTATGGGGTCACACAGAGTTGGACACGACTGAAGTGACTTAGCAGCAGCACTATTTACTATATGACTGTATCAGAGTTTAATCATTCACAAGTGTAAGGATATTTGGATTGTTTCCAGCTTGAGGCAAGTAACAATTCTATGTAAACTTTTATTTATTTATTTATTTAGCTCTTTATTTTATTATTATTATTATTTTTTACTTTACAATATTATATTGGTTTTGTCATGCATCAACATGAATCCACCACAGGTATACACATGTTCCCAATCCTGAACCCCCCTCCTGCCTCCCTCCCCATACCATCCCTCTGGGTTATCCCAGTGCACCAGCCACAAGTTTCCTGTATCCTGCATCGAACCTGGACTGGCGATTCATTTCATATATATATTATACATGTTTTAATGCCATTCTCCCAAATCATCCCCCTTCCCTCTCCCAGAGTCCAAAAGACTGTTCTATACATCTGTGTCTCTTTTGCTGTCTTGCAAATAGGGCTGTCATTACCATCTTTCTAAATTCCATATATATGCATTAGTATACTATATTGGTGTTTTTCTTTCTGGCTTACTTCATTCTGTATAATAGGCTGCAGTTTCATCCACCTCAGTAGAACTGATTCAAATGTATTCTTTTTAATGGCTGAGTAATACTCCATTGTGTATATGTACCACAGCTTTCTTATCCATTCATCTGCTGATGGACATCTAGGTTGCTTCCATGTCCTGGCTATTATAAACAGTGCTGCAATGAACATTGGGGTACATGTGTCTCTTTCAATTCTGGTTTCCTCGGTGTGTATGCCCAGCAGTGGGATTGCTGGGTCGTATGGCAGTTCTATTTCCAGCTATGTACACTTTTAGATACAGATATTTGTGTGAGAGTATGTGGTTTTGGTAAATGTTTAGAGGTGGGACAGATAGGTTACAACAAAGTATATGTTTAATTTTATGAGAAACATTCAGACTGTTTACAACATGGCTGTACTTTCTGCACTACTGCCAGCATATTAGATGTGTTCCAGTTGCTCCATAACCTAGCTATTACATGGTATTATCAATTTTGTTTTGTTTTATTTTTCTCAGTCAAATATATGTGTAATGGTATTGTATTGTGATTTTAATTGCATTTTCCTAAAAATTAATGAACTTATTTTCAGCTTATTTGCCATCTGAATGACTTCTTACATAAGCATTTGTTCAAATACTTGTTCATTTAAAAAGCCAGGCTATCTACTTTTAATAGAGTTTTGAGAGTTCCTAAAATACTCAGGATGAAGTGTTTTATCAGATATAATATTTGCAAATATTTTCTCTCAATCTATGGCTAATTTTTTCATTATCTAGTGTTTCCCAGAGTAGAAGTTTCTACTTTTGGTGAAGTCTGGATATCTATTTTTTATTTTATGGGTTATGTTTTTGGTGTCATAGCTAAGAAATTTTACCTAATTTTATTTCCCCTATTTTATCTGTTAAAGATTTTATAGTTTTAAGTTTTACTAAACAAGACCAGGAGCTGACTGTGGCTCAGACCATGAACTCCTTATTGCCAAATTCAGACTTAAATAGAAGAAAGTAGGGAAAACCACTAGACCATTCAGGTATGACCTAAACTGATTTGATGAATCAGTTTGGGAAGAATTGGCATCTTAATGATATTAATTATTCCAACCAGTAAACATGGTGCATCTTTCCAGTTCTTGAGTTTATATTTTTAACTGGCATTTTGAGTGATTCTGAAGCTGAAATTCCAATATTTTGGCCACCTGATATGAAGATCTGACTCACTGAAGAAAACCCTCTTGCTGTGAAAGATTGAAGGCAGGAGAAGGGGATGACAGAGGATGAGATGGTTGGATGGCATCACCAATGTGATGGACATGAGTTTGAATAGGCTCTGGTAGTTGGTGATGGACAGGGAAGCCTGGCGTGCTACAGTCCATGGGGTCACAAAAAGTCGGACATGACTGAGTGGCTGAACTGAGTCTTCTGTAGATATTGCACATGTTTTGTTTTGTTTTAGGCTGTATGTCTAAGGACTTGGTATTTTCAGTATAAATATAAGTGGTACATTTTATAACTTCAATTGCCAGTTGCTCATTGCTCATATATAAAAATAGGACTGATGCTTTTTAAAATATTGATATTGTACCATACTATTTATATTCTACTACCTTTTCTGAAGATTCTTTGGCATTTTCTATGTAGATAATCATGCAATTCGTGAAGCTTTCCAATTTTTCCTTTCCAGTCTATGTGCCTTTCCCCTTCTTGCTTTATCTCACTGGCTACAATTTCTAGAAGAATGTGGAAATTTTCTGGCAGTCCAATGGTTAGACTGCGCTTGAATGGCTGAGGGCCCAGGTTCAATCCCTGGTCTGGGAATTAAGATCCCGTGAGTCTCACACAGTAAGGCCAAAAATAAACAAACATAAAATCTTGCAGAATGTTACACAAAAGGACCACTTCTCTCTCTGAACTTCTCTCCTTGGTTTTCTGACACCCATGTCTATTGATTATTTTTTTCCACCTCTCTGACTACTCCATCTCAGTCTCCGTCAGTCTTCTTTCCTCTCTCTTCTGAATGGTTTTTTCTCATTCTTTTTTTCTCTTCAATTCATACATGCTCTCTTCAAACTGTTGTTTAACTGTTGTGATTTTGATGTATGTCTAAATGCTGTTTACTGCTGATGCCGTCATTCTTCTGAGTACCCTTTGAATACTTACTTAATTCTCTGATTCTCAAAGACATTTCAGATTATGTAGGTCAAAAAACAGTTTTTTCTCTTCCTTCTCTTTTACTTGCTTCATAATAATTTCACCAAACACTCAGATAGTCAATTATAAAACCTGAGAATCTTGTATGGTAACTCCTTTATGCCTAAATTTTATGAGATTAAATAATATAAAATTGTCTTTTTTACTTATCAAAACAGTTAAATATTGGCAAGTCCATATGGTTTCACTTAATAGATTCTTTCAACCTCTCAATTCTCATGAATATTTTTGAAATTCATCCACTTCCATTCATCCCATTGCCCTACCTCTATTAATGGATTTCATCATCTCTATCTGAAATATATAGTAGCCACTTAACTGATCTCTCAAGTGACCCTTGTCTAGTTTCTATCATGCCTTCTCCAGTATTTTCTTCAAACTGCAGTGACATCTTTATTTCTGTCCTATCTATTCTGTTTATTTGTACATCCTTGGAAAACCAAGGATTTCTGAGCTTCAGTTTTGTATCTCTATGTTAAATATTGCAGTCTCATCATCTGCTTGTTTTAAAGCCCAGTGAGAATATCTATGGGAGGATGTGTTATAAAATATGAAGCTATTTACAAGATGTTTTCTGTCATTACCTTGTATGGTTAAAATCCGTTCATTTCTTATCAGTGAATTACTTTGATGTAAATCAAACCAACAAAACTGCCTTTTATGGTTAGAAAACACCATACTGTTTGCCTCATTTCCACTGTAACCACAGGACTATTTATCAATAATATCATCAAGAATTACATAGTGTTTTCTTATGAATAAACTTTCACAAATTTCACATGTGTGAATTTCGTGTTTAAGACAGCATGTCCAGACTATATACATTAGATTTAATATGACAACTCATCCACTCAACTGACTTCCAGATTAAGAGATTAAAATAGATGGAGAGATAAATTGGGAGCTTGAGACTGACATGTACAGTACACATTCAGTTCAGTTCAGTTCAGTTCAGTCGCTCAGTCGTGTCCGACTCTTTGCAACCCCATGAATCACAGCACGCCAGGCCTCCCTGTCCATCATCAACTCCCGGGGTTCACTCAAACTCACATCCATCGAGTCGGTGATGCCATCCAGCCATTTCATCCTCTGTCGTCCCCTTCTCCTCCTGCCCCCAATCCCTCCCAGCATCAGAGTCTTTTCCAATGAGTCAATTCTTCGCATGAGGTGGCCAAAGTACTGGAGTTTCAGCTTTAGCATCATTCCTTCCAAAGAACACCCAGGGCTGATCTCCTTCACAATGGACTGGTTGGATCTCCTTGCAGTCCAAGGGACTCTCAAGAGTCTTCTCCAACACCACAGTTTAAAAGCATCAAGTCTTTGGCGCTCAGCTTTCTTCACAGTCCAACTCTTGCATCCATACACACTATCGTACATGAAATAGATGACTGATAAGGACCTAGTTTATACCACAGGGAACTATTCTCAACACTCTGTAATGAGCTCTGTGGGTATGTGTATGTATCACTGATTCACTTTGCTGTACAGTGGAAACTAAGAAAATGTTAAATCTACTATAATCCAATAAAAATTTTAAAAAAAGAGGTTAAAATAATTCTTACACTGTCATAATTACAATCACAATTTTAACAGTCTTAAAATAAGAATACACAATAATTTTGATTTGTATAACTCAGTGCATAACAATTAAACATAAGCTTATTACATAGTTTAACAAAAAAATACTTTTAAAAGTTACTTGTTTTCATAACAAATATGAAAAAGCCTTACTATTCATTCAGTTTTGAAAAATTAAATCAGTAGCCATTCATGGCATATGATATAATGCACATTGTCTATCTTTTGTAAGTTCCTTAAGTTACCAAAGAAACCAGTTCCTTTCTGGTAATTTTGAAATACCTATATATTTGGAAACAGTAGGCCAAATGAAGAGAGGTAATATCTAAATGTGTATTTTACATTGAGCTCAAACATAAGATAAGACCAAGAAAAAAAAAAATATCATTATGGCAGAGGAGATTTTGCAGGTAAAGTTTATCAATTAAAGACACCTGTTTTTCTGTTCTAAATACATATAAAGTCATATAATATTTTGACTCAGCAGTCTAGAATAGGAAATTTGAAAACTGGAACATTTTAAAATGAGGATAAAAAGAGACAGTGCTCAATAAACATTTAAGTGAGTAAATAAATGAATAAACTATTGACAACTTGGATGTGTGATAAATTTTATTTAGAAAACCTCTTTGGTGGCTTCCATCAAGAATCTTGTATTTACATGCACCCTTTCGTAAAGGGAAAACTCTTAAAAGGTTTCTAACAACTTCAATTTTATTTTGTGGTCTCTATCCATAAACCATAGACTAGTAGTCTCCACTTTCTACAAGCCTCAAATAGTGTAATTGCTTTAAATTGTGATCACCTGATCAGATGCCTGAAAATTACCTGATCTATTTAATATAACTTGTTTAGCTGAATCAATTTAATTTCCAGGCCATATGTTCACAAAATTATTTCACTTAATCCATTTCAAGGTGGCTTCCTCTTTTGCGCCTTGCTGATTCACCTTCCTTTGATTGATCCAATTCTAGAGTAAGAAATGACCTACATGAGAATTTTAAAATAACACTGCTCAATAATCAAAAGACACATTCTATTCATTTTCTCAGGCCAAACATTTCAGGAATATTAAGTTGTTTTTAAATTATCTTGCTTTTTCCTTCATAGAAAATGAAAGGCTTAAAAAAGGTATGTCCTAATCATACCTACAAATTAAAATATGAATATTGGATCATCACAGAAGCTACAATAAATTCCAGTCAAATCAAAATATGATCCATTACATTTTCTGTAGTAATTTATTAAAAGTCCCCTTTCATTTTTACATGTGCTGAGCAAAACTGAACACTTAACTAATATGACAAGAATTGATGTAAGTGGCCATTTTCCACTTAGAAATTTAGTTTTGTTTTCACATCTTTCCACATTAATTTGTTTCTTAAAGCTTTTTTTGACTGTACCTGACTTTCAGTACTGACTTTCAGTAGTTTTAGCTAGATTGCCAATTTTTATTTCAAAATCTAATTTTCTTTGGAAATATAGATTCAAAAGTCACCATTCTGTTCTGTATAAATTAAGCCCGACTTTCCTCCTGTTCACTTTATGTGATCATTATATATAAAGGGAAGTAAAAGGGGATGGTGGGACACTATCTCTTTGCATTAATTTTCCTTTTATTTCCTCATTTCTAGAATCATGACTGAGTCATTTTAGTCTTTTATTATAAATTTTCCATATTATTAGAAAATATATTATGACTTTATTTTGGTTACAGAGAGATGTTTATTGATTAACAGATGTGAAAAATGTGTTTCTATACTTTATTTTCTTATATACAAGGTTCTGGCCTACCTTTAATAAGCCCATTTTTACTTACTAATTGGAGTAGTCTAACATTGCATTTCAACAATTTTTGCAGGTATCTTTAAAAAATTAAATAACATCTTTAGTGTTTCAAATAAATCATTAACTATGAAATCTTTGTTTTTCAAAGAAGAACCATTGATATTAAATTTAGATCATTGATAATTTACTCTTCAAAAGAATCAACTTGATTTATGCAGTCTGACTTTCAGTAAAAGGGCCTTAGCCCTAACTCTGGGAATACTATACCCTTACTATGTCCTTAATTCACAAAATATAACAGATGGGTGGAAAATTCATTAATTTTCACATGGAGTGTTATACCATTTGAGCTCTAACCAATATGAATATGTGAGACCTGTCAACCCGTATTGATCACCTATTCCCTTCTGAATGTTTTAAATGTTTCTTGTTAGTGGAAAGCACATGTCTCAACTTTATTCCCAATAGTATCAAGTAATAAAATATTATTTGTTGGTTAACTAAAAAAACAGATATGATTTAATCTATAGGGTGTTTAAAGAATATTACATCATCTAAAAAATAGATACATTAATTTATATTAAACCTAAAGTACTCTAAGTTCTGTGATCAAAAAAGAAAATTATATCACTTAGTCTGCAAACTTAAATTATATATTAATTAATTCAACAAGTACTTGTTAAATGACCAATATATACAGAATAATATAGGGGATATATAACAGATGCTGTTGGGGATCTATCAAAATCTCCACACTTTGATCATTTCTACATATATGCTACATCAACTGTCAGCACTTTTCTTTGTATGAGGGCTGTTTCTGGCTATCTGGCTGCTTCATTACCTTTGGGACAAGAAGGACCACTTTCTTCCCAGAAGCAGCTTTAACCAAAGACTGATGGGAATTGATATATAAATATAAATCTCCTCCCATTTCATGTTGGATAAATACGGCACGTGTTTTGCACTGGGTCCCAGACTTCGCTAGCAGAATTCAGTTACATTTACCCTTAATATTAACTTGCTTACAAGTAAACCCTAAAGTGGCTATCTTCTCTGTCTTGCTTCCCATTCTTCTGCTCTTATTTCCAACAATGATATTCCTTGCATTTGACACCTTATCTTAAGGTTTACTTCTCAGGAAACCAAACTAAGACAGCTAGATGGATGATATAGATATGGGTATACTGCTGCTGCTGCTGCTAACTCGCTTCAGTTGTGTCTGACTCTGTGCGACCTCATGGACTGCAGCCTACCAGGCTCCTCTGTCCATGGGATTTTCCAGGCAAGAGTACTGGAGTGGGGTGCCATTGCCTTCTCCAAGATATGGGTATGCTGCTGCTGCTGCTCAGTCGCTTCAGTCGTGTCCGACTCTGTGAGACCCTATAGACAGCAGCCCACCAGGCTCCACCGTCCCTGGGATCCTCCAGGCAAGAACACTGGAGTGGGCTGCCATTTCCTTCTCCAATGCAGGAAAGTGAAAAGTGAAAGTGAAGTTGCTTAGTCGTGTCCGACTCTTAGCGACCCCACGGAATGCAGCCTACCAGGCTCCTCCATCCATGTGATTTTCCAGGCAAGAGTACTGGAGTGGGGTGCCATTGCCTTCTCTGAGATATGGGTATAGATTTACACAATTCATTATCATTGCTATCATCATCAGGATTCTGGTCTTAAATTCTGATTTGTGCTTCAAAAATAATTAATTCTATAAATTGGGGCCATAGCTTATAGTTAGCATCTCTTCCTGTTTAAAGAGCACTTTTGTTTTTCAGTCACTCAGTCATGTCTGACTCTTTGTAACCCATGGACTGCAGCACGCCATGTCCTCCACCATCTCCCGGAGTTTCCTCAAACTCATGTCCATTGAGTCAGAGATGCCATCCAACCATCTCCTCCTCTGTCGTCCCCTTCTCCTCCTGCCTTCAATCATTCCCAACATCAGGGTCTTTTCTAAAGGGTCAGCTCTTTGCATCACGTGACCAAAGTATTGGAACTCCAGCTTCAGCATCAGTCATTCCAATGAATATTCAGGATTGAGTACTCCTTTCCTAATTTGGAACCAGTCTGTTGTTCCATGTCCCATTCTAACTGTTGCTTCTTGACCTGCATACAGGTTTAAAAAGTGCATTAGTGATTTTCAATATTTGAAATGGTGGTTATCCTGAGAAAAATTCATTATATCAAGGAGCAAAAAGAGGAACATAAATTAATTAGTTTCATGTTGATAAATAATTTATTGACAGAATAATGTCTTATATATTTTAAACATCAGAATATGATTAATAAAATAATTTCTTTCAGTTTTAATGTTAGTATCCTTATATTTATAGTCAATTTCACTTGCAAATAAATGCACAGTTTTGTCTTTATTTCATTTAATGAAAAAAGCTACAAAGTAAAAGTAGGATTTTTAAAAATAAATATTTCCTTCCAAATTTTTCTAGATTATTCTAATCTAATTCAATTATCAGATCAGATCAGATCAGTCGCTCAGTCACGTCCGACTCTTTGCGACCCCATGAATCCCAGCCTGCCAGGCCTCCCTGTCTATCACCAACTCCCAGAGTTCACTCAGACTCATGTCCATCGAGTCAGTGATATCATCCAGCCATCTCATCCTCTGTCGTCCCCTTCTCCTCTTGTCCCCAATCCCTCCCAGCATCAGAGTGTTTTCCAATGAGTCAACTCTTTGCATGAGGTGGCCAAAGTACTGGACTTTCAGCTTTAGCATCATTCCTTCCAAAGAAATCCCAGGGCTGATCTCCTTCACAATGGACTGCTTGGATCTCCTTGCAGTCCAAGGGACTCTCAAGAGTCTTCTCCAACACCACAGTTCAAAAGCATCAATTCTTTGGCGCTCAGCCTTCTTCCCAGTCCAACTCTCACATCCATACATGACCACAGGAAAAACCATAGCCTTGACTAGATGAACCTTTGTTGGCAAAGTAATGTCTCTGCTTTTGAATATGCTATCTAGGTTGGTCATAACTTTCCTTCCAAGGAGTAAGCGTCTTTTAATTTCATGGCTGCAGTCACCATCTGCAGTGATTTGGGAGCCCAGAAAAATAAAATCTGACATTGTTTCCACTGTTTCCCCATCTATTTGCCATGAAGTGATGGGACCAGAGGCCATGATCTTAGTTTTCTGAATGTTGAGCTTTAAGCCAACTTTTTCACTCTCCTCTTTCACTTTCATCAAGAGGCTTTTGAGTTCCTCTTCACTTTCTGCCATAAGGGTGGTGTCATCTGCATATCTGAGGTTATTGAGATTTCTCCTGGCAATCTTGATTCCAGCTTGTGTTTCTTCCAGTCCAGCGTTTCTCATGATGTACTCTGCATATAAGTTAAATAAACAGGGTGACAATATACAGCCTTGACGAACTCCTTTTCCTATTTGGAACCAGTCTGTTGTTCAATGTCCAGTTCTAACTGTTGCTTCCTGACCTACATACAAATTTCTCAGGAGGCAGATCAGGTGTTCTGGTATTCCCATCTCTTTCAGAATTTTCCACAGTTTATTGTGATCCACACAGTCAAAAGCAATTCAATTATAACCCCTAATTATTCTTGAAAAGATCAAGTTAATGTTACAGCATTAAATTCTTAGATTGGTCCTCAGGCTGCAAGAGATGTCACTGAAGCAGATGAATCTAAAGCTCTGGATGCTGTGTTTACATAGTGAAATGCTTTATAAAAAATAACTTGAAATAGTTGAAAGCTCAAAAGAATTTGCAAAAATAATACTGAGAGCCCTGTATACACTTGTGTACACTTCATCTAGCATTCCATAATGATAGTCTCTTACATATCCATAGAACCTTGTCAGAACCAGGAAACTAATGTTCAGTTCAGTTCAGTCACTCAGTCGTGCCTGACTTTTTGTGACCCCTTGAACCGCAGCACACCAGGCATCCCTGTCCATCACCAACTCTCGGAGTCCACCCAAATTCATGTCCAGCGAGTCAGTGACGTCATCCAACCATCTCATCCTCTGTCGTCCCCTTCTCCTCCTGCCCTTAATCTTTCCCAGCATCAGGGTCTTTTCAAATGAGTCAGCTCTTCGCATTAGTATGATATTAACTGAAATACAGACTGTATATAGATTTCACCAGTTTTTACACGCACTCTTTTGTCTGTGCATGTGTGTCCATGTGTGTTTCTGTGAAATTTCATGATAGAGGTAGTTTTGAGTAACCATCTCCACAATCTGGGAGACAGAACTCTTCCATTGCCACAAAGAAACTACTTAATGTTACCCCTGAATAAGTCTATCCTCTCTCAACCCTAATTCTTGGCAATCATTGAGCATTATAACTTTTTTGCTTTGAAAAAACACTATATAAATGAAATAATCCAGTATGTAAACTCTTTAAGATTGGCTTTTTAAAATTCAGCATAAAGTTCTTGAGATCAAACAGCAGTAGTTTGTTGGTTTTTCTTGCTAATTCTGTGGCTATTTCACAGTTTGTTTATCTATCACAAGTTGAAGAGCATCTATAATAAACATTTGTGTACAATCATTTTTGTGAACGTAAGATTTCATTTCTTTAGGATAAGAACTTAGGGGTGTATTTGCAAGCTGTAAGTATGAGTTAACTTCTAAAGAAATGCTAAACTGTTTTCCAGAAATGCTGCGCTGTTTACACTCTTCCCACAAATAGGTGAGCTCCAGTTTCTTTTCATTCTCAGTGTCTGTTAAGCGCTTTTCTGGCTATCATAAAAATGACATGGTAACTCTAGAACAATTCTCAAACAACCTTAGTTGTTTGTGCATAAAGTCATTCAGGGAGTTTAAGATGCAGATATCTCCATTATTGTTAATGATAATAGCCACAGTTTATTGTGTCTATAATGGGCCAGGTTGGCCCTAGGCTATTTAGTTCCCATAACAACCCTTTCAGGTAGGTTATTATTACCATCTTAATGATAAAAAATGTCTCAGAGTGATTTAGTAACTTATTGATGATCATTCATACAGTTAAGGAGAGTACCTGAGTTCCAAATTCAGTTTGAATTCAAAATCAAAGATATTACATTAAAGTCACACAGAAGATAAGAGCGACTGAATATTTCTGTGCCATAATTATGAGTTGAAAGTTATATAAGTTCATGAACAAGGGCTGGGCATGGAAGAATGATAGCAATTAATTTATTTAACTCTGCTAAAGTTAGTTTTTAAAATGCTCATGGCTAATTTGCAAGGTGAAAAAAGTTTAAGCCATCTCAAATATCTTTGAGATATAAAGATCAAAACCACAAAGTTATGAAGACTAATATTGTTTGGCAGAGAAGAAAGAATGTTTTAATTAAATGTTTCTCATATATATGTAAGCTATGTTATTTCTGGTATCAGAAATTTACTAAACTGATACCAATAAAAAATATTTTTAAAAGTAACTGCAGCATGATCCTTTCTACATTAAATTTGAATATTATGTTTTGTAGCACACTTATATCTCATAGAAACTAAACTTTATGAATGAGTGTTGCTATGAGTATCATATAATCAAAAGACCATAATCTCACTTAAAACACTTTTAATAGAAAACAGCTAAATTTTCTATTTCTTGCCATAAAGCAAGAAATTATGTTGGCTATTCACTTAATATAACAAGCAGCCCATTTAAAAGACATCTATGTAAATATTTGATGTACTGAATGATGTTGGATTTGTACTCAGCTTTTGCTGACATGTTATCATCTGTCTTCAATCTGTTTAGAAGAATGAGCTCTCAGGTTGTTTTATTTTTTGTTTTTAATATTGCAACTTTTTCCCATGGCAAGAGGAAGAGTTATTATAAAATGTGCTTTCTTCTAACCTTAAGAATTATAATTTAAAATACCAGTTTGTAGGCTCAACTTTTAAACTAGATGTACAGCTAAGTCACCCAGCCTACAGCAGTAAAGCATTGTGTCACCACTCAAATGTAATTGTTCTAATGGAAAAATTTTATTATTTAAAAACTACATCTCAAATGCAAAATCTTTGCCCACCCCACCCCCCATCACACATGCACATCTCTATGATTGGAAATAAGCATTCACCAACTCTGTTCTAACTACTAATAACCCAAAGTATATTTATGAACTGTGTTTCCCTGCCTTCTACATGTGTATCTCAGATTTGCTCTTTGTAGGACCCAAAAGGCTTTGTGAAACTTCTTGCTACAGCCAATTTACTTCTATAGGTAGAAGTGTGAAATTATTAATCCACTCTCCAATAGCCTCCATTACCTTGCAACACTAGGCCTGTTCTGGCTTCCATGTAGCTCTAGCCTCATAGCTCTCATATCTCTATTTTTTGATCTGCTCTTGGGCTTTCAAGTGGGCATAGTTCTTCCCTGCCTCAGGAAACCCACAGTCATCCCTTCCTCCTGAAATGCTTTTGCCCAACTTCCAGCTGTTCACATTAATGTGTCCCTCAGATTTACTTCCTCATATTTCCAAATCTACATCAGTGTTCCTGTTATATTCCCTCATACATCTTCCAGTTTTAGTTTATAATTATCATTACAAAGCAAATTGTTATTGGTGTGAATGTTTGTTTAAAGGCTGATTTGTTCGTTAAAAGGAAACTTCATCAGGGAATGACAAATGTTTCCTTAACATATTTAGTTCCTCACTTTATGACAGTTGTACAGAAAAAGTTCAATAAATGTTTATCATGTGAATCATTGGTTCATAAATACCTGTTCTGATAGCTTACAGCAAATTTCTGAAAAGGTCACTGTTAAGCAAACCTTATATTTTGAGATAGACTTCCAGGTCAGAGTCAGTCAAGCATCAAGTTTCCAAATGAGGTATTCATTAAACTGAACACAATTGTACTATAGCTTTCTATAGGCTAGAAATACATATTTATTTATCTAATTCATAGACAATGTTATAATTATTAGGAAAATTATATGATCTAGTTAAGGTCTCAATAGAAGAATTCTCTTTGAGCAAGTAAATGTGTTGAGCAGCCAAGATTCCCTACAATTATGCAAATTTTAAGCCCAATTGGGGTTAAAAAAATTATCTAGGGAAAACATCAATCTTTTATTTCGTTACACTTTTGCCTTTCATGAATGTTTTACTTGCATGTCTCTATATTTGAGGCATTATGGCTGTAATTGGGAGTTTGGAAAAAAAAAATGTTATTTTCATTCTTTGATGAACTGTTTTCTTAGGGAAAAAATTAAAATCATACTGTATTTGGTAATATATTGCTATGTCAAAGATGGCTATCCAGATATTACCTGAATAATAAACGAAGGTAACAAAGGTATTAATAATTTTATTTGAGTGACAAAATATTTTAATTGTCCACAAATTTTAAAGGTTCAATATGATTTGGTCCAATGACTTTATTTATTAAGTCAATATTTGGATAGCTTTCTAAAATGTATAACTTTAATATATCTTTGGTTTGGTGTTATTCATATATTTCCTGAATTAGGGGTTTACTATGGTTATTAAAATGTACTTAACATTTTAACTCTTAAAAAATCAATGCATATTTTAAAGATCATCTTAAAACATATTTTATCTTGGATCACTATTAGAAAACTCAGTCACCTGGATTTATGTGATATGATTTCATTGACAATGTTGGAAATTATATGTTTTAACTTAGAAACCTGACAATCTTATAACTTAAAAGCATATTTCAGATATAGTTATGATAACCTAATGTAATTAACACAAAAAGGAATCCAATGACTCCAAATACACAAATTACATGAATTCTGTATATAAACTGATTATACCTTTTATATTTCTTTAGACTCCAAGAATATGCTAGAATATGACCTTATGCTTCATTTTTATAATGGTATGAATCTGTGATTACTTAGAATAATATGAAAGTAGTGCAAATATTTCTTGCCTGGAGAATTCCGTGGACAGAGGGGCCTGGCAGGTTGCAGTCCACAGGGTCACAAAGAGTTGGGCATGACTGAGTGCCACACAGGCTTTCTCTCACACACACAGTGCAAGTATATATTTAGGTTAATGCCCATTAAGACTATTCCTCCCAACATAAGAATGATACTTCTCCACCAAAATTAAGGGTTATCTGTCGTAATCATATGTCAATTTCCTAACAGAAGTAAACAAAATTAAATGTATCCTTGTATTTAGTTCACTTGAAGGCCAAATCTATACATTTCTCTACAAGAAAATAGAAAACTGGATTAAAAATTTTAGTGGCTATTTGATTTCCCTGATTTAACTATCTATTCTGAAGTGTATAGATCTATATGATCAATATAGATAAAATTAGTTTTCCTATCTCTAACTGTATCAAGTGAAAGGAGCACCAAATAAGAAGGTACTTAGGGATACTTGGAATTATTAATAGATTATGGTCAATATGATACAAATGAAAACCACTTTGTAAGACCCCAAGGGAGAGCTTCAAAAAGACAGCCATCCTTTAGGACACTTGTATATGTTAATTAGAAACCCAGACACACCTCAAGTGGGCAATTCTGTAGAATAAGCCCTGGGGTCAAGAACAACAGGCACTAGTATTTGTAACATGTATTAGCAATTTTGTCAAGAAGGGTTATCCCTTAAAGGGTATGGTACCAGAGCAACAGCAACAGTGTGTTAGTTCCATTATTATTGACATTTTAGTGATTTAATAAAAAAAAAGAAAAGAGTTCATCCATTTATGTAATCCTCACCCTCAAGTCCTGGAGAAGGAAATGGCAACCAACTCCAGTGTTACCTGGAGAATCCCATGGACAGAGGAACCAGCTGGGCTATAGTCCATGGGGTCATAAAGAGTCAGACATGACTAAAGCAACTAACAACACAACAATACACCTACAAGTAGGGTCCCAACTGTCACCCCAGCATTTTCCCAAAGGATAGGTCTCCCAAGCAATGCTCGAGAGAGAAGGTAACAGACAAGCATATTGATGATCAATATTCTTCTTATGTTTCTTATAGCTTTCAACTCAGCATGCTTCTATCGTTTAGAGTTTATTGAAAGTTAGCTGAAAATTACTGCATGTTTTTCTGTAATTTCAAACTAGTGAGCTTGGAGGGCACACAGATTTTAAATTAAATTCAAGGGAGACTAGGTTTTGCAGCAAAGGAAAAAAAAATCCTAACGGGTAAGAAAATGGAATTTAGAGTAGGAAGACAAGTGAATATTTTATAAAATTTGTACTGACTCACAACGATCAGAGTACAACTAACAGTGGCTTAGGGATTACTCTTTAAAGATGACAATGACTGTGTCATGCTAATATATACAAGCATCTCCCAAGAACTGAATGGCTTGTTTGTTTACTAAAGATTTCCTACAGGTTATCCCAGTTAAGCTTGATAGCTCGCTAGCAAAGAGTTCCTGCCCAAGGGCACCTCATAGACATTTCATGTTATGGTAAATAGCAACATAAATGTTACACTTACACAGTAAATGGAGGAGGATGCCAGAGGAAGATGGCAGAGTAGAAAGATGTGCACTCATCTTCTCCTGTGAGAACTCCAAAATTACAACTAGCTGCTGAACAACCATCGACAAGAGGATGTTGAATCCCACCAAAAAAGATTCTCCATGTCCAAGGGCAAAGGAGAAGCCCCAGAAAGATGGTAGGAGGGAAGAAATCACATTTAGAATAGAACCCCATACCCACCCCTGGTGGCTCAGACAGTAAAGAGTCTGTCTGCAGTGTAGGAGACCCAGGTTCGATCCCTGGGTCAGGAAGATCCCCTGGAGAAGGAAACAGCAACTCAATCCAGTATTCTTGTCTGGAGAATCCCATGGATGGAGGGGCCTGGCAAGCTACAGTCCATGGGGTCACAAAGAGTCAGACATGACTGAGTGACTTCACTTTCCATACCCACCAGAGACACTTGGAGGATTCAAAGAAACCTTGTGTGCACCAGGCCCCAAAGACCCCACAGAGGCCGAACCAGAACTGTGTTTGAGTGTCTCCTGTGGAGGTACAGGTCAGCAGTAGACTGCCACAGGGGCAGGGGCTTTGGGTGCCACAGACATGGGTATGGCATAAGCCCTCTTGGAGGAGGTTGCCGTTAACCCCACCTTAGAGCCACCAGAACATAGACAGGACTGTGGAAACAGACTCTTTGAGGGCACAAACAAAATCTTGTACACACCAGGACCCAGGAGAAAGGAGCAGTAACTCCACAAGAGGCTGACCCAGACTTGCCCATTAGTGTCCAGGAGTCTCTGGTAGAGGAATGGGTTGGTGGTAGCCTGCTGCGGGGTCAGGGGCACTCAGTGCAGCAGTGGACTCATGGAACCTTTTGAAGGAGGTCACCATTATCTTCATGACCTCCACCATAGTTTGGCCTCAGGTCAAACAACAGGGAGGAAACACAGCCCCACCCACCAACAGAAAATAGGATTAAATATTTACTGAGCATGACCCTGCCCATCAGAAAAGACCAGTTTCCCCCTCAGTCAGTCTCTCCCATCAGGAAGCTTCAATAAGCTTCTTATCCTTATCCATTAGAGGGCCAAGAGAATGAAAACTACAATCACAGAAAACTAATCAAACTGATCACATGGACCACAGACTTGTCTAACTCAATGAAACTATGAGCCATGCCCTATAGGGCCATCTAAGATGGATGGGTCATAATGGAGAGTTCTGACAAAACGTGGTCCACTGGAGAGGGGAATAGGAAACTATTCAGTATTCTGTCTTGAGAACCCCATGAACAGTATGAAAAGGCAGAAAGGTAGGATACTGAAAGATGAACTCCCCAGATCAGTAGATGCCCAATACACTACTGGAGATCAGTGGAGAAATAACTCCAGAAAGAATGAAGATACTGAGCTAAAGCAAAAACAACAGCCAGTTGTGGATGTGACTGGTGATGGAAGTAAAGCTTGATGCTGTAAGGAAAATATTGCAAAGACCCTGGAATGTTTGGTTCATGAATCAAGGCAAATTGGAAGTGATCAAACAGGAGAGGGCAAGAGTGAACAACGACATTTTAGGAATCAATGAACTTATGGACTGGAATAGGTGAATTTAACTCAGATGACCATTATATCTCCTTCTGTGAGCAAGAAGCCCTTAGAAGATATGGAGTAGCCATCAAAGTCAACAAGAGAGTCTGAAACAATTCCTTCCTCTGGAATGGAAAAGAAGGAAATCAAGATATACCTGGAGTAACAGGCAAATTTGGCCTTGGAGTACAAAACTAAGCAGGTCAAAGACTAACAGAGTTTTGCCAAGAGAATGCACTGGCCAAAGCAAACACCTTCCAACAACACAATAGAAAACTCTACACATGGACATCACCAGATGGTCAATACTGAAATCAGATTAATTATATTCTTTGCAGCCAAAGATGGAGAAGCTCTATACAGCCAGCAAAAACAAGACTGGGAGCTGACTGTGGCTAAGATCTAAGATCATGAAGTCATTACTGACAAATTTAGACTTAAATTGAAGACAGTAGGGAAAACTACTAGACCATTAAGATATGACCTAAATCATATCCCTTATGATTACACAGTAAAAGTGAAAAACAGATTCAAGGGATTAGACCTGATAGAGTGTCTGAAGAACTATGGACAGAGGTTTGTGACATTGTACAGGAGGCAGTGATCAAGACCAGCCCCAAGAAAAAGAAATGTAAAAAGGCAAAATGGTTGTCTGAGTTCAGTTCAGTTCAGTCACTCAGTCATGTCCGACTTTTTGTGACCCCATGAACCGCAGCAAGCCAGGCCTCCCTGTCCATCACCAACACCTGGAGTCTACCCAAATCCATGTCCATTGTGTCAGTGATGCCATCCAATCATCTCATCCTCTGTTGTCTCCTTCTCCCCCTGCCCTCAATCTTTCCCAGCATCAGGGTCTTTTCCAATGAGTCAGCTCTCCGCATCAGGTGGCCAAAGTATTGGAGTTTCAGCTTCAACATCAGTCCCTCTAATGAACACTCAAGACTGATCTCCTTAAAGATGGACTGGTTGGATCTCCTTGTAGTCCAAGGGACTCTTAAGACTTCTCCAACAGCACAGATCAAAAGCATCAATTCTTTGGCTCTCAGGTTTCTTTATAGTCCAACTCTCGCATCCATAAATGACCACTGGAAAAAGCATAGCCTTGACTAGACAGACCTTTCTTGGGAAAGTAATGTCTCTGCTTTTCAATATGCTGTCTAGGTTGGTCATAACTTTCCTTCCAAGGAGTAAGCGTCTTAATTTCATGGCTGAATCACTATCTGCAGTGATTTTGGAGCCCCCCAAAATAAAGTCTGACACTGTTTCCACTGTTTCCCCATCTATTTGCCATGAACTGATGGGACCAGATGCCATGATCTTAGTTTTCTGAATGTTGAGATTTAACCCAACTTTTTCATTCTCCACTTTCACTTTCATCAAGAGGCTCTTTAGTTCTTCTTCACTTTCTGCCATAAGGGTGGTGTCATCTACATTTCTGAGGTTATTGATATTTCTCCTGGCAATCTTGATGCCAGCTTGTGTTTCATCCAGCCCAGCATTTCTCATGACGTACTCTGCATATAAGTGAAATAAACAGGGTGACAATATACAGCCTTGACGTACGCCTTTTCCTATTTGGAACCAGTCTGTTGTATATCCAGTTCTAACTGTTGCTTCCTGACCTGTATAGAGGTTTCTCAAGAGGCAAGTCAGGTGGTCTGGTATTCCCATCTCTTTCAGAATTTTCCACAGTTTATTGTGATCCACACAGTCAAAGGCCCTGGATAGTTAATAAAGCAGAAATAGAAGTTTTGGGGGAACTCTCTTGCTTTTTTGATGATCCAGCAGATGGCAATTTTATCTCTGGTTCCTCTACCTTTTCTAAAACCAGCTTTTTTGTTGTCTGAGGAGGCCTTACAAATAGCTGTGTAAAGAACAGAAGTGAAAGGCAAAGGAGAAAAGGAAAGATATACCTATTTGAATGCAGAGTTCTAAAGGATAACAAGGATAGATATGAAAGCCTTCCTCAGTGATCAATGCAAAGAAATAGAGGAAAATAATTGAATGGGAAAGACTAGAGATCTCTTCAAGAAAATTAGAGATACCAAGGGAACACTTCATGCAAAGATGGGCACAGTAAAGGACAGAAGTGGTATGGACCTAACAGAAGTAGAAGATATTAAGAAGTCCTGGGGTCCAGCCCCGGTTGGATCCAGGGATTCCCTCGGGAGGACGACGTTGGCGATTAAAAGGATAGATAAAAGGAGAAAGACACAGAGGCTTGACCTGACTGGTTTACATGGGAAACTAATAAAGTTCGTGACACCGAACTTGCTCTGACCACAGAGGCCACAGGTGTCCCCTCGAATCGCGAAAGGTGCCCCACCCTGGGCACTTTCTCGAGTAGGTCTTAGAAGCCCAGGCAAGTAAGTGGTCTCAGAGAGCCCCCACACTCCTAGTCAGTCATCCTGAAGGAAGAACAGAGAAGAAAAGGAGAGCAAAGGAAGCAAGAAAGAACGACACGGGGAGACCGAGCTTTGAGCAAGGCCGGTAGCTTTATTTTCAAAGGGAGCTTATATACCTTAAGTTGTGCATAGAGGATAATAGGGGGTGTAAAATCATGCAAAGTCAGCAGTCTTTGATCCTTATCGAGACCAGGGTTTCTTTCCTGCAAACTTATCGTATACAAATGCTTTAGGTGATTTACATCATCTTCTGGCCAGAAGGCCTGTTAATATTTTATGACTCTGATAAAGGTTTTTCAACCATAAGACTTATTTTCTCTAAGAGTAATTATTTTAAAGTTTGGTGCCATCCTCCGAAGGTGTTAGATAAAGTTGCATTCCTATAGAGCAAAGGTGCAGTGGGCTTATAACAAAGTAAAGAATTTATTACCTTAAGGGTCTAAAGTTGTTAACACTAAGGCCACTACTTATTTTTTCTATATACCAACTATATTAATTAATATACTCCTAAGGACACAATATAGGGGATGTGGAAACTTGGCAGCAAGCATTGGCTCAACAATGAAATCTTCTACTAGTTCTATTCTAACAATTTCTAACTCTCTGAGAGGCTCTATACTATTTGACTATCTTAAACTCCCCCTGCCTCTAGCTGTTGGGAGGCTGTAAACAATCGTATGTGTAGCTATAGGAGTCTGGATAAACCTGTCAGGCAAGTTAGAGAGCCATCTGAGGGGTCTGGATTGAAACACTCCTATTATGCCCAGGAGGCTAAATAACTAGAGCCCTAAGTTGATTTCCTTCAGAGAAAGGTGATCGGGGATAGCTCCCCGTTAATGTCAGAGGAGTTGGTGAAAGTCGTAAAATAGTAAAACAGACAGATTCTGGTTTTGGGGTAGATGCTCAGGCAGATCCAGGGGGGCCCTCAAGTCCTGACTCACCTTTGCATATCAGGTCTTTCCGCATGACCTTTGTCATGGGTGGGAACTCCTGTGCTGGCTCCTGGCAAAGAAGAGGTGGCAAGAATACACAGAAGAACTGCACAAAAAAGATCTTCATGACCCAGATAACCATGATGGTGTGATCACTCACCTACAGCCAGACATCTTGGAATGCAAAGTCAAGTGGGCCTTAGGAAGTATCACTAAAAACAAATCTAGTGGAGGTAATGGAATTCCAGTTGAGCTATTTCAAATCCTAAGAGATGATGCTGTGAAAGTGCTATACTCAATATGCTAGTAAATTTTGAAAACTCAGCAGTGGCCACAGGACTGGAAAATGTCAGTTTTCATTTCAATCCCAAAGAAGACAATGCCAAAGAATGCTTACGCTACTGCACAGTTATGCTCATCTCAAATGCTAGCAAAGTAATGCTCAAAATTCTTCAAGTCAGGTTTGAACAGTATGTAAACAATGAACTTCCAGATGTTCAAGCTGGATTTAGAGAAGGCAGAGGAACCAGAGTTCAAATTGCCAACATCTGTTGGATCATTCAAAAAGCATGAGAGTGCCAGAAAAACATCTACAGAAGTAGATGTTATTGACTACACCAAAGCCTTTGACTGTGTGGATAACAATAAACTGGAAAATTCTGAAAGAGGTGGAAATACCAAACCACCTTACCTGCCTCCTGAGAAATTGGTATGCAGATCAAGAAGCAATAGTTAGAACAGGACGTGGAACAACAGACTGGTTCCAGATTGGGAAAGGAGTACATGAAGACTTTATATTCTCATCCTGTTTATTTAACGTATATGCAGAGTACATTATGCGAAATGTAAGGCTGGATGAAGCACTAGCTGGAATCAAGATTGCCAGGAGAAATATCAATAACCTCAGATATGCAGGTAACACCACCCTTATGGCAGAAAGTGAAGTAGAACTAAAGAGCCTCTTGATGAAAGTGAAAGAGGAGAGTGAAAAAGTTGGCTTAAAATTCAACATTCAGAAAACTAAGATCATGGCCTCTGGTCCCATCACTTCATGGCAAACAGATGGAAAAATAATGGAAACAGTGAGAGACTTTCTCTTTTCGGTCTCCAAAATCATTGCAGATGGTGACTGAAGCCATGAAATTAAAAGGTGCTTGCTCCTTGAAAGAAAAGATATGACCGATCTATATAGCATATTAAAAGCAGAGATATTGCTTTGCCAACACAATTCCATTTTGTCAAAGCTATGGTTTTTCCAGTAGTCATACATGGATGTGAGAATTGGACTATAAAGACAGCTGAGTGCTGAAGAATTGATGCTTTTGAACTGTGATGTTGGAGAAGACTCTTGAGAGTCCCTTGGACTGCAAGGAGATAACCAGTCCATCCTAAAGGAAATCAGTCCTGAATATTCATTGGAAGGATTGATGCTGAAGCTGAAACTCCAATACTTGGGCTACCTGATTCAAAGAACTGACTCATTGAAAAAGACTCCATGCTGGGAAAGATTGAATGCAGGAGGAGAAGGGGATGACAGAGGATAAGATGGCTGGATGGCATCACTGACTTGATGGACATGAATTTGAGTAAACTCCAGGAAGTGGTGATGGACAGGGAGGCCTGGCGTGCTGCAGTCCACGGTGTTGCAGAGTCGGACATGACTGAGTAACTGAACTGAACTGAACAGTAAACAGTCTGATTATCAAATCTTCCTCAGCTTCCCTCCGTTTAGGTGCTTATTTTCAAGTCAATTTTATAACAATTCATGTGTTGGTTCACATCTCACATACCAGGACAATTAAAAAGTTAAAAATAAATATCAAACATTAGCAGGAAAAATAGATTTACCTCTACCTGTAATGTTGCTGTAATTATACTGAAGTCAGTCACTTTTGTCACATTTTTATAGGCTGGTAATTCTCAATTAACATACAGTGTAAAAAATGCTTTGCTACTGGAGATGTGTGGCAATGATTTGTCAAAGAGAAGTTATATCATTACCTCACCTCATGTGATTTCCAAATACTCAATGCCTGTCTTACATTTTAAAACATGTTTAAATGAACATGTCCTGGTGTCCAAGCTTCTAATTTTGATTGTTTTTTTTTTTTCTTTCCTCTCTCTAAGAGAAGTTCGACTTCTTGACAGAGATTGGCAATTGATGTTAATAGCCATAGTTTTATGAGAATTCACTGCATGCTCATACCATCTAAATATAAGAGTTAAATTACCTTCTATTGCTTGCTAAAATTTTTAATTAATAAAACTTTTCAGTATTTTAAATTTACAGCATGACATTTAAAGAAAATTAGGAAAAGATAAATAGCAAAGATACCACTTACTTGCTTAAGAATAAGCCATTCAGAAGTGAGATTAGTTTTATAAGTTATCATGAGAATCAAACAACAACAAAACTCAACAACCATCAAACATTTCTAAGAAAGTTTCATGAGGTATATTTCAAAGTGAAAAGCACTTACAAATACAGTAAGAATAAAAACATTATTGGACATAATCTTTAGTCACCTCATTGCCTTACACAGAAAATTTTTGAATGCAAATTGAAACTTCTCTTACTCAGTCTTAACCCATGCTCATCACCACCATCACACCCACCAAAATTATCATCATAATCCTCACCATCATAACCACATTTTCCTTTTCATTCTCAGCTTACTCCTCAAATACGTGAAAGTCTATTATGTGCCAAGCACTTGTTTAAGACCACAGAACTAATACAAGTTCCTTTTCAGCTACAACTTCATGTCTATTTCTCTGGGTTCTTAAGTACTTGCAAATGTTCTTAACTTACTAAAAATTATGCCTCTGCATTTCCATATGTGCTAAAAATGCTTTTGATAAATCCTTTACAGTCATCTGTAGAACTAAAAAATATATTTTAATTCTTATTTAAACACACTGGTTAGATTTATATTTTAAACAAAGATAGTACTTGACAGCTTTGCTTTTGAACAGAAAAATGCATTTTAAAAATAAACTTTAAATTTGAGTTAAGTGTACATTCAAAGAACATCTGGATTGTTTCTAGTTTTTGGCTATTGCAAATAAAGCTGCCAAGAGCATTCATGCACAGGTTTTTGGACTAAAACAGTTTTCATTTCTCTGGGACAAATTCCCAAGTGTGCAAATGTTGGATCATATAATAGTTACATGTTTAGTTTTATAAGATACTGCCAACTTATGTTCCAAATAATTTCAAAGAATTTGCCAAAATGGCTTTACCGTTTTATATTACCATCAGCAGCTTATGAGTCATCTAGCTTCACTTTGTCCAAATTAGCATTTGCTGTTGTCAGTATTCTTTATTTCAGGCATTCTGATATGTAATATCTTATTGTAGTTTTAATTTAGGTTTCCCTAATGGCTAACAATGTTGAATATTTGTGTGCTTATTTACCATTATCTTTGGTGAAATGTCTGTTCATTTTTAGTTCATGTCTTTTTCCCTGCTTCCTTTTTTTTTTCATACTGCAGAGTTTTGAGAAATCTTTATATACTTAACATATTAGTCCTTTGCTAAATAAATGAGCAAATGTTTCTTTTAATCCATTTTTTGTCTGCTGTGTGTGTATGTTTGACTTGTGTTTTCACCCTTTTAGTAGGGTCTTTTGGGGAGCAAAGACTTAATTTTGAAGAGGTACAATATATTGATATTTCCTTTTATCAATCATTTTTTTGATGTCAAATCAAAAAACTCTTTGCCTCACTGTAGATCCTAGTTTCTATTTTTCTAAAAGTGCTCTAGTTTTATATCTTTACATTTTAAGTCTGTGATTCATCATGACTTAATTTATATACATGTATGAAGCTTAGGTTGAGATTGGTTGGTGGCTTGACTGATTTACCTCTAAATGGTATTCTTCCTTTAACTAAATTGCTTTTTCTCCTTTGTCTATCAGTTAGGCTATTTATTTGGGTCTGTTTACTTTCTCTGTTCTACCAATTCATGTGTGTATCCCACAGCCAAACCACCAATACCACACTATTTTGATTCATGTAGCTATACAATAGGTTTTAATAGTGGATGGATTTAGTCCAACTACATTATTCTTCTTTTTCAACTTTAGTTTTCTATTCTAAGGCTTGAGATGAGGCTTTCCAAATAAATTTTAAAATAAGTTTGTCTATATCTACAAAACATCCTGCTGAGATTTTGATAGAAGAAGTGTCATTAAACATTTAGATCAACTTGGGTAGAATTGGCATCATTTACTATGTTGTCTTCCAATACATAAACATGGCTTCATATTTTTTTTTAAAGATTTTCTTTTATTTGTTTTATCAGCATTTTGTAAATATCAGTGTATAAATCCTATAAAACACATATAATTTTGAAGAGTGAAATGCTTTCACCCTCCTCTACTTGAACTTTATTTACAAATGACAAAATTCCCACCAATATTAATTTAGGGGAACCAAAAAAAAAAAAAAGGTTACAAAAACATAGAGGGACAGAACAGGAGTTGGTTAACACTGAGGAGGAAGAAGTAGGAAGAGTCAGTATTTCATTGTGTGTGGAAAGTGCAGGAAGAGCTACTTAAAAAAAATTTAATTTATTTATTTTAATTGGAGGCTAATTACTTTACAATATTGTGGTGGTTTTTGCCATACATTGACATGAATTAGCCACGGGTGTACATGTGTCCCCCATCCTGAACCTCCCTCCCCATCCCATCCCTCTGGGTTGTCCCAGTTCATCAGCTTTAAGTGCCCTGTTTCATGCATTGAACTTGGATTGGTCATCTATTTCACATATGGTAATATACATATTTCAATGCTATTTCTCAAATCATCCCACCCTCACCTTCTCCCACAGAGTCCAAAAGTCTATTCTTTATATCTGTGTCTCTGTTGCTGTCTTGCATGTAGGGTCATCATTACCATCTTTCTAAATTCCGTATATATGTGTTAATATACTGTATTGGTGTTTTTCTTTGTGATTTACCTCACTCTTATAGTAGGCTCCAGTTTCATCCACCTCATTAGAACTGATTCAAATGTGTTCTTTTTAATAGCTGAGTGATATTCCATTGTGTATATGTAGGACAGCTTTCTTAACCATTTGTCTGCTGATGGACATCTAGGTTGCTTCTATATCCTGGCTATTGTAAACAGTGCTGCAATAAACATTGGGGTACCTGTGTCTCTTTCAGTTCTGATTTCCTCAGTGTGTATACCCATCAGTGGTATTGCTGGTTCGTATGGCAGTTCTATTTCCAGTTTTTTAAGGAATCTCCATGTTGTTCTCTATAGTGTCTGTACTAGTTTGCATTCCCACCAACAGTGTAAGAGGATTCCCTTTTCTCCACATCCTCTCCATCATTTATTGTTTGTAGAGTTTTTGATAGCAGCCATCTGACCAGTGTGAGATGGTACTTCATTTTGGTTTTGATTTGCATTTCTCTGATAATGAGTGATATTGAGCATCTTTTCATGTGTTTGTTAGCCATCTGGATGTCTTCTTTGTAGAAATGTGTGTTTAGCTTTTTGGCCCATTTTTTTGATTGGGTCGTTTCTTATCTGGTATTGAGCTGAATGAGCTGCTTGTATATTTTTGAGATTAATTGTCAGTTGCTTTGTTTGCTATAATATAGTGAAAATGAGTATACTACATGAAGCAATCTATACATTCAATGCAATTCCTATCAAGCTACCAATGGTCATTTTTCACAGAACTAGAACAAATAATTTCACAATTTGTATGGAAATACAAAAAACCTTGAATAGCCAGAGCAATCTTGAGAAAGAATGAAACTGGAGGAATCAACCTGCCTGACGTCAGACTATACCACAAAGTTACAGTCGTAAGACAGTATGGTACTGCCACAAAGACAGAAATATAGATCAATGGAACAAAATAGAAAGCTCAGAGATAAATCCGCACATCTATGGACACCTTATCTTTGACAAAAGAAGCAAAAATATGCAATGGAGAAAAGATCATCTCTTTAACAAGTGGTGCTGGGAAAACTGGTCAACCACTTGTAAAAGAATGAAACTAGAACACTTCCTAACACCATACACAAAAATAAACTCAAAATGGATTAAAGATCTAAATGTAAGACTGGAAACCATAAAAATCCTAGAGAAAAACATAGGCAAAACACTCTCTGACATAAATCACAGCAAGATACTCTATGGCCTACCTCCCAGAGTAATGGAAATAAAAGCAAAAATAAATGATTGGGACCTAATTAAACTTAAAAGCTTTTGCACAATGAAGGAAACTATAAGCAAGGTGAAAAGACAGCCTTCAGAATGGGAGGAAGAGCTATTAATTTCATAGTGTGTCCTGATTTGAGAGTGCTTCTGCATCTCTGAGGCGGACGTGCTTCTTCCCACTCCCCTGCTGGAGGCTAGACTCTGAGGCAGTGCTGCAGTGACTTAAGGAGTTTGGGAACCCAGCCACAGACACTCAGAGTGCCTCAGATTTACCTTAATGCCCACTTTTACCATCACACAAGTGGAAAAACTTTTAACTGCCCCGTCCAAAGTCCTCTCAGAATCTCTTCGCTTTCAGGAGGTCGTCTGCATACGTGGTCAGCTGCTGCTGCTACTGCTGCCAAGTCGCTTTAGTTGTGTCTGACTCTGTGCGACCCCATAGACGGCAGCCCACCAGGCTCCCCTGTCCCTGGGATTCTCCAGGCAAGAACACTGGAGTGGGTTGCCATTTCCTTCTCCTAGTGGTTGCCAAAGGCCAGAGCCTATCAGACCTACGAACGAGGGGCTATAAGACCCTGTGACCACAGACGGACATCCAAGTCCTCTCCAGGGCCCCTATGTGCTCTGAGGGGTCACCAGTATAATGCCAGGGTTGGTGTGAGAAGGACCACAAAGCTTTCTGAAGTGTGTTTCCAACTATAATATTGAAGTGCTGTTTTTCTATGAAATAAACACATCACTGTCTTGGAAATTTCCTTTAGGATAAACAAGAGACTTAAAGCTAACAGAGTGAAAGCTGAAAAGCAAGCTGCTCTTCCAAAACTGTTATGTAGAAGCTTCATTTTTAAAAGATGCTAGAGACACTAGTAGCATTGTTCATTCAAGGTACTGTTATATGGCTGCTATCAAATAAGTATTTAAACTTCGACAGAAACCCTCTGAAGACATGTATCACATGGTATCAACAGTGAAAATGCCAAGCTGATTCTTTTTGTGGCTCCATACAGGTATTTTTTTGTTTTGGTTTACTTTTTTTTTTGGATCATTTTGAATTTGTAAACCATGTTATTTTAAAGTACATTTTGCTCTGTAATCAGATAAAAAAGTGTTTTGAGCCCTGGTTCTACTGCCAAGTAGACGAATTGCCTTAGACAGTTTAACTTCTTTGAGCAGTTTACTTGGATGTTATGTGGAAATAATGGTATCTCCTTCTTGGAGAAAGGAGGATTCTAATTGTGATGATTAAATGTGGTGCTTATCACCTACACATTTAATCATGAGTACCTTCTCACTCTCATAAACTTACCTGCAGTGGAAGGTTATTCCTATAATGGAAGCAAGTTAAACTGCAGTAAAAAATATGGAGCCATTGGGGAGGTAGAATCAGATCAGCTCAGATCAGTTGCTCAGTCGTGTCCGACTGTTTGCGACCCCATGAATCGCACCACGCCAGGCCTCCCTGTCCATCACCAACTCCCGGAGTTCACTCAGACGCACGTCCATCGAGTCAGTGATGCCATCCAGCCATCTCATCCTCTGTCGTCCCCTTCTCCTCTTGCCTCCAATCCCTCCCAGCATCAGAGTCTTTTCCAGTGAGTCAACTCTTCTCATGAGGTGGCCAAAGTACTGGAGTTTCAGCTTCAGCATCATTCCTTCCAAAGAAATCCCAGGGCTGATCTCCTTCAGAATGGACTGGTTGGATCTCCTTGCAGTCCAAGGGACTCTCAAG
>NW_011495049.1:2520144-2551698 GCF_000754665.1 Bison bison bison
GGACTCTCAAGAGTCTTCTCCAACACCACAGTTCAAAAGTATCAATTCTTTGGCTCTCAGCCTTCTTCATAGTCCAACTCTCACATCCATACATGACCACAGGAAAAACCATAGCCTTGACTAGACGGACCTTTGTTGGTAAAGTAATGTCTTTGCTTTTGAATATGCTATCTAGGTTGGTCATAACTTTCCTTCCAAGGAGTAAGCGTCTTTTCATTTCATGGCTGCAGTCACCATCTGCAGTGATTTTGGAGCCCCCCAAAATAAAGTCTGACACTGTTTCCACTGTTTCCCCATCTATTTCCCATGAAGTGATGGGACCGGATGCCATGATTTTTGTTTTCTGAATGTTGAGCTTTAAGCCAACTTTTTCACTCTCCACTTTCACTTTCATCAAGAGGCTTTTGAGTTCCTCTTCACTTTCTGCCATAAGGGTGGTGTCATCTGCATATCTGAGGTTATTGGTATTTCTCCCGGCAATCTTGATTCCAGCTTGTGTTTCTTCCAGTCCAGCATTTCTCATGATGTACTCTTCATATAAGTTAAATAAACAGGGTGACAATATACAGCCTTGATGTACTCCTTTTCCTATTTGGAACCAGTCTGTTGTTCCATGTCCAGTTCTAAATGTTGCTTCCTGACCTGCATACGAATTTCTCAAGAGGCAGATCAGGTGTTCTGGTATTCCCATCTCTTTCAGAATTTTCCACAGTTTCTTGTGATCCACACAGTCAAAGGCTTTGGCATAGTCAATAAAGCAGAAATAGATGTGTTTCTGGAACTCTCTTGCTTTTTCCATGATCCAGCGGATGTTGGCAATTTGATCTCTGGTTCCTCTGCCTTTTCTAAAACCAGCTTGAACATCAGGAAGTTCACGGTTCACATATTGCTGAAGCCTGGCTTGGAGAATTTTGAGCAGTACTTTACTAGCGTGTGAGATGAGTGCAATTGTGCGGTAGTTTGAGCATTCTTTGGCATTGCCTTTCTTTGGGATTGGAATGAAAACTGACCTTTCCAGTCCTGTGGCCACTGCTGAGTTTTCCACATTTGCTGGCATATTGAGTGTAGCACTTTCACAGCATCATCTTTCAGGATTTGGAATAGCTCAACTGGAATTCCATCACCTCCACTAGCTTTGTTCGTAGTGATGCTTTCTAAGGCCCACTTGACTTCACATTCCAGGATGTCTGGCTCTAGGTCAGTGATCACACCATCGTGATTATTTGGGTCGTGAAGCTCTTTTTTGTACAGTTCTTCTGTGTATTCTTGCCATGTCTTCTTAATATCTTCTGCTTCTGTTAGGTCCATACCATTTCTGTCCTTTATCGAGCCCATCTTTGCATGAAATGTTCCTTTGGTATCCCTGATTTTCTTGAAGAGATCCTTAGTCTTTCCCATTCTGTTGTTTTCCTCTATTTCTTTGCATTAATCACTGAGGAAGGCTGTCTTATCTCTCCTTGCTATTCTTTGGAACCCTGCATTCAGATGTTTATATCTTTCCTTTTCTCCTTTGCTTTTCGCTTCTCTTCTTTTCACAGCTATTTGTAAGGCCTCCCCAGACAGCCATTTTGCTTTTTTGCATTTCTTTTCCATGGGGATGGTCTTGATCCCTGTCTCCTGTACAATGTCACGAACCTCATTCCATAGTTCATCAGGCACTCTATCTATCAGATCTAGGCCCTTAAATCTATTTCTCACTTCCACTGTATAATCATAAAGGATTTGATTTAGGTCATACCTGAATGGTCTAGTGGTTTTCCCTACTTTCTTCAATTTAAGTCTGAATTTGGCAATAAGGAGTTCATGGTCTGAGCCACAGTCAGCTCCTGGTCTTGTTTTTGCTGACTGTATAAAGCTATAAATATGGTTTAATTTAGAGGTTCGATTGGGGTCTTTCACCCAAAATATCTTTCATAATCTTTGATCTATCTAAAACCTTCTTGTTAAACTGAAACTCTGTTTCTGTTCTGTTACTTTATCCTAAAATGCAGATACTCCTGGGCAGATGAGATACTTCACAGGTGGCACCTAGTGGTAAAGAACCCACCTGCAATTAGGAGACTTAAGAGAGTTAGGTTCACTCCCTGGGTGGGGAAGATCCCCTGGAGAAGGAAATGGCAACCAACTGCAGTATTCTTGCCTGGAGAATACTATGGACAGAGGAGCCTGGTGTGCTACAGTCCATGGGGTCACAAAGAGTCAGACATGACTAAGCGACTTAACACATTGATACTAACAACATTTTATATCTTGCTTTATCTACATGGTTTGTACATGCAGTATTTTATCATAACAGAGAAGATTTATTTCTCATAAAAATAATTTTTGGTTGGTGAGGCTTGAAGGTAAGAAATGGCCATATTCTAGCAAGAATAAGACAGGACACAAACATCTATTTGTTTATTTTCTGATAAAGGTGACCAAAGTATGAATCAACTGGTTCTCAATTCTCCTGCATTTTAGAATCATCTTGAGACTTAAATACATACAGCACACATGTACACATACACACATGCATACCTGCATACATACATATGTATGCCATGGCCCTATCTAGAAATTCTATTCTGTTTAATTGGTCTGCAGTGGGCTTTTACATTTGTATTTTTGACCTCCTCACCCTGCCCATGATTCTCCATGCAACTAGGTTTGAAATGTTCTTGTATATAAGTTACAGATACTGAATGAAGTATTAGGTACATTGAAATGATTTCTAGACAGAGATTCAAAACTTTGTGAAAACAATTTGCCTTTTCTAGATTTTCTCCTTATTTGGAAAAATAAAATAATTCTATTGCATTTAATTACAAAGATCCTTATAGCTTTAAAATTATGTGATTCTAAATATCAAAGATGTTTCAAATTTTTCCTTCTTTTGGCTCTTTGAATCAACATTTGGACATAGACTTAATTTGACAGTTTCCCCCCTAAAGGGGTGTTAGATTAATGGATGGTTAGAGGTAGTTTATATATTCTATCCCCAAAGTAAAGCTTTATCTGACATCCTGAAAGGGTTCTGGGTACATTAGGGAAAATAACATTTCCATTCCAGATTCAATACTGATCCATCAAATCTGTTCGCCTGCTGTCAGCAGAAGTTATTGCCAGATGCTTGAGAGAAATGGCCAGAACATTCCTGAATGCCACCAGTTAGCTGCACAGAACTCAGCTGTGGGGAACAGTTCTCTCTTGTTCCTCCAGATACTGCTCAGACATTATGAATTATTAGCTTTAATTATATTTTTAGTAGCATGGCTCTGAGAGTAAGGATCAGTTACTTTCAAATCCTCCACAAATAAGTTGTAAAAACCCAGTCACACAGTTAGCTTAACTGTTTCAGTAATAGATAAATGTTCCAATGTGTTCTAAATAATCCCAAGAAAATATGCTGGAATCTGTGCCAGTTTATTTCCCACTTCTGGAACTATATTGCTTTAATGAATTTCAACTTTTTAAAAAACATAGATTTTGATGTTTTGGTTAGAGAGTAAGTCCAAGTAGCTTCAAGTTCAGAGTGAATGAGTATGGATGCATGAGGCATGCATATGTTTACATTTAAAATTATTTTCATTTTTAATAATGAGGCAAAGCAGAGTTTTAGCTAAAATGATGGCAGTAAAAGCGATCCCCACTGCCAAGGGTGCTGTTTTGGCTTCTCTAAGGTTGAACTAGCTCAGAGCATGAATAGGCAACTTCATGAGAGATGAAACGCCAAGTGCTCTAAGGCCTAAATCAAATAAAGATCTAGTTAAGTGCCTAATGAACCTCTCAAGCAGATGTGGACAGTTTCAATATGCTAACTATTGTATAAGGTTATTAGGCAGAAAATGCAAAATAAAATCATATTAAACCATAACACTAGATATGGAAAATGGACAAAGCAGAATGGAGACTTTTCCAAATGCTTTTGGACTGAACTTCAGTTCAAGCTTTTAGCATATGTAAGCTCTGAATGGCTTCTTTTAAAAAATGATTTCAAAGATAGTTTAGACTTAAACCAAGTTAAATCCCAATTGTTTCAGCTCCTGTTAGAGATCTTACTTTTTGATTCAGCGGAAACAAAAATTTTAAGCTTCTTCCAATATCTATAAATTAGAATTAAATCTGATACTGTTGAAAAGAAACAGCTATCATCTTTTAAAGGTTTCCACCTAGTGGCAAAGTTATTATGAGCAAGAGATAGGACCTCGATGATTAAAACAAATAGACACAGTCTAATTACAAAACTGTTTAACCCTTACTCTTTAGTAAAGTTGAGAACTGTGCATTAAATACATTGCAGATACTAATAGCAAAAGTAATCCACTAACCAGGCACTTAGAATAAGACCTCTTTCTCTTGGGTTCACTTAGATTGCCAGCTTTGTTATGTCTTTGTGCCTTCTGTGATTTATACGATTGAACTATATTAAAGATAATAACAAAGAAAAAGGCAGAGAATACACATGTTTTCTTCATAAGATTTTGTCACAACTTCACTATTGACTTATGTAACAAAATCTTATAAAGCACTTGGAATAGAATTTGGAAATATATCTAGAGCCAATACTGCATTTAGGTGACATACTCTTATGGAACTGATCCTAGAATTGTAAGGATGATACTTGTTTACCAGTGTGGCCAAAGACTTCCATTACTTAGGTGACCAGATGCAAGAAATGCAGGTTTTAAATGTTTACACTATTTAAGGCTATCTTTATTTGAAGTATACATTTTAGCAACACACTCTGTAAATTGGCCAGGGAGAGAGAGAGGGAGTATCCATGATTTGGATTCTTCCTGTGGACAATCAATCACATGTAAGATTCATAAATCCAGTGATTAAAATGAAAAGAGTACCACAGACACTTACATGTAACTAACATAGTCTAGCAAGTTACCTTGTATGTACATTAATCATACTTAGTGTAGAGGGCTCCTATCAGTCCACCTTAAGGAAAAGGGCAACATAGTGACTGTTTCACATTACTTTCCCAACATTTTGCTATGTTGTTTTCAGGTAAAAGTGGCTAAAGTCGGCCTTGAAATGCCAAAGAAATACTAAGTGCATTCAGGCATCTGAGCTCATTGTGCTTTTGAAATTGCTCCGTTTTCTCTGCACCGAGTACACTGACCACTGAGGTTAATCGTCATCAAACAGGGCTTTCTGACCTATTGGAAATTTAGATCTTAGCTTACTTTGTGTTCCAGCGTCCTGTGCTGATCTTCCCAGCCTATACCACGAGCTGTAGAAAACAATTATGGGCTTGGGAAGAGATGAAGCCAAAGAGAGCAAGATTAGCGTCCTGAAGTTTGCCTTTTCTCCTTTTCTTCACATTAGTGTTTTTCTCCACAATGAGTTAACAGAATATGGTGGAGAAAATTCTCCCATAGTTTAAGAAGTTGAACCTCTTTCCTTGCTTAGGTGATAGCACTGACACTTCACACAGAGGGCTAATTTACATTTAATGCTCTGGAAATTAATTACAGAGGATAAAGATAATTGTAAAATCACCCCCATATGCACTTCCAAAAATAAACAAACAAACCACATCATGATTACTAAGCAGCCATCTATTGCTTAATTTTATGCACAGTGGGAAAGGCACCAGTAGTCTGGAAATGGAGGGAGGGTAGGGAAGAAAGGATACTAATTTGGAATATGTAACAGCAGAGGCAGTTTTATGTGGTAATGACCTGCAGCTTTCCCAGCAGGAATGGAAGTTCTCAAAGCCTTATGCACTGGAGTGCAAGGACATGTTTGGGTCTAGACAGGCAGTCAAAAGACTTAAATGATAATTTGACCAAGTTCAAGATTATTTTTTCCTACACCAGTAGGTGGATATTCCAGGCATAGGTCTGTTCTTTTGCTGTTGCAATGAACCAGTGGCACCATTCAAACAAATTCCTCTAACTAAATGTTTTTTTTTTAATATAGAAGACTGAAATTCATTTACCTGGAGAGGAAGCATCAGAATGTTATTAAGCTTATATTATTGTAGAAATGTTTTTTTTAGATGCTGCAGTTAACTTCAGTGGGGCCAATAAAACCCTTTGTCAGATGTCCCTATCTGGCTTTTACCAAAAACACTTGTTAGAATTTTGATGTATGGAGGACAAGTAATAATAATTAAAATAAATATAAATAATATAAATATTATAATTGATACTTATAACATATAATATGCTCAGGTTGCTCAGTTGTGTCCAACTCTGAGACCCCAAGGACTGTAGCCTGTCAGGCTATTCTGTCTGTGGAATTTTTGAGGCTACCATACTAGAGTGGGTGATATTTTCTCCTCCAGAGGATCTTCCCAACCCAGGCATCAAACCCGAGTTTCTTGTGTCGCCCGCATTAGCAGACAGATTCTTTACCACTTTACCACCTTGGAAGCTCAATATATAATATAAATAATGAATATAAATATAAATAAATAATATTTGTTCAAATGTCAGACTGTCAATAAGACTCTCATAACCTAATTTCCATTAAAAAAAATTTCCATTATTCCCTACTTTGATAATTATTTTTCCACTTAATATTAACTATCCCTCTTTATTTTTAATCAGTTGTCATTATTTATTTATGTGTTTGTTTATTAGTGGTCTACTGTACCTAGAATGTTCTGGAGCATATCTTTAGTTTCTAGATCAATGATTGACATACAACAGACAATGTTATATGAGAGAATAGGCAGAGTTAAACTATATGCACTTTGTTTTACAAGATTATCACACAGAATATAGTTATACACCAGGTTTTGATCAACAGACAGAGCATCTCAACAAGCAAGAGAAGCCTGAGTTACTTAATCTTTAAAAAAAATTAAGAAATTCCCAAAAGAGAGCTGTAAAACATTTAAAATGCACTTAAATGTTATAATAAGCAAAATTAGCTCTTTTATTATTTTTAATTGACATACATTATATTAGTTTCAGGTATATAACATAATGATTCAATGTTGATATATATTACAAAATGATCACCACAATAAGTCTAGTTAACATCCATCAACATTCCAGGGATACCTCTGAGATTTTGTAGGTTCTATTTCATACTAACGCAGTGACTGAAGATCATAATAAAGTGATTCATGGGTTTTTTATTTCTTAGGGAATATTAAAAAGTCACATTTATAACACTATACTGTAGTCTGTTAAGTTTGCAATAGCACTGAGAGTCATTCCTCCCAAATCATGCCTCTACTTTAGAGTCAGTCCTCCCAAATCATGCCTCTGCTTTATTATCTACAGTTTATATAGTATTTTTAATTCTTTGTTTTCATTTCAATAGTTTTCACAGCTTATTTTGCCAAGTGTAGATTTTGTCTCAAGAAGCCACTTTTTTTTTTTTTCTCATCTCCTTATCCATTAAAGCTTTATCATGAGATTGAAGCATTTCAGTCACATCCTCTGACTCCACTTCTAATTCTGTTTCTCTTGCTTTTACTATCACATCTAGAATTACTTCCTCTACTCAAGTCTTGAACCAATCTGAGGCATTCATGAAGTTTGGAATCAACTTCTTCCAAACTCCTGTTAATGTTGATATTTGGATCTCTAAAAATTATTAATGATATCTAGGATTATGAATCCTTTTCATAAGATTGCCATTTACTTTGGCCAGATCCATCATAGAAATCACTATCTATGGATGCTACAGCCTTATAAAATGAATTTCCTGAAGAATAAGACCTGAGAGCCAAAATCACTTCTTGATCCATGGGCTGCAGAATGGATGTTGTGATACCAGGCATGAAAATCTCATTGTACATCTCCATCGGAGCTCTTGGGTGACCAGGTACATTGCCAAGGAGCACTAATATTTGGAAAAGAATATATTTTAAAATTTTTTCTGATGATAGGTCTCATCAGTGGGTTTGAGATATTCAGCAAACCATGTTGTAAACAGTTGTGCTGTCATCGATGCTTTGTTCCACTTATAGAGTAAAAACAGAGTAGATTTAACATAATACTTGAGTCATAGGATATTTGGAATGAATGGTCAATGAGAATTGTCTTCAATTGTGACAAAAAATTCATCTCTAGATTGGTGAAAATGGGAAGCAAGTTATTTGGTTCCAAAATACAGTGTTGGGACAAACAGAATTATATATATTCCTAATTCAAAAAGGGGAAATTTGAAGGCAAATGGACTCACTAGCCCCCAAGCAATTTCAAAACCCAACCAGTCAGTTTCCATTAGATTTCAAGGCTGGGGAATAATCCTCTGAGACTTGAGATTCTGCCTTTTGGACCCATGACTGTAGCCTCTGCATAGATCTACTCCTGTACAAATGAATCTGGCCTATAGAATTAGGGTTCTCTGCTTGGGGTTATACTTCATTCATTTTATTCTTTGTTCCTTTATTCTTTGTTCCTGGTCTAACCAGCTGGTAAACATTTCTCAAATGTTCACTGGTAATACTTACCATTTCTCCTGGTAAATATTCCTCAAATCTGGTAGGTCTTCTGTATATGTGATAGAGATTCTCACCATTAGACAGGAAAGCCCTCCACATATCTTTTTGGAATGATCCCATCTTTATTCTCAATTTCTGCTGAGATGGTTGAGTGAATCCCTGAGCCACATGCTTAATCTCTTTAAGAACCCTTTTTGTGAAAGAATACTCTAAACTTTTAATTGTTTTGAGGCACTAGCCAATTGTAATTCAGCCACATTTTTGGCTTTATAGGCAGAATTTATTTTCTTAAAAGTGAATCTCCTAATTCTAGCATTCTTTGCAATCTGGATAAGCTGCAAATTTCTCAAATCATTAAATCCTTGTTCATTTTTGCTTAAGTTCCTACCTCAATATTTCTGTTTCCCTTTACATTTTACTATAGGCAATGAGAAGAGACCAGTCTGTATTTTGAATCACTTATCTTGGAGTGTCTTAAACTAAATACCCAAGTTAATCATTTACAAATTCTGCTTTCCACACCACTATAGGGCACATTTCTGCTATACCTTCTAATATTACTACTGTATAATAAGGATTAACTTTCCTCCAATTTCCAATAGCATGTTCTTTTTCCTCTGAGACCTCACTATAAGTGCCTTGAACCACCACAGTTTTACTAGTAGTCAGTTCAAGTTAGTCTAGGCTTTTTCTATCATGCATCACAAAATTATTCCAATCTCTCTGTCCATTAACCCAGTCTCAAAGGCACTTATATAGTTTGAAGAATTTGTTATAGTCATACCTTACCTTCAGCATCAGTATTTGTTTTCATTTACTATGGCTCAAACAGGAAGTTAGCATAAATTCTGTGACTCAAAAAAACATAAATTTATTTAAAGCCCAGAAGTCTTAACTCAGCATCACTGGACTGAGATCCTGGTGTGAGCAGGACCTTACTTCTTCTGGAGGCTCTAGGAAGAAATCTGTTCCTTACCTGTATCAGCTTCTAGTGACTACTGAAATTCCTTGATTGTGGTCATATTACTCCATTTTTCCAGGGAAATATTTTAAAATCTCTCTCTGATCCATCTTCGTATTGCCTTCTTTCAGCATGCCTATAATGTCCCCTGTAAACTCCTCTACAGGGTGCCCCACCTCCCCATTCAAGACCTGCCTGGATCAGTCAGTCAGTTCAGCCACTAAGTAATGTCCAACTCTTTGTGACCCCATGGACTTCAGTACTCCAGACTTCCTGTCCATCATCAACTCCTAGAGGTTACTCAAACTCATGTCCATCAAGTCAGTGATGCCATCCAGCCATCTCATTTTCTGCCATCCCCTTCTCCTCCCACCTTCAATTTTTCCCAGCATCAGGGTCTTTTCCAATGAGTCAGTTCTTCGCATCAGGTGGCCAAAGTATTGGAGTTTCAGCTTCAACATCAGTCCTTCCAATGAATATTCAGGACTGATTTCCTTTAGGATGGACTGGTTCGATCTCCTAGCAGTCCAAGGAACTCTCAAGAGTCTTCTCCAATGCCACAGTTCAAAAGTATCAATTCTTTGATGCTCAGCTTTCTTTATGGTCCAACTCTCACATCCATACATGACCAGTGGAAAAACCATAGCCTTGACTAGATGGACCTTTGTTGGCAAAGTAATGTCTCTGCTTTTTAATATGCGATCTAGGTTGCTCTGATTTTCTTCCAAGGAGCAAGCTTCTTTTAATTTCATGGCTGAAATTACCATCTTCAGTGATTTTGGAGCCCAAGAAAATAAAGTCTGTCACTATTTCCATTGTTTCCTCACCTATTTGCCATGAAGGGATGGGACCAGATGTCAGGATCTTAGTTTTCTGAATGTTGAGCTTTAAACCAACTTTTTCACTCTCCCCTTTCCCTTTCATCAAGAGGCTCTTTAGTTCTTCTTTGCTTTCTTCCATAAGGGTGGTGTCATCTGCACATCTGAGGTTATTGATATTTCTCCCAGCAATTTTGATTCCAGCTTATTTTACATCTGACTGCAGCCATGAAATTAAAAGATGCTTACTCCTTGGAAGAAAAGTTATGACAAACCTAGACAGCATATTGAAAAGCAGAGACATTACTTTGCCAACAAAGGTCCCTCTAGTCAAGGCTATGGTTTTTCCTGTGGTCATGTATGGATGTGAGGGTTGGACTGTGAAGAAGGCTGAGTGCCGAAGAATTGATGCTTTTGAACTGTGGTGTTGGAAAAGACTCTTGAGAGTCCCTTGGACTGCAAGGAGATCCAACCAGTCCATTGTGAAGGAGATCAGCCCTGGGATTTCTTTGGAAGGAATAATGCTAAAGTTGAACTCCAGTACTTTGGCCACCTCATGCGAAGAGTTGACTCACTGGAGAAGACTCTGATGCTGGGAGGGATTGGGGGCAGGAGGAGAAGGGGACAACAGAGGATGAGATGGCTGGATGGCATCACCAACTCGATGGACGTGAGTCTGAGTGAACTCTGGGAGTTGTTGATGGACAGGGAGGCCCAGCGTGCTGAGATTCATGGGGTCGCAAAGAGATGGACACGACTGAGCAACTGAACTAAACTGAACTGTGTTTCATCCAGTCCAGCATTTCTCATGATGTACTCTGCATATAAGTTAAATAAGCAGGGTGACAATATACAGCCTTGATGTACTCCTTTCCAAATTTGTTGCCAGTCTGTTGATCCATGTCCGGTTCTAATTGTTCCTTTTTGACCTGCATACAGATTCCTCAAGAGGCAGGTAAGGTGGTCTGGTATTCCCATCTCTAAGAATTTTCCACAGTTTGTTGTGATCCACACAGTCAAAGGCTTTGGCATGGTCAATAAAACAGAAATAGATGTTTTTCTGGAACTCTCTTGCTTTTTCAATGATCCAATTTGATCTCTGGTTCCTCTGCCTTTTCTAAATCTGCCTTGAACACCTGGAAGTTCACGGTTCATGTACTGTTAAAGTCTGGCTTGGAGCATTACTTTTTGAGAATTACTTTACTAGCATGTGAGATGAACTCAATTGTACAGTAGTTTGAGCATTCTTTGGCATTGCCTTTCTTTGGGATTGGAATGGAAACTGACCTCTTCCAGTCCTGTGGCCACTGCTGAGTATTCCAAATTTGTTGGCATATTGAGTGCAGCACATTCACAGCATCATCTTTTAGGATTTGAAATAGCTCAACTGGAATTCCATCACCTCCACTAGCTTTGTTCATAGTGATGCTTCCTCAGGCCCACTTGACTTCACATTCCAGGTTGTCTGGCTCTAGGTGAGTGATCACACCATCATGATTATCTGGGTTGTGAAGATCTTTTTTGTATAGTTCTTCTGTGTATTCTTGCCACCTCTTAATATCTTCCGCTTCTGTTATGTCCATACCATTTCTGTCCTTTACTGTGCCCATCTTTGCATGAGATGTTCCCTTCATATCTCTTATTTTCTTTAAGAGATCTCTAGTTTTTTTTTTTTTTCCATTCTACAGTTTTCCTCTATTTCTTTGCATTGATCACTGAGGAAGGCTTTCTTATCTCTTATTGCTATTCTTTGGAACTCTGCATTCAAATGGGTATACCTTTCCTTTTCTCCTTTGCCTTTCACTTCTCTTCTTTCGCAGCTATTTTTAAGGCCTCCTAAGACAACCATTTTGCCTTTTTGCATTTCTTTTTCTTGGGGATGGTCTTGATCCCTCTTTCCTGTACAATGTCAGGAACCTCTGTCCATAGTTCTTCAGGCACTCTATCAGATCTAATCCCTTGAATCTATTTGTCACTTCCACTGTATAAATGTAAGGGATTTGATTTAGGTCATACCTGAACGGTCTAGTGGTTTTACCTATTTTCTTCAATTTAAGTCTGAATTTGGCAATAAGGAGTTCATGATCTGAGCCACAGTCAGCTCCCAGTCTTGTTTTATATAATGCCTCTTAATTCTATATTTTTTACCTTGCTTTATAAGTAATATATTCAAGTACTTTTACAAGATATTTAGAAATACATGTTTTTGATTACTTTTAGATGAATCATTTTTATCACTTGGTCTGTGATGGGTATTTTACTAGTGTTAGGTTTGGACCTACCACTGGCTTATCAATTATCACTTGATGAAGGTGTTACTTAAGGTTTTTATGGGCTAAAAATCAACAGTGATTTATCAAGTAACCACAACGTGTCCACATTTTTATGTATAGCAATTTGGAAGAATACATTATTTCTTACTGCCTTGTAAAAGTGTCTCCTTTTTTCCCTCTTGTCATTTAGTGCCTCAGAATTTAAGGAAAACTGTGAAGAAACATTAATTATTCCACAATAAAAGATAGCAGTTTACAAAATAACACACAAGCCTATTTAGCTATTGATATTAGTAGGTAAAATCACAAAACTTAAAATTATACCTTTATGATTGAGTGCTTAATATTTATTGTTAGCCAAAATATGAGATCATAGTAACTCAGTTACACTGTACTTGTATATTATATGTGGAGAACCATACTGGAGAATTATTTGAAAAGAATCATCAGTGCTACTGAAATTCTCATACCTTTGCATATAGCTCTTCCCTTTAACTTAATAAAATAATCAGATATATGCAAGAATATTTACATATAAGGACATATTTATGTTATTATTTAAAAGGATGAAAATTCAAAAACTCTAAGTGCTAATCTAAAAGCTTAAAAGATTGAATAGTTTGTTAATTCTCTATGCTGAAATATATTGGCTATTTAAAATTATATTTAGAAAAACATTTTATGACATGAGCAAAGTCTTTAGGATATACAGTCAAAGCAGTTTAACCAACCACAAGTGCCTTATGATAACAGTTCTGTGAAATAATCACACATAATTTTGCATTTCTAGACGTGAATGATATATACACATGTAATGGAGGTTTTTATGTTGACTTTAATTTTCTTAATATTTTTTTTTCAATTTTGTGATAATAAACTTTTTTGTAATAGAGTTGTTAAAGAGAAAACTAGGAAAATCTATTTGTAAATAAATAATGAAAAGGAAAAAGAGTGTCTTGTCGTATCAGAGCCTTAGGAACTTTCATGTAAAGGAAATAGCACTCTTTCTTCTCTGCTATTAAGGGAAGGAAAAGGGTGCAACTAAAGGCTAAGATGAAAAGCTGTATGGGAGATAATCTCTTACCTGTTCACCCAGTCAATGATAGAATCAGTATCTTTAAAATCCCCTAAGATTGCATGTACACATAGACATATATTCTATGTAGTCAATAGAATAAAACAAAGGAATAGTAAAAAAAAAAAATGAGCTAAAAAATTCCATCAAGGATACATTAAAGTATATATGGGGGAAGGAAAATATTAAAGATAAACAATTCCTTAATTTTGAGAGTATTGATAGTATCATATTTAGTATTCATTTTGAAGGGGAGTCTGTTGGGGCAAATCAACCAATCTGTGTGTTTAGGGAAATACTAACATTGTGTTTATGAGTGCCTATTTTGTACCATAAACATGTTATGAATATATGTTTTAATAACTAAATATGTACTAGACTCATTAAAAGAATCTAAAATTTTAAGTGCTAATCCATCCTTGTTAAAGGAATCAGGGAGAGTTTGATAGACTCCAGATCCTAAGCACTTTCTTAACATCCTTTCTGTGACTGTAACATTTTCACTCTTAGAAAGGAACTTGTACATTTATTGTATCATATAAGAAATACAAAAATTGTTTTATCTTATGTTCTTTCTTTACTTCCTGAAAAATAGATGGAGAAACAATGGAAACACTGACAGATTTTGTTTTCTTGGGCTCCAAAAGCACTGCAGATGGTAACTGCAGCCATGAAATTAAAAGACTCTTGCTCCTTGGAAGAAAAGCTGTGACCAAGCTAGACAGCATATTAAAAAGCAGAGACATTACCTGGCCAACAAAGGTCTGTCTAGTCAAAGCTATGGTTTTTCCAGTAGTCAGTCATGTATGGATGTGAGAATTGGGCTATAAAGAAAGCTGAGCACCAAAGAATTGATGCTTTTGAACTGCGATGTTGGTGAAAACTCTTGAGAGTCCCTTGGACTGCAAGGATATCCAACCAGTCAATCCTAAAGGGAATCAGTCCTGAATATTCATTGTAAGGACTGATGCTGAAGCTGAAGCTCCAATACTCTGGCCACTTGATGCAAAGATCTGACCCACTGGAAAAGATCTTGATGCTGGAAAGATTGAAGGCAGGAAGAGTAGGGGACAACACAGGATGAGATGGTTGGATGGTATCACTGACTCAATGGACATGAGTTTCAGTAAACTCCATGAGTTGGTGATAGATAGGGAAGCCTGGCATGCTGCAGTCCATGGGGTCGCAAAGAATCGGACATGACTGACGGACTGAACTGACTGACTGATGTTCTTTCTATGCACTCAATCATGTTCAATTTCTTTCTTCACTATTTCTCTTAAAGCCAGAAGTATGTCACCACCAGCTACATAGGACCATGAGTTAATACAGTGTCATTTATATGCTTCCTAGCTTCCTTTGTTCTTTTCAGAGATGTCTATGAAAAGAGATCCCATCAGATCCAAAAAATGGGAAAGCGTTGTCACTTACTGAAAAATTTTTTAAATTGCTTTTGGGCACTAAACAATGTGTATATGTATGCTGCTGCTGCCGCTAAGTTGCTCAGTCGTGTCCGACTCTGTGCGACCCCACAGACGGCAGCCCACCAGGCTCCCCCGTCCCTGGGATTCTCCAGGCAAGAACACTGGAGTGGGTTGCCATTTCCTTCTCCAGTGCATGAAAGTAAAAAGTGAAAGTGAAGTCGCTCAGTCGTGTCCGACTCTTAGCGACCCCATGGACTGCAGGCTATCAGGCTACTCTGTCCATGGGATTTTCCAGGCAAGAATACTGGAGTGGTTGCCATTGCCTTCTCTCGTGTATAGGTATTAACTATCCTAATTTTATATTTGACACACAGTACTTGTTTCATTGTAACAGCAACTGAAAAAAACAAAAACTCAATCTAAGTAACAATGAACACATACATACTCAATGCATGTTGTCAGCTTGCTTTAATGTGAATAAGAGGCTCTAGATCAACGTATTTTTAGCTCTATTTTAAGCAGTTGTGTATGACTCTGGTATCTAGTTTAGACTATGTCTTTGAAGACCTGCTTCATCATTTCAAACATTCATCCCTCCAGCATTTCTTTGTGCTCAGAAGCTAATGAGTCAGTTGCAGAGCTGTCCTGTTGGTCTTCCACATTCTTATGTCCCTTCTTACTTATTATACTTCCATTTTGATAAACGGTACTTAATGTGGTGGTCCCCTTCCTTCAATGGAGCTTACAGCTCTGAAACAACAAGGAAAACTTTATATTTTATATCTAGAATCAACCAAAGTGCCTGTCATACAATTGGTTGCAATTACAATGAATATTAAACAATGAATCATGATATCAATATGTTGAAAATGTTACAGAAAATAAAAATTGTTGAATTTCAACAATGATGTCTCAGTACTGCCCATTTAAGAGTTATTTATAGAATTAATATAAGGTCTTTGTTCAACTTTTCTTAAAAAGAAAAAGAGAAGAGTAGGCTAATGTAATTTTGAAGATTTAAAACATTTTCAGAAATTTGAATATTCACCAGAAGCAGAGGGAATTAAACAAACTGATTGAGTGAACTCTGCTTCAGTGTACATCCTGCAAAAAGACAACAGATTGACAAAAATGCAAGTTTTTATTTATGTAAAAATATATTAATTACAAAAGGAAGAATTAGTGTTTGACCTACATGCAAGCTAAGTGTTAAAAGAGTACAAAGCGTATGTGTGTGTCTTACTACAGTCTTAGCTCAGGAACAGAATGGATTGGATAGCAGGAGAGAATGTGTGCATGTGAATATTGTCCTGGGGCTTATATGTCTGTTGGGTTTGACCCCTGGGTCCGGAAGATCCCCTCAAGGAGGAAAAGGCAACCCACTTCAGTATTCTTGTGGGGAATATGAATAGGTAGGTAATATGATGTTTTCGCTTATTTGTGAACATGTGGCCTCCTTTCCAAGAATATAACCCAAACAAACAGATTCTTATGATATCTGTTGAGGCTCTTTAATATAAATAGATTTTTTAAAATGTCTATCCTACCAGTGTTGGTAAATTGTATAGCTACCTTTTTACTCTGCTTTCATTGTGGAATCATTTGGGGACTACTGATGTGGGCAACTAAAAAGCTACACAGATGTGGAAATTTCTCTCAATCATTAACTGTAAAGTATAAGCTGCAATTAATGTCTATCATCAAATTAGGAGATAATGTTAGTTTTCACACTTCAGTTCTCAGTTTAATGCTTTAACTAACCTTATTAGGGGCTCTACTAGCACATCAAAAAAGGGATCAGCAAAACAAATGGGGTCTCTTGTTAATTTGCTAGATTCCAATGGTAGTTTGTTTGTTATCAATATTTTTTTAATAAATGTAATTGTCACTTATTTAATGAGCTTGATTTTAGTATCAACACAAAGCATAAATGTAGGCAACATGTATTATAATTTGCTTCCATGTATTCTTTATATACACAAGTACTCACAACTGTGTGTGTGTGTGTATATATATATATATATATTACATTCAATTGCATAAAAACTATAAAAAGCATCACTTCATAATTCAAAATAAATCACCAAATGTGATAATTTGACTTTCAAAATTACCAAATGCAATATTTTGGTTTGTAAACACTCTTTTTGACAAGCTTTTATCTATCTAGCAAAAGGAAATACAGTGTATGTCCTTTAAAAAAAAAATTCAATAAAAACTTACTCTCTGGATTTTCTTTGGGCTTTCAAGAAAACATAAAGGATAGGTTTAAATGTCTACTGCTTACAAATGCCTAGAGAGGTCACTGAATGAATACAACTAACTTTTATTTTTCCTAATTGGTGTGTGCCACATTTAACCAGCAGAAATTCCATCTTCCTACACAGAGGAGAAAGCTCCTTAATCTCACAAGTTGGGTTTTATTTAAACCAGTAAATTGTACATAATATTGTACAATGAATTTCCTTTCCAATTAATGTGTCTATTCTAATCGGTTTGATAGAGGAACTAACTCATTTAACACTTCAGGCAGATGCTTAGAATGTCATTAGGGAATTGACCACTTCATTGCAGTTAAAAAGTATATTATTTGGAGGTGTAAATGGATACCAGAATCTCCTTTTATGTTTTGGACCTTGGTACTAAGTTGTAGTAGGCCACACTCCCACTGTTAGCCTTAATAGGATTAGTTTGGATATTATCAAAAGAACAATTAACACCTGCTGATATGATCACAGATGGTATCAAAGAGTAAGAGGAACTCAATTTTACAGGGACCCTCATCTCAGGCGTTTACAATGAGTGCCAATACAAAAATGGCTACAGAATTCAGATACAATTCCATGTAACAATTAGTGCTACAGTATCAAAATTGGTATGAAATTAAAAGCCTTTTTCTAGCTTGCTTATTCTGAGAAATGGGAACCTATTTGACCATCTGCTCATGCTAGCTTTTTGACTCTGTGCATGTTATTTAATGTCTTTAAACCTATGTTTCTTTAGCTGCAAAACTGCTACCAATAATAATGCTCCGATTCTGGGATTTGTGAGTAACTCTGTTCCTTACATATGAATGTGAGTCCTTATTGGACTGATTCTTATAATGTTGTGTTTAATGACTTTATGGACTCTGCAGGGATGTTTTTGATAAATATGAACTTAATAAATATACCTTATGCTTTTAAGGGATAATATTAGCACATTTCCAAAAAAGGTTTATAATATTAATTATAAAGTGATAGGAAATTTTATTATAGGCCTTTTCAACTTTGGAAAGTATTTTTTTTTTCCTTCTATTAGTGTAATGTACTTTATTAACAGATTAGACATGTTGGGATAACTTAATAGTAAATGATGGTTTTTAATATACTGTCATTTCAGTTTATAAACTGTTTTTTTTTTTTTTAATTTAATTTTATTTTTAAACTTTACATAATTGTATTAGTTTTGCCAAATATCAAAATGAATCCATCACAGGTATGCATGTGCTCCCCATCCTGAACCCTCCTCCCTCCCCATACCATCCCTCTGGGTCGTCCCAGTGCACTAACCTCAAGCATCCAGTATGTATTTATTTTAGGGTCCTGCTAGCCTTATATTATTAGAATGAATTGAGACTATTTGGGGCTTTTCTATGTTCAAAACACTTAAATAGCTAATAGGTTGTCTATTCCTTCGCATTTATAGAATTTCCCACTTGTGTCTATGAACAAATGGAAAGGAGTAAATGCTTAACTTCTTTCTCCATTTCTCTTTGGTTACTTGTGTATTCAGTTATGAGTCTATGTTGATAGTGTATATTTTTATTTATATTTTTCTAGAAAAATGCAGAAGTATAGAATTCTAGAAAAGCCAAAGAGATCTCAAAGTAGAATCTAGTCCTTTGAAATAACATTTAATCAATTTTGATGATAAAACATAATCTTTTAAAATCAATGTCTCTTTAAATTTCACAAAGAAATTTCATATAAATTTACTAGTATTACATCTTTTTGGTCCTTTCAAACAAATATAGTAATAATGAAACAGGAAACAAAAATTTAGATCATTTAGATTTAAAATCAAATGATCAGTACACTTTATACCCATGAGAATATCTACTATTGAAGAACAAAACAGAGAATAAGTTTTGACAAAGATGTGGAGAAATTGAGAACACTCATGCATCGTTGATGGGAATGTAAGATAGCGCAGCCACTGTGGAAAACAGTATGATTTTTCCTTAAAAAACAAAAATTATAGAATTATCATATGATCTAGTGCTCCACTTCTGGGTATATAGTTAAAGGAATTGAAAGCAGGGCTATGAAGGGACATTTTTACTGTCCTATTCACAGTAGCATTATTTGTAATAGCCAAAACGTGAACGTGAAAGCCCCTCAGTCATGTCTGATTCTTTGTGACCCCATGGACTATACAGTCCCTGGAATTCTCCAGGCCAGAATACTGGAGTGGGTAGCCTATCCCTTCTCCAGCAGATCTTCCTGACCTAGGAATTGAACCAGGGTCTCCTGCACTGCAGGTGGATTCTTTACCAAGTGAGCTATGAGGGATGCCACCCAAAGTGGAAGCAACCAGTGTCCACTGACAGATAAATGGATAAACAAAATGTGTTTGTATGATTGGTAAAGTATTATTCAGCCTTAAAAAGGAAAGGGATTCTGACACATGCTACAATGTGGATGAATCTTGAAGACATTATAAGCGACATAAAGTAGTCACAAAAAGGCAAAATACTGTATTACAAGATTATTACAATATTGATTTGATTACACTTATCAAGGTACTTAGAGTGTAAATTCCTAGAGACAGAAAGGAGATGGTAGTTGCCAGGGACTAGGAGAGGGAGGGAATGGTGAGTTCATATTTATCGGGTCCAGAATTTCAATTTTTCAAGATAAAGTTCTGGAAACGTATTGTGGTGATGACTGCACAATATACACATGTACTTAATACCACTGAACTAACTGTGGTTAGACATTATTATTTTTTAAAAAAACGACTGGTAAGTGACAGAGCCAAGCCAAGAAATGCCACCTAAACTAGAAGCATTTGGAATCTCATTGTGCTCTAAGTCTAGTGGATCATATGGCCTTTGTATTTCATCCTTAAGATAAATTTCTAGGGATTATTTTTGTGTCCTTCTGTCTTTCCATGTACTAAAAAGAAGAGAAAACATATAAAAGTTCAAACATAAGGCCCTGTTGCAACACCTCATGATTTCCTTTGTAAAATATATTTTTATCCTATTAGAATACTGTCCTTTAGGGGGCCTTACCTAACTTCCCTAACACGTCACTATATGTACCTGTCCCCCTTCAACATACCCACTGTATCCAAAGTTTATTTTATCAGTTCCTTTCAGTTCATTGCTCAGTCATGTCTGACTCTTTGCAGCCCTATGCACTGCAGCATGACAGTCATCCCTGTCGGTCACCAACTGCTGGAGCTTGCTCAAACTCATGTCCAACAGGTCAATGATGCCATCCAACCATCTCATTCGCTGTTGTCTCCTTCTATTCCTGCCTTCAATCTTTCCCAGCATCAGGGACTTTTTCAATGAGTCAGTTCTTCACATCAGGTGGCCAAAGTATTGGAGTTTCAGCTTCAGCATCAGTCCTTCCAGTGAATATTCAGGACTGATTTCCTTTAGGATTGATTAGTTGGATCTCCTTGCATTCTAAGGGACTCTCAAGAGTCTTCTCCAACACCACAATTCAAAAGCATCAATTCTTCAGTGCTCAGCTTTTTTTATGGTCCAACTCTCAGATCCATACATGACTACTGGAAAAACCATAGCTTTGACTCGATGGACCTTTGTCAGTAAAGTAATATCTCTGCATATCAATATGCTGTCTAGATTGATCATAGCTTTTCTTCCAAGGAGCAAGTGCCTTTTTATTTCATGGCTGCATCATCATCTTCAGTGATTTTGGAGTCCAAGAAAGTAAAGTCTGTCACTGTTTCCATTGTTTCCTCATCTATTTGCCATGAAGTGATTAGACTAGATGCCATGATCTGAATTTTTTGAATGTTGAGTTTTAAGCCAGCTTTTTCACTCCCCACTCTCCACTTTCATTTTCATCAAGAGACTTTGTAGCACCTCTTCACTTTCTGTCATAAGGGTGGTAACATCTGCATATCTGAGGTTATTGATATTTCTCTGGGCAATCTTCATTTCAGCTTGTGCTTCATCCAGCCTGGTATTTCACATGATGTACTCTGTTCAGTTCAGTTCAGTCGCTCAGTCATGTCCGACTCTTTGTGACCCCACGAATCACAGCATGCCAGGCCTCCCTGTCCAGCATCAACTCCCAGAGTTTACCCAAACTCATGTCCATCGAATTGGTGATGCCATCCAGCCATCTCATCCTCTGTTGCCCCCTTCTCCTCCTGCCCCCCAATCCCTCCCAGCATCAGAGTCTTTTCCAATGAGTCAACCCTTTGCATGAGGTGGGCAAAGTATTGGAGTTTCAGCTTCAGCATCATTCCTTCCAATGAACACCCAGGGCTGATCTCCTTTAGGATGGACTGGTTGGATCTCCTTGCAGTCCAAGGGACTCTCAAGAGTCTTCTCCAACACTGAAGTTCAAAAGCATCAATTCTTCAGCGCTCAGCTTTCTTCGCAGTCCAACTCTCATATCCATACATGACCACTGGAAAAACCATAGCCTTGACTAGAGGGACCTTTGTTGGCAAAGTAATGTCTCTGCTTTTTAATATGCTATCTAGATTGGTCATAATTTTCCTTCCAAGGAGTAAGCATCTTTTAATTTCATGGCTGCAATCACCATCTCCAGTGATTTTGGAGCTCCCAAAAATAAAGTCTGACACTGTTTCCACTGTTTCTCCATCTATTTCCCATGAAGTGATGGGACCGGATGCCATGATCTTCGTTTTCTGAATGTTGAGCTTTAAGCCAACTTTTTCACTCTCCACTTTCACTTTTATCAAGAGGCTTTTGAGTTCCTCTTCACTTTCTGCCATAAGGCTGGTGTCATCTGCATATCTGAGGTTATTGATATTGCTCCCAGCAATCTTGATTCCAGTTTGTGCTTCTTCCAGCCCAGCGTTTCTCATGATGTACTCTGCATATAAGTTAAATAAGCAGGGTGACAATATGCAGCCTTGATGTACTCCTTTTCCTATTTGGAACCAGTCTGTTGTTCCATATCTGTATATAAGTTAAATAAGCAAGCTGACAATATACAACCTTTGCAAGTACTCCTTTCCCAATTTGGAACCAGTCTGTTGTTCCATGTACAGTTCTAATTGTTGCTTTCTGACTTGCATGCAGATTTCTCAGGAGGCAGGTAAGGTGGTCTCATATTCTCATCTCTTTAAGAATTTTCCACAGTTTTTTGTGAGCCACACAGTCAAAGGCTTTAGCACAGTCAATTAAGCAGACATAGATGTTTTTCTGGAATTCTTGCTTTTTCTGTGATCCAAAGGATGTTGGCAATTTTGTTTATACCTCTCATTTTTCCGTGTTCTGAATATCTGCTTATACTGTCTTTCCCTATAGAATGGTACTCTCTGGAGAATAAGCAGTAAAACCAAGTTGTATTCTCTATCTCTACTCTTATGACACTGATTTCAGTTGCTTTGTATTCTGTTTTTTGTATTAGTCCACAGATTTTTGTTTGCATAGCGCTCGGTTAAGAAATCTCTGAAGTCTTATTCTGTACAGGATGCTATTTTATATTCCACGGAGTTAGCAGTACAAAATATTTTAAAAGACTAAAAATCTTTTTCCTCATTGAACTCACATTGTAGAGGAGGTAATAAACAAGATAAATAAAGGCAGCACATATTATGTTCCATATTTGATGAAAGGAAAATAAAGCAGGTAATGTGCAAACTACTGTACAATTGCACTCATCTCACACGCTAGTACAGTAATGCTAAAAATTCTCCAAGCCAGGCTTCAGCAATATGTGAAATGTGAACTTCCAGATATCCAAGATGGTTTTCAAAAAGGCAGAGGAACCAGAGAACAAATTGCCAACATCTGCTGGATCATCAAAAAAGCAAGAGAGTTCCAGAAACACATCTATTTCTGCTTTATTGACTATGCCAAAGCCTTTGACTGTGTGGATCACAATAAACTGTGGAAAATTCTGAAAGAGATGGGAATATCAGACCACCTGATCTGCCTCTTGAGAAACCTGTATGCAGGTCAGGAAGCAACAGTTAGAGCTGGACATGGAACAACAGACTGGTTCCAAACAGGAAAAGAGGCCGTCAAGGCTGTATATTGTTACCCTGCTTATTTAACTTCTATGCAGAGACAATCATGAGAAACGATGGGCTGGAAGAAGCACAAGCTGGAATCAAGATTGCTGGTAGAAATATCAATAACCTCAGATATGCAGATGACACCACCCTCATGGCAGAAAGTGAGAAGAACAAAAGAGCCTCTTGTGAAAGTGAAAGGGGAGAGTGAAAAAGTTGGCTTAAAGCTCAACATTCAGAGAAGTAAGATCATACCATCTGGTCCCATCACTTCATGGCAAATAGATGGGGAAACAGTGGCTGACTTTATTTTTTTGGGGGGCTCCAAAATCACTAGAGATGGTGACTGCAGCCATGAAATTAAAAGATGCTTACTCCTTGGAAGGAAAATTATGGCCAACCTAGACAGCATATTAAAAAGCTGACACTCCAATACTTTGGCTACCTGATGTGAAGAGCTGACTCATTGGAAAAGACCCTGATGCTGGGAGGGATTGAGGGCAAGAGGAGAAGCGTATGACCAAGGATGAGAGTGTTGGATGACATCACCGAATCAATGGACATGGGTTTGGGTGGACTCCAGGAGTTGGTGATGGACAAGGAGGCCTGGTGTGCTGTGGTTCATGGGGTGGGGTCACAAAGAGTCGGAGATGACTGAGCGACTGAACCTAACTGAACTGAATGTGATATGAGGTAAAAAGGTGGTTGAGCATGTAGTATCTTTTAGATAAGGTGCCAAGGATGATCATACGGAGCATATGGCTTTTTAACAAAGACCAAGTTAAGGGGAATGTATCAGTTTGTTAGGATCACCATAACACAATACTAGAGATGAGTAGCTTAAAAAACAGAAATTTATTTTCTCATAGTACTGGATACTGGAAAGGCAAGATCAAGGGATCAGTGGGTTTGGTTTCTCCCTGAAGACTCTCTCCTTGGCTTGCAGATGACTGGCTTCTTGCTGTGTTCTCACATGGACTTTGCTCTGTGCACACACATCCGTTCTGCTTTTTTCTCTTCTTAAAAGGCTATCAGTCATATGGATTAAGGCCCCACCCTTAACAGCCTCTTCCTTGCTTACTGACCTTAAAAGAGAATTTCTTCAAATATAGTTACATTCTGAGGTACTGGGGTTAGGACTTCAACATATGAGTTTTAGGGACTTCAACATATGAACAATTCAGTTCATAACAGGGAGAGAAAGAGTCATGTAGTTCTCAGGGACAGTGCATTTCAGAGAGAAAACAAAAACAAAGGCCTGAAGTAGGAGCATGTCTGAGAGTTCAGACATGAACTCATATTGAACTTTGTTCTGGTAGTAACAAAGAGGCCAGTGGAACTGGAACAGAGCAAAGAAAAGATACAGTAGATGCAGCCAGACAGTAACAGGGGCAGATCTCGCATATCATTGTTAAGACCTTCTCTTCTCATTTTGAGAGCTTGTTTGGAGGTTCCAGCAGGGGAGCACAGCTACTTGTATTTCCTTGACCAAAGAATGGTTCTCTTCTATTGCGGATGGTCCTCCTCTGTGACGAGTGTGCAGCGTTAGGTGGGACACACACGGAGCAGTGAGGGAAGAAGGGGACACCTGCCTAGCCAGGCGGAGCTGATGAACCAACCTTGGTAATCAGTGGGGTGATCAATATTGCAGCCAGATCACCCTCACATCCTCTTTTTTATTTTGAGGGAAATTTAATACCATTAGAGAGTTTGAGCCAAGGGCATGTTTGGACACATGGTTAGCAAGACCTCTCTGGTTGCTATGTTGACAGTAGACTAAGGTGAAGGGAGGGGATACAGAAGCTGTGGTAATAATCCAGGTGAGATGTGATGCTGGCTTAGTGTAGAGTTGTGGCATTGAGAAAGACAAGAAGCGATCAGGTTCTAGAGTTTTATACAGTTTGGGGTAGGAGGCTCAAATGCAGATTTATTGCGGCCACAGTCCGTGTTCTTTTCTACCACATGACTGTGGAAGAAAGCACATGTTTAAAAAAGCTAGAAAAAGGAAATAAAGAAATAGCTGAAGTAACTTACTCTTATTTGTGGTGGGGGTGGACAGACTTGCCTTCGAGTTTTATATACATTTGATGCTCAAGCTAATAAGATTTACTGACAGACTATATGTGTGGTATGACAAAAAACATGGATGCTGAGCCACTGGAAGGATTTAGTTACCTTTGACTTAAAAGGGAGGAGCAGATAAAGCAGGTTTGGGAAAAACAGAATGAGATTTCAGTTGGTCTGGAGAGAGGATCACACACAACTGAGTGACTTGACTTTCACTTGCAGTATTCAACCGTTTAAATCTGAGAGCTCTATTAAAGCATATAATTGGATATGGCAATAGGAAACTGCATGGATATACTTAATCAAGTAAAAAGACAAAGCGTTCAATAAATAATACCTGCAGATTATAACTATGATGATGAGAAGAAGTTAAAAGAAAGGAAAAGAGAGGAGAAAGAAAAGAAGAGATACTGTGTTTCCTTCACAAAACTTTCCAAAGTTGATGCAAATTACCAAAATTATGACAGTCTTAGTACTAGGTGCTCTGTTAAAAAATAGATATATTATAGTACCTGTATTCTCAGAATTTCAGCTTATGTCAAGGTGACCTTTACACATGCTGACTCTTCCTTGCCAGCCTTGCATGCCACATGTGGATGAGGGAGCAAAAAAAGCTGTGTTCTTGGGTAACTACTGGCCTTTGGATGAGGTGAAGATATCACACTAAATGTGGTTCTTGTCTTGCATCTTTCACTAAAACTAGATGTAGGTAGTATTTTATTGAAACCTGTGTCTTCTGAGTCTTGACAGCCAACTTCGAATTGTAGTTGAGCTGCTTCAATAATACGATCACTTTATATAGTCTTTTTGGAAATTAGGATCTGTCAATATTAGTGCTCATAGGATCCAGGCAGATAGATATCTTATATAAATGAAATAATAATTAAGAAAAAAACTGAAAAGAACCAAGAGAGAATGGCTGTGATAGGCTGAATAATTCTCCCCTACCAAGTGCTCAAATTAAACATTTTGAAATACGGAAATTATCCTGGATTATTGGGGTGAGTCCAAGTAATATAAAAGGACCATCTAAAATGTAGAAAGGCTAGAAAGTCAAAGAGAAAGTCATTTGACAAAAGAGCCAGAGGTTGGAATAATGCACTTTGAAGTTGGAGGAAGAGACCATGAGATAAAGAATACAAGTGGCCTTTGGAAGCTGAGAGTGGTAAGCAAATAGATTATTCTGAAAAGAGAAGAAACAGAACACAGGCTTCCTCTAGAAGGAGCACAGCCCTGCTGAGACTTTGATTTTTAACTTCTGAATCTCCAGAATAGAGAATAAATTTAAATCACTATGCTTTCTCAAAGTTCTCATGATCATTTTTTTAAAACTGAAATTCAGCTTAAAAAATAAAAACACACAAGAATGGCCAAGGATTGAGCATTTAGGGTTCAATCCAGACTAAAGACTTCCAATTGGCAATTAATGTTAAACTGTGATTTCTGGGAAAATATTTTGCTTACTATTTTATTTTACTGAAAATATGTAATAAAAAGCACCATGTCAAATGTGTATAATTTTACATGCCATATAAAAAGGGTATGAATAATAATTTTCTCTAATGATAATCCTATTAACTTATAGTAAAGTAGAAAAGAAGAAAAGACAACGGTTCAGTTCTTTGTCACTCATCATTGGTTCCTGCCACTGCAAATTTATATCTAATTTTCAGAGCTAGATTTCCTAATCAGTCATGATAAAATATGTTAGAGGTTCAACTTTCATAATTAACCATGGCATGTGAGTTTCCTTGATTTTCAATATGAAATTTGCTTCTACAAATTATAATCAGTATAAATGGGTAGAACCTTACAAGAAGACATACATTTAAATTGGTATCTTTCTAAAATATTGATAAAGTAATTTTAAATGGTATGCATATAGAACTACAGCTGAAATCTAGAATCAGTGCATAAGTCGGCGGATTCATTTTGATATTTGGCAAAACTAACACAATTTGTAAAGTTTAAAAATAAAATAAAATTTAAGATAAAAAAAGTATTAATCAATAAAACTGTCCAGAAAACTAGTTAATCTATTAACACATGATAAATGTATAGCTAGTATTCCCTCTAGTCAATAAAAAAAGGAAAAGATGACATGAGAAATTAACAATTCTTCAGAATTTGTAATGATCATCTCTCAAATCTCCAGTACAATCTTCCAAAATGAACAGTGCTATATTTAGCTAATACTTAATATTAGCTAATATTTAATCCATTTCTTCAATAATTGTAGAGATCACATTACTTAAGACAATGCTTAAATCATAATATGGATTGGGTCAGAAATATAAACCAATGAGAAATAAACATAAATATGAATTTATCATAATCAGAATTTTAATCATTAACTAACTTTCAGAGCAAGTTAATTCATTCCTGGGGGACTTCTATTTCTGGTCAAAGCAGATAAACAGATTTATCTTCTTGCCAAAAACCAACAAAAACAAAGCCAAAAAAACCCAAAAACAAAGCCAAAAAGTTTAGGATTGAAAATATATGAAATGATGGTTTTTCACAACACAAAGTCAGGCAGTAAGGAACAGTGATCACTGAAAGATACCACTTAGATGGTGTTGATCTCATGAGAAAGGCCAAAGAGAAGTGTTGTAATACAGAGAACTACAGAGACCTGCAGAGCAGCTCCTGTGGTTAGTAAGTAATGATAAACACATATATTCAAGGGAATTACTGAAGCAAAAAAAGAACAATCTGAAATAATTAGTAGAAAGAATATATGGAACACACCCAAGGCTGGGAATACTGCCTATTCCTACCAGCCAGAATAAAGAAACTCATAATTTTCAAGACATTGGATAGACTATCAAAAGGATCTTGCCTCAATACTGGTGAAAGAGGAGAAGGGAACAACAAGAGGATAGGATGGTTAGATGGCATCACCAACTCGATGGACGTGTTTGAGCAAACTCCTGAGATAGTGAGGGACGGGGAGGCCTGAAGTGCTGCAGTCCATGGGGTCGCAAAGAGTCAGACACGAGTTAACAGCTGAACAACAACAATATTAAAGACTCCTCTGGTCTTGCCAATGATTCCTAAAGGCAAGTCCCCCAAGATGAAAATGTTTCTAAATAACTTAATTATGTTCCAGCAAAGCTCAAAAATTTGTAAAGAAATACAAAAATATATTGTCAAAAAAAAAAGTCATGGTGTCTGGCATCTGGTCAAAAATAACCAGGTATATGGAAGGAAAGGAGGTGCCATAATGAGAAACAGCAATAAAGTGAAATTGACCCAGAACTAATGCAGATGTTATAATTATCAGGAAAAGACATTGAAATAGTGGTTACAATTGCATTCCATACACTCAAACAGTAAGACATAAAGAATATAAAAAAGACTCAAATCAAATTTCTAGAGATGAAAACTAAAATATAGGAGTTGAAAAAAATACATAGGATTATAGTTGATTAAACATTGCAGAAGAGAAGACTGCTATCAGGCCAGGCTATGCTATGCTTAGTTGTTCAGTCATGTCTGACTCTTTGCGACCCTATGGACTTCAGCCCACCAGGCTCCTCTATCCAAGGGGATTCTCCAGGCAAGAATACTGGAGCGGGTTGCCATGCCTTCCTCCAGGAGGTTGTCCCAACCAAGGGATCAAATCCAGGTCTCCTGCATTGCCGGGGGATTCTTTACTGATTGAACCACCAGGGAAATCCTCAGGCCAGGCAGAGATGTGAATTCTCCAAATCAGAACACCTTACTGGGTCACTTTGAACATCTCTTGGGGGAACTATGGTGAATTTTTATTAAGCAGTCAATGTGGGACTGTAAACCACATTATCCAATGTCTGTGCCAAGGAGAGAACCCAGAACATGGCCACAGACTATCTTTTATACTCTGGCATCAATATTTGATAGAAAACATTTATATTCTGTGATTAGGTACCACAAGGTTTGAATTTTTCAATCAGAACTCACTTTTCTATGAGGAAAGAACATAGCACCCGGACTCATTAACTTGGTGGGGCAAGACTGAGTATCTAGCCCAGTCTCTGATATCTGAATAAGAGGACCCTGGGGGGCTATGTCCCTGCCCTTGCTCTGAATAAAGCCTTTTTCCATGTTCCATCTCAGGAGAGTGAGAAAGCATGCTGCAAACTAACCCAGTTCAACAGCAGTTTAGCAAGGTGCCCAAATATGTCTCCATTATGGCCAGGTGGACCAATTCTTATGCTTTTCAAGCAAGTGGATTCAGATCCTAGTGATGGATCCACAGTCTACCTAAATCAGGAATTGGTGGACTTGCTTCCAGGAACCTATCTCACTTGCATAAAGCACTTCAAAATCCTGCCTTTGGTGATTCAGTTTGAACTGATTTGGAGGCATTATTTTCAGCACTGTGTGTTCTCTCTACAGATGTAACATGTTTTTCTCTTGATTTTTTAACTTTATATTTTGTTCAAATCAGGTCATAAACAAAGTCCATACATTGCAAGCAATTGATGTATAAAAATTTCAATTATTTCTATATTTTCCTCTCTTTTTAATAATTCAGTGATTTTTAGTATGTTTACAACTATCACTCAATCACTTTTAGAATATTTTCATCACTTGAAAAAATAAACCCTATATACATTCAGTAGGCAGTCCTCATTTGCTCCCAATTATACCATCCCTAGCCAACTAGAAATGTGCTTTCTGTCTTTATAGACTTGTCTGATTTTAGAAATTTCATCGAAGTGAAATTAAACAATATGTGGTCTTTTGTAATTGGTTGCTTTCACTAGCACACTATTTTCAAAGTTAATCCTTGGTCCAGTAATAATTAGTACTTTAATCTTATTACAGTTAAATAATATTTCACTTTATGGGTATACCACATTTTTTTTACTCATTTAGCAGTTAATGAACATTTGGACTCTTTCTACACTTTAACTGTAATGAATAGTATTGCTAAAAATATTAACATAGAAATTGCATGTGGACATTTGTTTTCATTTTTATTTGGGATATACTTGATACTGGAATACCCAGGCCGTATGGTAAATCTATATTTAGCCCTTTGAGTACCTGCCAAACTGTGTTCCAAAGTGGTAGCACCATTTTATATTCTTACCAGAAGTATTTGAGGGTTCTAATTTCTCCACAATCTTGCCATTGTTTGTTATATATATATATTTAAAATAGAGCCATCCAAGTGGGTGTGTAGTGGTATCTCATTGTGGTTTTGATTTGTATTTTCCTGATGGTTAACGATATAAGCATCTGAATGCAGAGTTCCAAAGAATAGCAAGAAGAGATAAAAAAAAAAAGCCTTCCTCAGCGATTAATGCAAAGAAATAGAGGAAAACCACAGAATGGGACAGACTAGAGATCTCTTCAAGAAAATTAGAGATACCGAGGGAACATTTCATGCAAAGATGGGCTCGATAAAGGACAGAAATGGTATGGACCTAACAGAAGCAGAAGATATTAAGAAGAAGTGTCAAGAATACACAGAACTGTCCAAAAAAGAGCTTCATGACTAAGATAATCACGATGGTATGATCACTCACCTAGAGCCAGACATCCTGGAATGTGAAGTCAAGTGGGCCTTAGGAAGCATCACTATGAACAAAGCTAGTGGAGGTGATGGAATTCCAGTTGAGCTATTTCAAATCCTAAAAGATGATGCTGTGAAAGTGCTGCACTCAATATGCCAGCACATTTGGAAAACTCAGCAGTGGCCACAGGACTGGAAAAGGTCAGTTTTCATTCCAATCCCAAAGAAAGGCAATGAGAAAGAATGCTCAAACTACCAAACAATTGCACTCATCTCACATGCTAGTAAAGTACTGCTCAAAATTCTCCAAGCCAGGCTTCAGCAACACATGAACCGTGAACTTCCAGATGTTAAAACTGGTTTTAGAAAAGGCAGAGGAACCAGAGATCAAATTGCCAATATCCACTGGATCATCAAAAAAGCAAGAGGTTTCCAGAAAAACATCTATTTCTGCTTTATTGACTATACCAAAGCCTTTGTGTGGATCACAATCAACTGTGGAAAATTCTTCAAGAGATGGGAATACCAGACCACCTGACCTGCCTCTTGAGAAACCTATATGCAGGTCAGGAAGCAACAGTTAGAACTGGACATGGAACAACAGACTGGTTCCAAATAGGAAAAGGAATATGTCAAGGCTGTATATTGTCACTCTGATTATTTAACTTATATGCAGAGTACATCATGAGAAACGCTGGACTGGAAGAAACACAAGCTGGAATCAAGATTGCCGGGAGAAATATCAATAACCTCAAATATGCAGATGACACCACCCTTATGGCAGAAAGTGA
>NW_011495049.1:2551798-2557409 GCF_000754665.1 Bison bison bison
TTAAAAGACACTTACTCCTTGGAAGGAAAGTTATGACCAACCTAGATAGCATATTGAAAAGCAGAGACATTACTTTGCCAACAAATGTCCATCTAGTCAAGGCTATGGTTTTCCCAGTAGTCATGTATGGATGTGAGAGTTGGAATGTGAAGAAACCTGAGCGCTGAAGAATTGATGCTTTTGAACTGTGGTGTTGGAGAAGACTCTTGAGAGTCCCTTGGACTGCAAGGAGATCCAACCAGTCCATTCTGAAGGAGATCAGCCCTGGGTGTTCTTGGAAGGAATAATGCTAAAGCTGAAACTCCAGTACTTTGGCCACCTCATGCAAAGAGTTGACTCATTGGAAAAGACTCTGGTGCTGGGAGGGATTGGGGGCAGGAGGAAAAGGGGACGACAGAGGATGAGATGGCTGGATGGCATCACCAACTTGATGGACGTGAGTTTGAGTGAACTCCGGGAGATGGTAATGGACAGGGAGGCCCAGCGTGCTACGATTCATGGGGTCGGAAAGAGTGGGACATGACTGAGCGACTGAACTGAACTGAACTGATGGTTAATGATGATGATCCTGTTTTCATGTGCTTATTGGCATTCATGTGTCTGGAAAAATAAAAAAATAAAAAATAAAAAGGATGTCTATTTAAATCTTAGCATATTAATTAGCTATTTGTCCCATTACTGAGTTGTAAATGTCCTTAATATATTCTAGTTACAAAGTCTTTTGTTGGATATATGGTTTGCAAATTTATTCCATATTGTAGGTTATCTTTTAACTTTTATAAAATCCTATGAAGTATAAAAGTTTCACATTGGATGCCATTCAGTTTATCTTTTTTTTCCCTATCACTTATGCTTTTTATGTCATATCCGAGAAGACTTTGCCTAGCAAAAGATCACAAAGATTTTCTCCAATATTTTCTTTTAAGAGTTTTACATTTTTGGTTCTCATATTTAGGTATGTGATCCATTTTGAATTAATTTTTGTGTATGATGTTACTTTTGTTGATTCAAAGTATCCAATCTCACCATTAAATTGGCTATGGGAACAAAGTTTTCTGTTTACGCAGTGTTACTGTGAATCTTGGAATAACCCATATTTATTTGCATGTTGAAACACAGAAGTGTCTCCTGTTCACTTGGCATCCTGGAAAGGTATAACTTTTACCTGTTTCCATTCCTTGTTACCCCTATTGAAATCCCTTGGTTTCTGCCTAAAATTCCTACAGATCCTTCTTTTACTAAGTCCAGAAAAAATGGTGCATTCTACCCAGGAACTCTACTTTCTCCTATCATCTATTGATAATAATTGCAGACATACCTGAAATGTACTCCACAGATCATGCCCTTTGGATTTCACATCCTTTATTAGTTCACTAGGGAAAGGTAATCAACACAGGCAGCTCCTGAACTTGATAGCCTTAGGTCGCCACTAATAATGAAAATTCCTTTCCTGTAAAACGTGTTGTCAAGATTGTTTTCCAACTTTTACACTTTTTCACTTTTCCACCTGGTTTTTAAAAAAGATAACCACTAACTTTGCCCCTGTGGATAGTCATGGTTAGAGGGAAAGGGGAGAACAATGATTTTAAAATCACTTTCTGTAGTCACAATTCATTGAAGATTAGACTCTAAAACATCCTTCTAGAAATTGCAATGTTTTCTGTAATTAATCTTGTAACAGATTTTATACCATTCCATTAAACAGTTTTGCTAATATCAACTCTAGAGCAATAGATGCAATTAAAAGTATAACCTAAACTATAGCCAGCATAATTACTACACATATAAGATATCATGATAAACTGAATACTTGAGGTTTATGGTGCTTAATAGTCCCATGAACATAAAGTAGTATGGCCCCAGACAACACATAAAATGGTAAGGTCTTTGCCTATTAAAATGCAAAAAGGAAAATTCTAATCTCAAATGACATAGCTGGAGGTGAGGGGGTAGGCAAGAAAGATATGCAATAGCAAATCAAAACAAAATCAGAACAGTTCAAAAATAGATGGATTCCTACTTTATATGCATGGTTTTTCAGTGGCTTGAAAGAGAAATGAAGAAATCATAGTAATAAAAAAAAAGAATGCCATAATTTCTTTGTAATATTAAATCAGCACTTCAAAGATAAAAGAATTGGTTGCATAATATTTAAGTGATCATTTTAAAAATAAGAACAAGGATAAAAAAGGAAAATATAATTTGTTTTCCCACTGGATGATATTACTTCAAATTCATAAAACCACTTATTTCATGAAAGTAATTTGAAGATAAAAATTCAAACTACTAAATTCTTAATGAATAGAAATAAAATTGGGAAAATTAATATGCTTTAAAACTTAATTTTTCATTTTTTGAAAGTAATGCTATAATAAAAGAAAATTCAAGCATTAATTTACTTTATACATAACCTTTCAAACAAAAATAAGGCTGTAATACTAATATATACTGTAGAGCACTCATTGCAAAAGTATATAGGGGTGAAGAGTTTGATTCTGAACATTGAAACAACACATTGCTGTTTATGTTGCAAGGAACAATCATCTGTAAAATAAACTATCATCATATAGTATATAGTATTACATATACCAAAAAGCATATTAACTTTTCAGTTTTTATGGTAAATAAAAGTCAGTAACCATTCTATCAGTTCAGTTAAGTTCAGTCGCTCAATCATGTCCACTCTTTGTGACCCCATGGATTGCAGCATGCCAGGCCTCCCTGCCCATCACCAAATATCAGAGCTTACTCAAACTTATGTCCATTGAGTCAGTGATGCCATCCAGCCATTTCATCTTCTGTCATCATCCTCTCTTCTCCTCTTGCCTTCAGTCTTTCCCAGCATCCATGTCTTTTCAAATGAGTCAGTTCTTCACATTAGATGGCCAAGTATTGGAGTTTCAGCTTCAGCATCAATCCTTCCAATGAACATCCAGGACTGATTTTCTTTAGGATGGACTGGTTGGATCTCTTTCTGTCCAAGACACTCTCAAGAGTCTTCTGCAACACCACAGTTCAAAAGCATCAATTCTTTCACGCTAAGGTTTCTTTATAGTCCAACTCTCACATCTCTACACAACTACTGGAAAAACCATAGCTTTGACTAAATGGAAATTTGTTGGCAAAGTAATGTCTCTGCTTTTTAATATGCTGTCTAAGTTGGTGATAACTTTTCTTCCAAGGAGCAAGTGTCTTTTAATTTCAAAGATATAGTCACCATCTTCAGTGATTTTGGAGCTCCCCAAAATAAAGTCTCTCACTTTATTTCTATTTCTATTCTATCACTTTATTTATAAAGTTTCCACTGTTTCCTCATCTATTTGCCATGAAGTGATGGGACCAGACACCATGATTTTAGTTTTCTGGATGTTGAGTTTTAAGCCATCTTTTTTCACTCTCCTCTTTCACTGTCATCCAGAGGCTCTTTAGTTCTTCTTCACTTTCTGCTATAAGATTGGTGTCATCTGCATATCTCGGAGAAGGCAATGGCACCCCACTCCATTACTCTTGCCTGGGAAATCCCATGGACGGAGGAACCTGGTAGGCTGCAATCATGGGATCGCGAAGAGTCAGACATGACTTCATTTTCACTTTTCACTTTCATGTTTTGGAGAAGGAAATGGCAGCCCACTCCAGTGTTCTTGCCTGGAGAATACCAGGGACAGAGGAGCTTGGTGGGCTTCCATCTCTGGGGTCCCACAGAGTCAGACACGACTGATGTGACTTAGCAGCAGCAGCATATCTGAGGTTATTGATATTTCTCCTGGCAAGCTTGATTCCAGCTTGTGCTTCTTCCAGCCCAGTGTTTCTCATGATGTGCTCTGCATATAAGTTAAATAAGCAGGGTGACAGTATACAGCCTTGACATACTCCTTTTCCTATTTGGAACCAGTCTGTTGTTCCTTGTCCAGTTCTAACTGTTGCTTCCTGACCTGCATACAGGTTTCTTAAGAGGCAGGTCAGGTGGTCTATTCCCTTCTCTTTAACCATTCTATAGAGAACAATTAAATGCTGTTCTCCTTGACAAATTTACAGTGAAATATCTCTAAAAGGATTATTTGTTATTGTTCAATTGCTAAGCCATGTCCAGCTCTTTGCAACACCATGGACTGTAGCATTCAGGCTTCCCTGCCCTTCACTATCTTCTGATGTTTGTTCAAATTTATGTCCATTGAGTCAACAATGCCATCAAATCAAATATTATTAGAAGATTAAAAATTAACAATGATGTGTGAAATTTAATGGCTAGTATTCCAAAAGCTTCTTCCAATTCATGGCAAAATAGTCTTCTTAATAATGTTTCTACTGTTATATAGCAAGCTTGCACTTTTCATACAGTGCTTTCTCACAAGACTGCTACTCCCTTCAAAGTGATATATAGATTCGTGTTTAATGATAACTTGTTTTAGAAATAGTCATGTTCTATAGATTGAGTTTTGATTTGTACATAAAATCTATACATAAATAAACACATGTCCTAAGAATTCAATTTCATGTTTGTAAAAGTGGAAAAAAAAAAACCTTTATTTTCTGACACATTTAAGTTGAAATACTACTTATCAGGATATATTATTTCCTTTATTCTAAGAGAAGGAAAGTGAAAACCAGCAATAACAAAACCCAGTGCCTAGAAAATGAAACACATACTTCCTCATTCTCAGCCCTCGTATTCCTCCCCATGTAGTCTATGGTAAAGTTTTGAAAAGCTTTTCATAAAACATTTAAAGGAATTCCTTAAACCATAGGTGCCTCTATTTTTTATCCCTAAGGAATATCAGCATCCTCTTACAGTAAGAGACAAGATAATGAAATAATGCTGCAAGAAAGGGCATATTTTGATTGGATCTGAACAGGTGGCAGGAAGACTCAGTACTATTCACTTCATCTTTCATTCGGCTTGAAAGCAGTTATTCCCAATGTGTGGTATTAGCATCACCTGGGAGCTTTTTAAAATGCAAATTCTTCAGTACTAGCACACGTTTACTGAGTCAGAAACACTCAGGATGGGACCTAGCAGTCTGTGTTTTAACAAGTCCTCCAGGTGATTCTGATGCTAGCTTAGCAGTGGAGAACCATGGCTTTAAAGCAGCGATGAGGACAGTTGCTGCTGCTGCTTCTGCTAAGTTGCTTCAGTCGTGTTCGACTCTGCGACCCTATGGACGACAGCCCACCAGGCTCCCCCGTCCCTGTGATTCTCCAGGCAAGAACACTGAAGTGGGTTGCCATTTTCTTCTCCAGTGCATGAAAGTGAAAAGTGAAGGTGAAATCGCTCAGTCGTGTCTGACTCTTAGCGACCGCATGGACTGCAGGCTATCAGGCTCCTCCGGCCATGGGATTTTCCAGGCAAGAGTACTGGAGTGGGGTGCCATTGCCTTCTCCGGATGAGGAGAGTAGAACACAGCTAAACTTTTGTGCTGTAAATGCTACTTCAGAATTATAAACTCCAATGTGATAAAATTGGCTGGGAATCACTTGCTCTGGAACTTCTTAGGAGTATGAGACTGGGTAAGATCCTTCTCTCACTTCTCTTATTTATAACATGGGGGAAGTGCCATATATGTATAGTTATTTCATATATAAAAATAATATGGTAAAATACTGTGGTAAAAGA
>NW_011495049.1:2557509-2582353 GCF_000754665.1 Bison bison bison
GTCACTCAGCCTCAGGCTACTACTAATGGTTGCTATTTTAAAATCAATAATTTATATTTTAAAAATTTTTATGGAAGTGTAATTGCTTTAAATGTTGTGTTAGTTTCTACTGTTAAGCAGAGTGAATCAGCTATGTGTGTGTTAGTTGAGAGTCATGTCTGACTCTTTGCGACCCCATGGACTGTAGCTCGCCAGGCTCCTCTGTCCATGGAATTCTTCGGGCAAGAATACTGGAGTGGGTTGCCATTCCTTTCTCCAGGGGATCTTCCCAACCCAGGGATCAAGCCTGGGTCTCCCGCATTGCAGGCAGATTCTTTATAGTCTGAGCCACTAGGGAATCAGCTTTATGTATACATATATCTCCTCTTTTTTGGATTTCCTTAGCATTTAGTTCACCACAGAGCATTAAGTAGAGTTCCCTGTGCTAAACAGTAGGTTCTCATTACTTATCTATTTTATGCATAGTATCAATAGTGTATATGTGTCAACCGCAATCGCCCAATTCACCCCATCCCCTCCTTCCCTCCCTTGGTATCCATATATTTTCAATAATATTATTAAACAGGAAAATGAATAGGTTCTATCATTAGGAAAAGTTAGTAAACTTTTCCTGAAGTTCGAATCACGTTTTCTAATTTTAGTTCTCCTTTACACACCAGTGTTCAGATATTAGTGAAGGAAATTCTGTTCAGTACACAAAAGTAGAAGATGGCTGCTTTGCACTCAGGTAAACCAAGAAGGCCCGCAAGTGACTGATTTATTTAATGGATGAACCTCTTCATGTTAATCCTAACTTAGAGGCCTTAGCACAAACTCTTTAAACATGTATTTTTAAAAATATCTTTCAAACAATTAAAATATTAACAAGACCTATACATAAAATGACCTTAGGCCAAAAGAATGAAAAAGAGTCATGTGGTTTAATATCTCTGAGAAAGAGACTAAAAGACAAAACAAATAGTAAAGGGGAGAAAAACGAATCATTTAAGCATCTAGAAGAAAAACATTAAAGTTCTAGTTATTTATTTGTTAAGGATATTTATGTTTTAAGGAGATCATAACACCAAGAATGTACTTTATATTAATTTGCCTTTGCCTCAGCTGTCTCTGTTTATTTAAGATTTGTATGTAGTCTCTTAGATAATCTATTATCTTGACTTTGCTGAAACACATCCCTTTTTCCTCTTAAATTTCTTTAAGTCACACTGTGAGCTGTTAAAGTCTCTAACTCCCTGGGCAGGGTGTGTTAACATGGAGCTGGAGTTTTCCGAAGGAGCTGCCATAATCTGTGGACTCAATGATCCGTTAATGACACCTGAATGCTCACAGCAGAGCCCACCCCCACCTGCTGCCGCTCATGGCTGGCCCGGTGAGGATGCAGGTGCATGGTAAGCACCCAAATCAACAATTAAGCTCACTTTTATTAGTGGCTTCTGCTTACAAAACAGAGCTCTCGGGGAGCATGATTCAGTCTAGACAAAAACCTGGCAGCTCAGAAGAGTCTCACTGTTGGGGACCAGTGACATCTTGTTATAATAAGGAGAGCCAGAAGAGTAATATTATTCTGTTTTCACCTTCATAGACTCTTATGGCCTATTGTGGGGATTACTAAAAACAATTGTTTCCCACCTTAAACCTTCAATTCTCCCCTCTAACAGTAAGGAATTTTAAAGAAAATAGGCATTCCATCTCTTCCAGGTGAAATAAGATTAATTCCTTTGGAAATGTCACATTTAGTTTGCTAAGAAAAAAAAAGTCCACTGAGTGTGTATAACTCTAAAAAAGCTTAATACACTGGCAATGCAAATGTTGGTAAATAAAAATATCTGTACGCACAACTTAAGAAATATACCTATCAGGGCTCTAGCTGAAAACAAAAAAAAAAAAAAAGAAGAAGAAAAGTACCCCTTATAGGAGCCCAGCTCTGTGTGGGACATTTTGCCTTCATGTTTTCATTTTATTCCAGACAACCTTTTAGGATTTTAAAATGTGAACAGGGCCTTCTATTGTTTGACACCTACAGACTTCTTTTAAGCTTGTGTCTTCAACCTGTGTGTTCCTTTTTAGTTAATGGAGTAATGATAGCCCACATTGAGCCATTTTTAATTCTACCTAGAAGTTTAGTTGTCTAATAGTTCTTAGAGCATACTTGAAACAATTGGAAAAATACATCAGTATTTAAAAAAAAAAACTCCCACAATGCTTTAATTGTCACATGAGTAATAGTATCCATTCTACTTTAATTGACATTAGAAAATAGTACCACTGTACTTAAAAAAAAGTTGTAACATATTTAGGGAAGAAAAAGAAAACTTGAACAATTTCTTTTTCAGAACAGCTCAGTTTTATGAAGTTTGAAAAAAAAAAAAACCACAGTGTTTAAAGTATCTGCATTTTGGATTTGACATTAATAGATCATTGAACTGTTACTTTTGGCCAATATTGTTGAAGAGATTGACTATTGATCAGTTATTAATATTTACATTCATGGAAGAATTCCTAGGTGAGTTAGATAATTTTTTTTTCCTGCATGTTTTATACAATGTTTCACTGTATGTGGGTTTGGTTTCCAAGTTCTGTCATTTTCACTAATGGCACACTTATTGAAGTATGCATTTCAGCCTTCCTTATCTCCTACTTTGGACAGCCTTATGCCTGGGATGAGCTGATAACTTCTTATTCTTTTCAATTTACACCATGCTTCCAGATGAAATTATTTGAAACAAAATTTTAACTATGTCACTTACTTGCTCAAGAAAAATCTTTCCTAGTTTCTTGATGCAGTAAAAATAATACAAAAACTCAATAGCCTATGATTTACAGCCTTCCATATTCCGATATTGATGTAACTATGAACATCAATTCAAATTCTGCTCTTTATGCTGTTTCAACCAAACTGCACTGTGGCAGAAATATCCTTGACCTATCTTCACTTAACCTCCCTCCACTTAAGTAGTTTACCTTATTCAACCATGTTGTCCACATTTCTCTCTAAAAGACATACCTGATTCATACTGGGCTCCTCATACCAGGTAGTAGACTAGAAGCTTTTTGCACTTCCCTTTTATCAACCAATTGAGCAATATGATTGCAAAGAGAAAGTTGTACCTAAACAAATTTTTATCTGTGGCTCTTAAGAATACAAAACGTAAGTACATAAAAGTCAGCTGATAAGTATAAGTTGAAAATAAATTATTTTCCTTGAAAAGTAAGTTACAAACTTTGTAAATGATAAATTTCTCTCTCCAAACATATTTCTGTCAAATCACTTATGATAAGATAGTTGTAAAATATTGGGATAAAATCATAGAAACCTAGAAAGATTCTGCATTTATATTTCCAATCAAATATATTTGGACTCACTTGTGACATTTTATAGGAATTAAAATTCTAAGGTCCCACATCTCGGGTATAGTTCATGCAGGGAAGGTGACATATTTACAGGAAGACAACATACAATAGAGGATTAATGGTGACAGTTCTTTGAGAAAGAAATTATGGATCTTGTAGACATCATATATGTAGTGAAGAAACAGACAAATCTAAATATGACACAGACAAGATTGCACCAGATCCAAAATCTAAAGACAAACTGTTCCTTCTTTTTATTATGAACATTTTAAAACACTTGTGATATGTATGCTAATTTTTATTGTGGTAGAATTGACTAGTAGAAAAGTGCACTTATTTTAAACTTGATGAATTTTTCATAAACTATATACATACCAGTAATCAGAGCATTACTAGCACCCCACCAAGTCCTCTTACGCTCCCTTTCAGCTACTGCCCCCTCACTCTACAAGAATAATCACTTCCTTTAACATCATACATTAGTTTTGACTCTTTTGTAATATACCTAATCTGTATATATTATTCTGTGTTCAGCTTCCTTCTCGTAATGTTATTTTGATGGAATATTTGCTTTATCTAACTATAGATCATCCAGTGTCATTGCATCAAGCTATTCTTTTATTCAGAGTAGATACTGGGTGAATTTAGTGAAGAAAAAAAGGATTTTCCTTCATTTTTCTATATATATATCCATTTTGTATTTTATCACTTGATCCCCTCTACCTGACCACTTTTGCTCTTTTTTAAACCTCTATTTAATATCAAAGTGTAATTCTTATAAAATTATATGCATGACCTTAATTGCAGTACATAATAAGCATGTGCTAAAATTTATTTAACACATTAATAAAGGAACCAACGAGATGCTGAAGCTAATTTGAAGAGCACTAAGGAACAACTTAGGTATTGGGAGTAAAGGGAAAATATTGGAATAAGATTGCTAGTTCAGTTCAGTCGCTCAGTCATGTCCAACTCTTTATACCATGCTAGGCTTTCCTGTCCATCAGCAACTCCTGAAGCTTGCTCAAACTCATGTCCATTTAGGTGAGATACAAAGTTAGTAACTTTCCTACAAGTCTCCAAGTCAACATGCAAATTTAGAGTCTGGTCCCTAAATAATAGTTGATAATATGTTGTACAAAGCTGTATCCTCTTAGAAAATTCAAAAAAATAAAAGTTGTTGGGTGGGTCTATTCAACAATTTTCTGGGATAACACTGATGGGACATACAAAGTCATTTTGCCTTATTTCCTATCCATCCATCAAAGTCAATTTTGAAGTCTTTATGATCACCCAGCTGGAAGTCATGTTTCTAGCCAAGGAGCACTGGTAATAACATGGAAAGCGCTCAATGTGAACTTGGTGAATTAATAATTGTTTACTGCCACTCTATGGGCGTATCACTCCTTGAGCAGAAATGGCTAATTAAGAACATAATTAAATTTTAAATTACAGCTAAAGAAATTGTACTGTAGAAGAGAGATAAATTAGAATACATCACAGTGCTGTTAGCAGGTTTGTTTTCTTCAAACAAGTAAATACGTTGTGGGAAATAATTGATTTATAAAGTACTCTGCTTCTTCAATTTTCTCTTTTCTGTTTCATCCTTTTGCCCTTTCTTTTGACTCTGCACACTGAAACATTCTTTTTGTAATTCTCCCCTCATCCAGTCATGTTAGGTAAAACTACAAGAACCATCTATCTCAAGTTCCATTTTAGCTATTTCTCTTCCCTTATCAGAGCTGGAAAATGCTATCTTAAGTCATGTTAAATCATAGGCTTTTATGGTCACCAGTTACTTCTCTGGCTCTGTGACCCTCATGCTATTTTTCTTACCGTTGTCAAGTGCTTGCTACATATCTCATTGGACTCACTAGACTTTCTTGTTCTCTTCCCCTTAGTGTTTAGAAAAACATTTTCTTCTGAAAAGCTTTGCCAAACACTAACTTTTTGTCTTTATTTTTTCTAGAATACCCTCAATAAATCATATTTTTAGGGGAAATCTATGTAATGCGTCAATAAATGGAATTTAATCAAACTTTTTTCCTCGTTTTTTCAACTTCTCATGAGTAACTAAAAAAGTTCTGTTTTTACAGAGATGGTTTTGAATTTAATTATGTATACTGTTGCTCAGACCTACTTTTCTTATTTTTTATACCTGCAACTGGAGTCAATAATAAAAGATAAGAGGTGGGAGGATACAGTGGTAAAAATTATCTTTTTCTCCTGGTATTCTCATCTAATATGTGATGACTAATCGGAAACAGATCATTCAAATTCCTTCAAATTCCTTTTTTAATGAAAATCCAGAAAAGAGTATGGAGTTTTTTGTTTTTTGTTTTTTTTTTAAGATAACAGCAGAAACTAACGAAGAACTGTACCTTCATGTCTGAGTTCTACTAACTGTTGCTAGCAGCCTGGCAGTGTGTGTCTACAATGCTTGTCCTACAGTTTTCAACTTATCAACTGTCACAGATACATCACCATGAGAAGGAAACAAGTAGCTTTTTTTCTCTGGCTCACTGGGCATACCATGAAGGTGGTCAGAGCCCTGGCCCTCTCCTCTCCCCACCCCTTCTCCTGGAGTCTTCATCCCGTGGCCTACATCTGTGCACTTTAGCTGCATACGGCTATTTCAATTAAAAATTTTTTTTTCCATTCATATAAACATTTATTTGCTATTTGAACTTCAGAATTGACTTCAAATGAGCATTGGAAGATAACAAATCAATATAGATGCTTTGTAGTATAATTTTCCAAATCACTTGTTAAGATCTTTTTTATAAAATATAAAAGACATAATTTCCATATGCCCATAAATGATGCTACAAAAAAAATATTTCAATTAAAATTAAATTTAAAATTCAGTTTATTAATCAAAGGAGGCACATCTCAATCGCTCACTAGCCACATTTGGCTACCATACTGAATAGTGCAAGTGTAGAACTTTTCCATCATCACAGAAAGTTCTGTTCAGCAGTGCCGACCCAAAGCATGTGGTATCTGTCCAATGCAAATATGTGTACTAGTAACCGGAGTTACATTTTCAGATAAAGTGCTTTTTTTTTTTTAACAGAATTTCCCCCTGCATTCACTAGGGATTGATACTGTTGAATGGGTTTATAAATGAGTTAGAAGAGACAGCCCAGTGAAATCTTCAAGTGTGCAGATGAAACTAGGCTCTTCTGGGAGTAAAAATGCCAAATTGAAAAACTATGCCTGAGGGCTTTATTGAGGGGGCAGACATGCATCAGATGAGTCTCTTTCTGAGCGAATATAATTTGATAAAGTTAGGTAGAAATAATTCTATCCTTGCAGAGTAGTGGACTCTGTTTTTCTGATTAACAAGTGTTAGAATAATGTTGGTTTCATTATATATTGTTCTCTAAAATGACAAAGTTTTGTTGAGGTTCCAAATAATAAAAATGACTTTGAGCAAAAAGTAATGAAGAGAGTATTTCCTACATGCATGCAATATCCAACACTAGGTATCTGTGAAAGAAAAACTGGATAGATGTGATATTTTAACTTGTTTTAATGAATTAGTCATACTTTTCCCAGAAGATATGGAAGAAAAGACAATCCATGTTGAGAGATAAGCATAAGCAAAACCACAGCAGCAATAACAGAGTGGAGTGTATTGTTTGAGAGACAAATAGTTCTTTGTTGTTGAAGCAAAAGTGCATGATGTAAGGATTTAATTTTTGAAATGAATATCAAGCATTATGCAAAATAATCTAAAAGATAAAGAAGAATAATTGTTAAAAGGAATAATTTAAACAATAAATACATAAATCTAATGAGTATTTTAGAAAGACCACTCTAGCAGTGATATAGACCAGCAGTTCTCAAAAGGGATAATTTTTGCCTCAGGGGACAACGGACAATGTCTGGAGACAATTCGGTTGTTACTGTGGACTTTCCTGGTGGCTCAGATGGTAAGGAATCTGCCTGAAATGCAGGAGACCGGCTTCAATCTTGGGTCAGGAAGATCCCTGGATAAAGAATACTCCAGTATTCTTGCCTGGAGAATACCATGGACAGAGGAGCCTGGTGGGCTACAGGCTCCATGGGGTCGCAAAGAGTCAGATACAACAGAGCGATTAACATTTTCACTTTTCACGGGTTGAGAGTGGGTATTGGCATCTCGTGTGAAGGGAGTAGGAGTGCTTCTAAGTAATTTATAATGAATGGTACAGCCCCACCACAAAGAAATAGCATCCCAAATGTTGATACTGCCAAGGTTGAGAAACCCTGATGTAGATGATGAATTGAGATAATTGACACAATAAAATTGTTTGAGATGCTGATACAATAGTGCATTTGAGAACTGATCAGAGGAAAGGAAGTTACACTAATCTGTTTATTATTAAGTTGGGAAAGGCAAAGTATTGATAGGACTACATAGTTAATTGAACGTTCTAAATAAAATGAAAAGGAACCCGTTGCTTCTTTTATGTTTTGTGTAACTTGTAGGAAATATTTACTCACAAGTTTAAACTAAAAGCAAAATCCAAGAAAGATGTATGATACATTGTAAGTAAAGTTAATGGAAAAAGACCCTTACTGACACATTTTTTTTTAATTGTAAAGAAAAAGGGGGAAATCTTATAAGTTTCTAGAAAGATTATAAAATTAAAAGTATCAAAGGAGTTCAGCATTAGAATTTTACTTTATAACACTAAATTTTATTAGCATTTGAGAGGAAAATGGTGTACCAAAATTTCATGCTGAGGCAAGGTATCTTTCATGGACAAAGGCAGTAGAAATACTTTCAAATTTTACAAGGCTTGAAATACCTGTGAACAACATACTCAGTGGAAAATTATACAGAGTGAAGTAAGAGAGAAAAACACCAACACAGTATATTAATGCTATATATGGAATTTAGAAAGATGGTAACAATGACCCTATATGTGAGACAGCAAAAGAGACACAGATATAAAGAATAAATTTTAGACTCTGGAAGAAGGTGAGGGTGGGATGATTTGAGAAAATAGCATTGATATATGTATATTACCATACGTGAAAGAGATCATTAGTCCAAGTTCGATGCATGGAACAGAGCACTCAAAGCCGGTGCACTGGGACAACCCTGAGGGATGGAGTGGGGAACATATGTATACCCATGGCTGGCTTGTGTCAATGTGTGGCAAAACCCACTACAATTTTGTAAATAATTAGCCTCCAATTAAATAAGTTAATTTTAAAAGAGAAATATAAGCAGGTGGAAAAATAAATGTAGTAAATTGTAAAACTTTAAGAACTTAATATACAAGGGATTTGTGACTCTCTTGCTATCTGGTAAACTCATGAATTAGACTGGATTTTTAAATTTTAGCTGCATAAATCCAGTACCAAGTTTGATCCTGATGTTCTTCCTTCATCTGTATGTCTCTGATTTCTTTTACTATTTAGGGACCAACACATGCTTCCCTTTATGTAGGATCTTTTTTTGGTTTGATCACTTGAAATGATAATGGTTCCCATTCTGCTGGAGCACTTTCTACAAAAGCTAAGAAATTGACTAATAGGGTCATTGTCTGCTATAATGGCCTTGCAAAGCTTTATTGTATGCTGTTTCTATATTTTTGTCCCTACGAATGAGGAACTCCATAAAGAACATGGTAACGATTGTAAAAAAAAAAAGAAAAGAAATCATTGAATAGTCTTGAGTCCCTGAATTTTATTTAATAATGAAATCTGAATAAAACAAATTATCTTTCTTTAAATTCTACTTTATTTAATGATTCCTTTTCCCTGTCTGGAAACAGAAAATTTTTATTCTTATGAAAGACTCAAGAGGTTTTGTGAAAATAATGAATGAAAATATTTAAATATGTGGACGAGACAGAGTGGTGTTTAAAATGTATGTGAAAACACCATGATATTCATTATATATTTTTAAAACCTAAATTTTATTTTAGTGATTTGAAACACTTCATGAGTTTTCGCAGAAAATTTAACATATATATTCTGGAATTTTATTTATTTTATGTATTATAACTACTAATTTTAAGTACATAAGAAATTCATATACTAAATTGGAAAGTAAATAAGACTACATATCAATAAATAAAATGACAGAAACCACTCTAGGTTTCTAAAAAAGTTAACTAAAGATATTAAAACTACAGTAAGTATTCTGAAAGTGAAAATATTAGTCATTCAGTCATGTCTGACTTTTTGTGACCTTGTGGACTGTAGCCCTCCAGGCTCTTCTGTCCATGGAATTCTCCAGGCAAGAATACTGGAGTAGGTTGCCATTTCTTTCTCCAAGGGATTTTCCCAACCCAAGGATCAAACCTGAGTCTCCAGCATTGCAGGCAGACTCTTTACTGCCTGAGCTACCAGGGAAGTCCAAATGTTCTGAGGACACTTAATAGTGCTTTTTTGTTTGTTTTGATAGCCAAAAGAAATGTTTAGAATATTTGCTTTCAGTTTTACCAGGTTAAACTTACCCCAGCTATGCACTGACAAAGTCACTAGTATATCCTACTTCGAAGCAGACCAAGAACTTAAAAAAAAAAAAAAAAAAACTGTAGTGAAGCACAATATATACACTTTTTTGTACAGTTCATTGAATTTTCACCTGTGCAATATCCCTGTCACAGGAACCCAGGTAAAGAAAGAGATCACCCCTAGTACCCGAAGTAGGCTTCCCTTGTAGCCTACTGATACAGAATGGTAAAGAATCTGCTCATCTGGTAAAGAATCTGCCTGCAATATGGGAGACCTGGGCTTGATCCCTGGGTTGGGAAGATCCTCTGGAGAAGGGAAAGGCTACCCACTCCATTATTCTGACCTGGAGAATTCCATGGACTGTATATTCCATGGGATCGCAAAGAGTCAGACACGACTGAGCGCCTTTCACTTTCACCCAAGTAGACCCTCTGCTGCTTCCCCCAAAGGTAATTATCCTCACGTCTGACAGCAGAGAATACTTATGCTTGTTTTTATTTTATATGAGGGATAATACAGTATGTACACTTTGATGTATGACTTCTGCAGCTCAACATTTTATGATTCATTCATATCGCTGCACATACAGCAGTTGTAGAGTCAATACCATTGATATATAGTACCCCTTACGTGAATACATCTCAACTTATCTCAATACTATTAATGAAGATTTGAATACCCAGGTTTCAGCTGTTACAAATAGTAAGCTATGAACATTCTATTAAACATATTTTGGTTAACATTTGTACACATTTATAATGAGCATAAACCTGGAAATGGAAAATTCCTGAGTCACACAGTAGAAGCTGGCAAAATAGGTATGTGAATAGGTTGTGCCAAGTTTACATTTACAACATGTGCTTGAGAATTTCTGTTGTTCTACATCCTCAACAGCATTTGATATATATATATTTTTTTTCCTTTTATTTCTGTATTTGCTGAATGGCTATGCTAGTAATTATTAACCAGTATTTCATTATGGTTACATTTTGTATTTCCCTGATGGCTTTTCATATTTATTGGTCATTTGTATACCCTCAAAATGAAGTGAAGTCGCTCAGTCGTGTCCGACCCTTTGCGACTCCGTGGACTGTAGCCTACCAGGCTCCTCCATCCCTGGGATTCTCCAGGCAAGAATACCTGAATGGGCTGCCATTTCCTTCTCCAGGGGATCTTCCCAACCCAGGTTTCGAACCCAGGTGTCCCGTACTACAGGCAGATGCTTTACCCTCTGAGCCACCAGGGAAGGCCCAAAGAGTTTTTTAATGCAGAAAAACATTTGCAAAAGTGATAGATGGGCAGACAAGGAGAAGAGGGGGTGTTACCTCAAAGTAGGGAACTGTCCCTGCCTCCGCACAGCTAAGCCACAGGACTGCTTCTGAAATGGGTTTGCTTCCACCTTTGTTGCTGGTACCTGAAAATGCGGGGTCTGCAGTTCCCTAGTAGTTGTCTTTCTGCTACTTGGAGAATTGAAAACAGAATGACTTTTGACTCGCTTCTGCCTTCTAAATTCCTGCCAGTGCTTCCTATTTATAGGGCCAATGAGGAAACTGGGCAAGAGAATCTAGAAATCTCATTTCAGGCTTTCAGTACACCATCCTTCCTCCCAGTGAAGAGAAAAGCTTGGATGGTCAGGAAACAACCTGCATACTTTTGATGTTTTCATGTATGTGAGCACTTTTCAAAGGGCTCTGGAGAAATAAATAGTAAAGTGCATGCTGTCACACTTCTAATAACTTTTTAGTGAATAAAGAAAAATACATATGGAACATCAGTGAATAATACAGGAAATTTGAAAGCTGAATTGTGACAATAGACGACGAATCTTAAATGATACGTCTGAGAACAGGAAGGAAGAAATTACAGCCGAAGTAGTTGGGCATGCAGTGGGGTTGAGCTTTATCTCAATGGGTAAATAATGCTTGAAAAGGTGAAGGCAAAAATAAAAATCATTCTGGACAGCAGGAATGATATGAGTGAAATAAAGAACACAGGGCTGAGCCGTGGTATCTTTCCAAAATATTAAAATTCTATTTTACCTTGACTTGAAGTACACTTTGGAAGAATATAGGAGAATCGATAAGCTAAAAATTTATAACAAGATTGCTGTCAGCTTGGAGATCTGGAAACCACATTGCAGAAGGAATAAGAGAGTTAGGATGTTTAGCTCAGAGGGGAGCAACCTAAAAGGAATGCCTGTGAAGTGTTCTGTATAAGAAAGGATAAACATTTTTGGTTGTTTGAAAAGGAAGCACTTCAATCAATACACTAAAGTTAGGAGCATTTAGCGATAAGTTCAATGAAAAATACTTCTCAAAACAATTGCTATCAATTGCTAAATAATAATGGAATATACAGCCTCATGTATCAGTAGATATGATGTACCCAGTGCCTGAGTTATTCTGATGAAAGCTAAATTACTAAGTATACCACAAATAGGATTCCTGAAGTCAGAATACAGAAAATAATCACAGAGTCCCTTTAATCTAAAAACTAATTTGGGGGAGGTAGAGAGATACTTATCAAGAAACTTCAAAGTCAGTTAGTTTATACTTTAATAACTATAGTAATTCATTTTTTTTTACATGTCTACTCTGTGCCAGGTACTATCTAGGTAACTGGTGAATGAAATGGTTCAGTGTTCTATAAAATAAAAGAGAAGAAACTCTAAACCTATAAGATGCTCCATGAAAAACAATGAGTTTGAGGTAAAAATAATGTTGAAAAAATTCTGTATCTTTTTGTTGTTGTTGAGTCGCTAAGTCATGTCCGACTCTTTGCAACCCCATGGACTGTATTACACCAGGCTTCCCTATCCTTCACTATCTCCTGGAGTTTGCTGAAACTCATGTCTATTGAGTCAGTGATGCCATCCGATCATCTCATCCTCTATCTCCCCCTTATCCTCCTGCCTTCAATCTTTCCCAGCATCAGGGTCTTTTCTAATGAGTCAGCTCTTCACATCAGGTGACCAAAGTATTGGAGCTTCAGCTTCAGTATCAGTCCTCCAAATGAATATTCAGGGTTGGTTTCTTTTAGGATTGACTAGTTTAATCTCCGGAGAAGGCAATGGCACCCCACTCCAGTATTCTTGCCTGGAGAATCCCATGGATGTAGGAACCTGGAAGGCTGCAGTCCATGGGATCGCTGAGGGTCAGACACAACTGAGCGACTTCACTTTCACTTTTCACTTTCACGCATTGGAGAAGGAAATGGCAACCCACTCCAGTGTTCTTGCCTGGAGAATCCCAGGGACGGGGGGGCCTGGTGGGCTGCTGTCTATGGGGTCACACAGAGTCGGACATGACTGAAGTGACTTAGCAGCAGCAGCAGCAGTTTAATCTCCTGGCTATCCAAGGGACTCTTGAGAGTCTTCTCCAGCACAACAGTTTGAAAGCATCAGTTCTTTGGCACTCAACCTTCTTTATGGTCCAACTCTCACATCTGTACATGAGGAAATCATCATTAGCTCTATCAAAGCCTATAGCCTACCACAGAGACTGCAGACTCTAAGACTGGGCCACCTCAGGCCAAACTACAGGGAGGGGGCACAATCCCACCCATCAGCAGAAAATTGGATTAAAGATTTACTCAGCACGGCCCTACCACCAGAGCAAGACTTAGTTTTCCCCACAGCTGGTCCCTCCCATCAGGAAGCTTGCACAAGCCTCTTATCCTCATCCATCAGAGGGCAGACAGAAGAAGCAAGAACTTCAATCCCATGCCTCCAGAATAAAAACTACAATCACAGAAAACTAATTAGAATGATCACATGGATCACAGCCTTGTGTAACTTGATAAAACTATGAGCCATGTCATGCAGGGCCACCCAAGAAGGACGGGTCACTGTGGAGAGTTCTGACAAAGCATGGTCCACTGGAGAAGGGAATGGCAAACCACTTCAGTATTCTTGCCTTGAGAACCCTGTGAGCAATATGAGAAGGCAAAAGGATATGATGCTGAAAGTTGAGCACCCCAGGTCAGTAGGTGTTCAATATGCTATTAGAAAAGAGTGGAGAAATCTTTTTACCCTCTAACGAATTCACAGAATATAAAATACTTTCATGGCTCTGTGATGTTTTCAATAAATAAGTTCACTTAACTTCTGCATCATCAGCTTTTTATCAAAAATATTTCAAATTTATCACAAAAATAATCTGGAACTGGTGCTTTCACAAGACTAATTTTTCGTATATATGTAACTGTAATCACAGCTACTGCTATTGAAGCCTGTGATTTAGTGAGGGAAACAAGTATAACACAATGTGAAAAGTAGCACTTTAGAGGATCAATGCATGTTCTGTGGAAACACATTAAAGGGTACCTAACACAGCAGCAGCAGCAGCAACACCATCTCCATAGTGGGGGAGGGATAATAAACAATGTGTAGAAGGTAATTCACAATGATGACCTATAGTATATTGAGGATTTGCTGGAAAAGAGAAGGAGCTAAAGCATGTTTGAGACTTAGGAAACTCCAAATGTGAGAGCTCATGTGTAAGTGATCATGATACATTCATGAAGAGCATGACAAGTTTTTTAAAAAAATGCCAAATAAGGACTTGATATTCAAAGTATATTAACAGATTTGGTTTGCATCTCAAATATTCCTGCAGGGTCACTACAAAGGTTACAGAAGCACAGAATTATACAATCTTCAATGTGGGGAAAAGCACTGAGAACCTCTAGTCAGAAGCCTTTTCTAGGTTGTCTAACAGAAGCTATCTGTCCTCTATTTAATTGTATATAGCCCCTGGAAGCACTCTATCTCATCATGCATTATCACTCCCACCTTATATGAAGATGAGATCAGCCTTTCTGTAACTTTCACCTGCCCCAGGTCTGCATTCCAGAGTTTCGCAGAAAGAACTCTTGGCTTTATTACTTTGGGAGTACCAGAGTCATTTTCTGTTGGTGATGGAATTTAAAATCAGATCTATTTAATGGAGTTTTCAGTTGCTCTGCCTGTTCATTTTAATACCAGACATTTCACCATTTTTAGGATGTGAAATATATCTGTATATCCTAAAGTTTTCTTAAGACTACAATATAAATATTGAGTTTTATATAACCTTTTTATTTATCAAGGGAGTATTTTAGGGATTTGGTTTCAGCATCTTTTTGTAAAAATGTTAGATCTTGGAAACATTTTCATAATTCAGCAGGGTCTGCAATGTTAATGGACCTAAGCAGCAGGATCCTTGGACCACATACTATAATTATTCCTCAGAGTGCTTGTAATTTCAATTCCAGAGCCTAACGCTGGCTGTATTTCATTTGTTTTTCTTCTCTTATGGAAAGTGATTCACAGCAGCCTTCTGATTTTGGAAATCTATTGCTTTTGCTCAATTCTAAGTTGGTACTCCAAATTTAAATTAAAGTATGGCAGTGGGGAAAAAAACAAAACAAAACAAAACATGGTAGGGATTGAGAAAAGAAATAGTGAAGAAATAAATATTTTCTATGAGCAAAAGTTTCTTTTAAAAGCATTTAAATCACTCTGGGACAAATTAGAGTTTTCTCTCTTCTGTTTCTTCTCAGGCTTCCAGTATTAAGAATACTAAAGTAGAAGGAAAATATGTTCTTTTCTTGATTGAAATTAAATCATTGCAAATTATTCAATAACTTCAAATTCCAGCTTAAATATGAGATACATGAAATACAACTTGATACTTTGTGTATAGGTGTGTGTGTAATTAGCATCTCAGAATCATCATGTATAAAACTTTTCTTTAAATTAGTTAAAATTACTTTGCCTTAGCTTTGAACATAATTAGAATTTCAGATATGCTATAGTTCAACTGAAGCAAATTTTATGATGTTGTAAGGAAACTGAGGCCAATACAGGTTAAATTCGTAGTAGAATTAGAAGTGGAAAATCTCTGAGGATTTTCACCCTGGGGTTTGGTGTACTTTTTACTTGGTTAAAGTAAATAGTGTTACAATAAATATAAAAGTGTTTTGACTATTCAAATGGTGACAATCATTTTATTTGAATAAGTCTGATCAAGTTAAAGGAAATCTAAATTTAAAATGAAACCTAAATCTCATATAGTTTAATACTCATTATTTCTAATTTTAAAATTTATTTTTTCTACACCAGGGAAATCATCCTTGGCGATCTTATGAAGACCTTCTCATGGTAAGAACATTTAATCAACAAGAATTTTATAAAAATGATCATAGCATGTTTATTGTATAGCATAATCTGTCTGTTCAAATGGAATGTCCAATATACAAAGGGCTGAGAAAAATTAGATTGCTTCTCTTCTTCAGGCACTCTTTTTGCCCATTAGTCAGTTTAATTTTTTTATAGTCAGTTGCTCATTTGATTTTTTCTTTTGTTGCTCATCTTTCCCACTATAAGGTACCTTCTATACAAACCAGAATGATTGCTTATTGATAAATGTCTGACCTATATAAAATATTTGTTGATTGGACGCCTTAATGATCAGTAAAATGATCACCTGTCATGTATCAGCACCAATTTAAATTGTTTCAATGAAACATTTCTGCTTTTCTTCTTGGTAAACCTAAGAGGTAGGTCTCAGTTCCATTATAGAGCTAAGGAAATGCCCTCAAAGCAGGAAAGTTATTTAATCTACATTACATTATTATTAAGAAGGTACTTGAACTCTTGTTTGAAAATGTTAAACATTTCCTTTCTCAGACCAGTTATCCTGAAATTCAAAATGTTAAAATGCCAAGGAGACAAAAGTAAACAGAAAGCTTATGCAAAATCAGAAACAATATTTAAATACAAAATTTCCATTTCAAAATGATATCTGATCTTTGACTATCTCAGATATAATGCAGGATAACTGATGAGCTGGCATCAGCTTAGTCATGTGTGTCTGACACATCTTTAGCAAAAGGAATAAAATTTTGGAACTGAAATATGATCTCCTAATTGCTTAAATGTTTATATTAACCATAATAATAAGTTTTGAATGAGTATTTGTCTTATCAGTACATAGTTAGAAACATTAGTCTGACAGGACACAGTTAAAGAAAAATATAAATATTCTAAAAAGAGTTAATTTCCAGATTCTGATACTCTAAGTATAGAGCATATTGATCTTGGCAGTTGTCATGTTATTTTTATTAAACTTTTTATTTGGAGATAATTATAGATTTGCATGCAACTGTAAGAACTAATACAGAGAAACCTGTGTGTTCTTTATCCAGTTGCCTCCAATGTAGCATCTTGCAAAACTATACTACACAGCAACCATCAAGTTATTGACAGTGAAACATTTAATATACTAAACATTTCCATTACTATAAGAATCCGTTTTATTGCCCTTTTATAGACATACCTTCTAATATCCTGTAACTTCTAGAATCACTACTTTCTTCTTCATTTGTAAAAGATTGTTGTTACAGGAAATCTATGTAAGTGGAATTATGCAATATGTACCCTGACTGTACTGACGTTTTGTTACTCAGCTGAAGTCTCTGGATATGCTTACAAATCATGTGTGTCAGCAGTGGATTCTTTTTTATTGTTCAGTGGCATTGCACGGTATGGTTGTACCATGGTTTACTTAACCATTTCCCCATTAAAGGACATCTAGGTTAGTTTTAGTCTTTGGTTATTATGAATAAAGCTGCTGTGGATATTTACATGCATGTTTCTGTGGGAATGTAAATTTCTTTTCTCTGGAATAAGTTGTATTATATTAGGTCTAAAAAAAGCATGGTTTTAAAAATTATCCTTTACATGGGGCCCTCATAGTATAAGAATTAGCTAATCAAGACTAGAGATTTAGAATAAGTTGAAAGGAAATTGAATAATTGATTGTTTTTGATGTATGTTAGCATCCTTACTACTATTATTGCTATTAAGTCTGGTGCAGCTCTGAGATTAATCTTGTCTTGTTTTTCTAAGAAACATGAGGTTTACACATCATGTTCTCTCCCTTGGAATGTTTATATGCTAGTCATCAATCTTTATTTTGCCACCCATTTATACTGAAGTGAGTGCCAGCTTTATATCATTTTATAAAAGATTAGACTTTTAGTATTTACCTTAAGAACTAAGAATGCCCTTCTAATTTTCTGGGGCATGACATACCAAAGTGTCAGGGTGTGTTTTATGGCATTTATTGAAAAATTGTATTTCTCTCATGAGGTATATTCGCTGGCCTGACAGCTTGCTTCTACTCATCTAACCTTGACTCGTAAGAAAACAAGCAAGATTTGTGTGCATGCATATGTTTATATGTATGTGTTGATAAATATTTATGTACACATACATGGATGTATGTTTGAATGTATATATAGCTACAAACAGTAAAATACTGCTCTATCATAGAAAATTTGTACCTCTAAAGACTGAGATTAGGAGACTAAAACTAAGATTATGTTTGCTGAGTACTTCTGTGAAAGTGTTACTTGCTCAGTCATGTACAACTCTTTGCAACTCCATGGACTGTAGCCCACGAGGCTCCTCTGTTCATGGACTTCTCCATGTAAGAATACTGGAGTGGGTTGCCATGTTCTTCTCCTGGGGATCTTTCCAGTCCAAGAGATCAAACCCAGGTCTCCCTCATTACAGGCAGATTCTTTACCATTGAGCTAGAATTAGTAAACTTGTACCTATCTCATTTATATCCTAAGATAACCTGGAAATACACCTAGTATATTAGCTATGAGAGACTATGGTAGATGTTTCTCTACCAAATTTTGAAATTCAGACAAAACGCAGAAATCACCGTACTGATCACTATTATTTCACCCACTGAAATCAAGAAAGACAAAAATACTGATTTATTCATATTTAAAAATGCTTCTTGGTGACTTTCTTTGTGAAGACTGATCTAGTGATGGGAAATCAAAGTGAACAAGATCCGTGAATCACATTCTAGAGCTTACATCCTAGTCAGGGGAGGTAATCAGTGAGCATGAAAATACATTAAATGAGCAAATGAGGGATTTTCAAATATTTTACTGTGAAAAAAGTAAAACAGGGTGATGGCTAGAGAGAGTGATTATGGCTCTGCTGGCTAGAGTGGTAAGAGAAAACTTCCCTGAAGTGCAATTTCCTGAGCAAAAACATGAATGCTGAATTGAAGCTAGCAATGGAAAAACACAAAGTAGAGCATTCCAGGTAGAGCAAGTGGCAAATGCAAAGAGCTTAAGATGGAAAAGAGCCAGGAGACATTGTCTGAAAGATCTGCAAATTTAGCCCTCTCAGTTACAGAAATTAATTTTCTGGAGTGCTGACTTTCTGGGGCCAGAGTCCTGAGTATTACTTACTAAATGAACAATGAGAATGATTTTCATGGCAGAGAAGCCATGGCATGTACTAGAAAATGACAGGGCAATCAACAACAGAAAGAACGGAAGACCTGAGGTGCCAAAAAAGACCTGTGAATTAAAAAGCAAGGAAAGTGTGAGGGTAATGTAAGCATTTCAGTTTTAAAATCTTTAATAAACGAGGCCAAGAGGGACAGGGACTGATTAAAAGAAGGGGTGGTATGTGATAATATCTGATGACCTGGTTCAAAGCTAGAGCATTTTAGAGAGAAGGAAGAGGGAACAATCTGGAACTAGAGATAATATTTAAAGAGGACCCTCAGCCCAGCTCTAGGCCCCAGGGTATAAGGAAAGAGGGAGAAAGACCAATAAGCCATTGGGAAAGCACTATCCTCAGAGAAGATCCAGCGGTTCTTTGAGCAATATGAAAGGAACATTCGTAGTTGAACTTGAGAATACTGGGAATTTTGAAGGTGATGCACTGTGAATTCCACAGAACCTAAGTTGGCAAGTTTAGGATGTGTGGAAAGCTCGGCAAGGGGTACTAAATAGGAGATTTGCAGAGCCTATAGAGCGAAAATGTGGGAAATAAGAACTGAAGCCCAAAGCTTTTTATGGTGATCCATAATAAACACGAACAAAGGGTGCAGAGGTAGTGATCTCAAAGCAGGTAGACGTGGTGATCATTTGTGGGATCTGGGGGGCCCTGTATACTGTTTCCAGAGACCATGGGGAGGTAAGGAAACTTCAGTTTTGTCATCACATATCTCACAATTGAGGTTGCAGAAATTTTGACACCTCATTAGGGCTGGTCTTAATTTGAACACAAGAAATTACAAATTTTATAGCGAATTTGCAGTTCATATAATAGTCATTTTGAAAGTGAAATAGTAAAAAAAAAAAAAAATTATATTCTGGTCCAGGCCAACTCTAATCACTTAAAGACTGCTTGGGAAGGGATGGTGGTTCCTATCCCAGAATTTCCTGCACAATTTCACATTGTATTTAATTTTACTTAGGTTAATCTCAAATTATTTTTCCATCTTTGTTTAAAACAATAGGTGGTTATGTTCAAAAGCCATCTCTTTTGTATTTAATTTCTCCATTGACTTGATTAAGCATAACAGTTTTTCACTCTGAGATGTCTCTCACCAGGAGATTTTTCACAACTCTCCTTGTTATTCTTTCTCTTCTTTTGGTTGTCTGGCAATAAAATCATAATCCTGTCTTTTACAGCATCACAGGCTGATAACAGCATGAACACACTCAGAGGATTCTTGCTCTCATTAAGCTTTTAATTTCTTTATTGACTTTAATTAAATTTGAGAGGCTTTTTCAATAGCAAGAAAGAAGCATGATTGTTTGTTGGATTAATAGCATTGCATTAGATAGACTATAGGTGATATTTGGGGAAAAGGATAAGCTTCTATCTTATCCTAGGATCACAGATGTAAAGGTTTCCATCTCTGAATTTCTTGCTTTTAAAGGAATTATACCATATGAACTTAAAAATCGTATTGTTTCTTCAACAGAGCCTAAGAAGTCAGTGACTCACAGGTGAAGTTTTCTGAACAATATTTCAACTGATTTTCTTAGTGTAAATTGTATTAAAGAGTGTCTATGCGTTTAAACTGCTATCAGGTTATTTATTAACTATATGAACAAATATTTATTGGGCACCTCTGATGTGCTATGTACTCTTCCAGGCACTGAACAGCATTGGTACTTGAGGGAATAAATGTGCTTGTGTTCACAGAGCCTGTATTATAGTGTCAGAGATAAACAATGAGCAAGTTAACTGATTTAAGTCAATAGCATATTTTTAAATAGTCATCTGAATCATGAAAATTAATCAGGATTAAATGATGAAGTGACTCATGGGATGCAGGATGGGATCAATGGGAGAAGGTTCATAAAAGAATTCTCTGTATAGCTGACAATTTAGACAGAAGAGTCATTCATTTATTACATTTCTTTCTCTAGTATTTGTAAAAACATAAATGAGTCACTCAGTAGTGTCCAACTCTTTGCAACCTCATAGACTATACAGTCCATGGAATTCTCCAGGCCAGAATACTGTAGTGGGTAGCATTTCCCTTCTCCAGGGAAGCTTCCCAACCCAGGGATTGAACCCAGGTTTCCATCATTGCAGGTGGATTCTTTACCAGCTGAGCCACAAGGGAAGCTGCTAGTATTGGTAAACTTTGATTAAATCTGCATATTGAATTAAAGTAGCATGCAAGCATTTGGAATTAAAGTTAATGGGAAGAAATAAAGGTATATTTCAAATAACAAATTATTTACTTTATTTTTCATAAATGGATCCAGATCAAATATTTTTCTTATTATTTGAGGTATTTGAAAGAATGAGAGCCTTGCCATAGGAGAGAGGGGGACTCAGTTCAGTTCATTCACTCAGTTGTGTCCAACTCCTTGCGACCCCATGAACCACAGCACGACAGGCCTCCCTGTCCATCACCAACTCCCGAATTTACCCAAACTCACGTCCATTGAGGGTGATGCCATCCAGTGTGCAATAGCATTATGTCTAAAAAAGTGCATACCTTAGTTAAAATGTACTTTGTTGCTAAACAAAAAATGCTAACCGTGATCTGATGGTGTAGGACTTCCACAGACCTTCAATCTGTAAAAAGCACAATATCTGTGACGCACAACAAAATCAGGCACAATGAAACAAAGTATGTCCCAACTGAATAACAGTTACTCCAATATTCAGTGACTTAAAACCAGTTCTGTTGTGATCACTGATTCTTTGGTTTAAAAATTTGTGAAGGTCACAGCAGAACTAGATTTTCTGTTTAGTGACGTCTGAGACTTTAGCTAGATAGAAAGCGTATGAAGGTAAGCATATCCGTATTACATGGAGGTATCTTCATTCACAAATCTGGTGGTTCATTTTAGCTGTCAGCTTGGACCTTAACTTGGATTCTGGAATGGTGTTTCTACATGTGATGTCTTTGTGTGTCTTCAGATTCCCCAAAGCATGGCTTCCTCAAAATGGTTAAATTCTTATGAGGCCATGTCAAGTTCCCCAAGTGAGTGTTCCAATGAGTAAAACAGAAGCTGCATTACATTAGTTGACTTTTATGACCTAGTCTGAGAAACCAATGGTGTCTCTTCTGTCCCGTTCTGTTGTGAAAGTGAAAGTCTCTCAGTCAAGTCCAACTCTTTGCAACCCCATGGACTATACAGTTCATGGAATTTTCTAGGCCAGAATACTGGAGTGGGTAGCCTTTCTCTTCTCCAGGGGATCTTCCCAACCCAAGGATCAAACCCAGGTCTCCCGTATTATAGACGGATTCTTTACCATCTGAACCTCAAGGGAAGCCTGTCCCATTCTGTTAGTTGTAAGCAAATTACAAGCCCACCCAGAGTCAAGGAAGGGAGGGAACATAGACTCTACTTCTTGATGAAAGGAATATCAAAGAGCTTGCAGACATATTTAAAACCATTACACTTTGGGGGACAAATCTTTTTCCAGAATGAGTACTGAAAGAAAATTATAGACTTATAAAGGTAGATGCTAATGGAGTTGTTTTTTGTTAGTGTAATATTGATAATTATGTGATTTTTTAAAGTTACTGGGATTGGGTGTAGTAGGATAAAAGTTCTTTGATCTATTAAGAAATGTGTAAGTATCCAGTTTCCTTGAAACTTGAAAAGAGAATTTGGATTTAAGTTTTTAGCATCAAATATTTTTTGCTTTCACTGTAACAGTTTTTATTTTCCTCAAACATTTTCCTTTTGGTTAATTCTGAAAAGAAATGCATTAGTATTACTTTTTGGAGTATCTTTTTATTTGGAGTAAATATCATGTCTTCATAGGAAATTGATATCTATGGAATGAGAATGTGATCTTTGGGGAATTATTATTTCTTTCATTATTTCAGCTTTTGATAATAGTACTATTTGCTTGCTTATTTTTAAAATAATCAGTCTCCTAAATGATGATTGAAATTTTGTATTACTTTCATGTACATATAACATACATCTCTAGGTTAGCCCCCCAGAATATTCCAGTAAATACAAAGATATCAACCCTGTACTTTATAAACTTATATTCTTAGTGGAAATATACATATAATAAATAAATAACATGTAAATAACAAAAGATCATGAGGAAGTCACAAGTTTTTTTTTGGTGAATAATTGGGTGAAAAAAATAGAATGAAAATAAAATAAGGTGATATGGTAAGGTTGGGGAGAAGCTGTGATTTTGCTTTAGAGTGTCAGGGAAGATCACAATGGGGCTATAATAAATAAATCAGAACCTGAATGATGAGAAGCTGTCATTTTGTGAGAAGTTTGGGTCTAGTGGTGGTGATGATGGTTAATTTAACACATTATTTGTAACTTCACTGGACCAAGGGATGTCTGGATAGCTGATGGAACATTATTTCTGGTTCCTGTGAAAGTGTTTCTGAAAGAGGCTAGTGTTTGATCTGGTAGACTGAGAAAAAAATCCATCCTCATCCATGTGGGTGGGCTTCATCCAATATGTTGAGGGTCAAGATGGAACAAAAAGGTGAAGTAAAGGCAGGTTCACTCTTTCTCTTCTTGACCTGGAATTCCTAACTTTTCCTGCCCTCAACATCAGAGCTACCAGTTCTCTAGAGTATAGACTTGGACTAAATTGTACCACTGGCTTTCCTGGTTCTCCAGTTTGTAAAGGGCAGACTGTGTTGGTTCCAGGTCTCCATAACTGCATATGCCAATTCTTACAGTAAATCTCATATATATGTATGTATGTGTCTTATACGTTCAGTTTCTTAGAGAAACTGACTAATACAGTGCCTGTTTCAAGTAGAAGAGCCTTATCAATCACCACAATTTTCAGTGTCTAAACTCCAACCTCATAGAATAACTTGGTGTTACTAAAACATGAAGTGGATTTACCTTGCTACATATTTGCACTGTCTCCCTTTGCCTATCATGTACTCTTCCTTTTCATCAAGTAAAAACAAAAAAAGAAAAAAATGATGACAACTCTTAAGATTTAATTCAGTTATCACTTGCCTTTTTTCACCTTCAAAATAGTCAATTTCTCCTCTTTTCAGAATGCTTTACCACTTGTATTACTAGTTTTTTAAGTTGTTTCCTGCTTATTTATTTTCACTAAGTGGTAAGAAAAATCTATTTTTATGTGTATGTGTTTGTGTCTGTGCAGTGTTTGCCACATATTAACTAAAAAGAGATCCTTTAATGTAGATTCGAATCCAAACTCATATTATTTAATATTGAGACTGCTGTTTGATAGTATTTACAAAAGACTTTAGTTCAGTTCAGTCACTCAGTCACGTAGGACTCTTTGCGACCCCATGAATCGCAGCACGCCGGGCCTCCCTGTCCATCACCAACTCCCAGAGTCTACTCAAACTCATGTTCATCGAGTTGGTGATGCCATCCAGCCATCTCATGCTCTGTCATCTCCTTATCCTCTTGCCCCTAGTCCCTCCCAGCATCAGGGTCTTTTCTAATAAGTCAACTCTTCGCATGAGGTAGCCAAAGTACTGGAGTTTCAGCTTTAGCATCATTCCTTCCAAAGAAATCCCAGGGCTGATCTCCTTCAGAATGTACTGGTTGGATCTCCTTGCAATCCAAGGGACTCTCAAGAGTCTTCTCCAACACTACAGTTCAAAAGCATCAATTCTTCAGTGCTCAGCTTTCTTCACAGTCCAACTCTCACATCCATACATGACCACAGGAAAAACCACAGCCTTGACTAGACGGACCTTTGTTGGCAAAGTAA
>NW_011495049.1:2582453-2590084 GCF_000754665.1 Bison bison bison
GTAATGTCTCTGCTTTTGAATATGCTATCTAGGTTGGTCATAACTTTCCTTCCAAGGAGTAAGCATCTTTTAATTTCATGGCTGCAGTCACCATCTGCAGTGATTTTGGAGCCCAGAAAAATAAAGTCTGACACTGTTTCCACTGTTTCCCCATCTATGTCCCATGAAGTGATGGAACCAGATGCCATGATCTTCATTTTCTGAATGTTGAGCTTTAAGCCAACTTTTTCACTCTCCACTTTCACTTTTACTTCTTCTTCACTTTCTGCCATAAGAGTGGTGTCATCTGCATATCTGAGGTTATTGATATTTCTCCCGGCAATCTTAATTCCAGCTTGTGCTTCTTCCCGCCCAGCATTTCTCATGATGTACTCTGCATACAAGTTAAATAAGCAGGGTGACAATATATAGCCTTGACGTACTAATTTTCCTATTTGGAATCAGTCTGTTGTTCCATGTCCAGTTCTAACTGTTGCTTCCTGACCTGCATATAAGTTTCTCAACAGGCAGGTCAGGTGGTCTGGTATTCCCATCTCTTAAAGAATTTTCCACAGTTTATTGTGATCCACACAGTCAAAGGCTTTGGCATAGTCAATAGAGCAGAAATAGATGTTTTTCAGGAAACCTCTTGCTTTTTCGATGATCAGCGGATGTTGGCAATTTGATCTATGGTTCCTCTGCCTTTTCTAAAACCAGCCTGAACATCTGGAAGTTCACAGTTCACGTAGTGCTGAAGCCTGGGTTGGAGAATTTTGAGCATTACTTTACTAGCGTGTAAGATGAGTGCAACTGTGTGGTAGTTTGAGCATTCTTTGGCATTGCCTTTCTTTGGGATTGGAATGAAAACTGACCTTTTCCAGTCCTGTGGCCACTGCTGAGTTTTCCAAATTTGCTGGCATATTGAGTGCAGCACTTTCACAGCATCATCTTTTAGGATTTGAAATAGCTCAACTGGAATTCTATCACCTCCACTAGCTTTGTTCATAGTGATGCTTTCTAAGACCCACTTGAGTTCACATTTTAGGGTGTCTGGCTCTAGGTGAGTGATCACACCATCATAATTATCTGGGTCGTGAAGCTCTTTTTGTACAGTTCTTCTGTGTATTCGTGCCACCTCTTCTCAATATCTTCTGCTTCTGTTAGGTCCATACCATTTCTGTCCTTTATCGAGCCCATCTTTGCGTGAAATGTTCCCGTGGTATCTCTAATTTTCTTGACGAGATCTCTAGTCTTTCCCATTCTGTTGTTTTCCTCTATTTCTTTGCATAGTTTGCTGAGGAAGGCTTTCTTATCTCTCCTTGTTATTCTTTGGAACTCTGCATTCAAATGGGAATATCCTTCCTTTCCTCCTTTGATTTTCAGTTCTCTTCTTTTCACAGCTATTTGTAAGGCCTCCTCAGCCAACCATTTCACTTTTTCGCATTTCTTTTCCAAGTTCTTTCAATTATTTTTGACCGCATATTTTTGACATGTTTCCTGAGGAACCTGTATGCAGGTCAAGAAGCAACAGTTAAAACTGTACATGAAACAACTGACTGAATCTGAATTTGGAAGGGAGTACATCAAAGCTGTATATTGCCACCCTGCTTATTTAAGTTATATGCAGAGTAGTACATCATGCAAAATGCTGGTCTGGACCAGTCACCAGCTGGATTCAAGATTTCTGGGAAAAATAATAACTTCAGATATGTACATAAAATCATGCTTCTGGCAGAAAGTGAAGAGGAACTAAAGAGCCTCTTGATGAGGGTGAAAGAAGAGAGTGAAAAAGTTGGCTTGAAACTCAACATTCAAAAGGCTAAGACCATGGCTTTCCATCCCATCACTTCATGGCAAATAAAAGGGGAAAAGTGGAAGCGGTGAGAAATTTTATTTTCTTAGGCTTCTAAGTCACTGTTTACAATTACTTCATCCATGAAATTAAAAGACGTTTGCTCCTTGGAAGGAAGTTGAGACAAGCTTGCTGCTGTTGCTGCTGCTAAGTCGCTTCAGTTGTGTCCGACTCTGTGCGACCCCATAGATGGCACCCCACCAGGCTCTGCCATCCCTGGGATTCTCCAGGCAAGAACACTGGAGTAGGTTGCCATTGCCTTCTCCATTGTGTGAAAGTGAAAAGTGAAAGTGAAGTCACTCAGTCACGTCCGACTCGTAGCGACCCCATGGACTGCAGCCTACCCGGCTCCTCCATCCATGGGATTTTCTAGGCAAGAGTAGTGGAGTGGCTTGCTATTGCCTTCTCTGTGAGACAAGCTTAGCGTATTCAAAAGCAGAGACATCATTTTCCTGACAAAAGTCTATATAGTCAAAGCTATGGTTTTCCTAGTAGTCATGTGCATGTATGAGAATTGGACCATAAAGAAGGCTGAGCACCTAAGAATTGATGCTTTTGAATTGTGGTGCTGGAGAAGACTCTTGAGAGTCCCTTGGCATGCAAGAAGATCAAACCAATCAATCCTAAAGGAAATCAATCCTGAATATTCATTGGAAGGACTGTTGCTGAAGCCAAAGCTCCAATACTCTGGGCACCTGATGGGAAGAGCCAACTCATTGGAAAAGACCTTGATGCTGGCCAAGATTGAGGGCAAAAGGACAAGAGGGCAGCAGATGATGAAATGGTTAGATTGCATCACAAACTCAATGGACCTGAATTTGAGCAAACTCCAGGAGACAGTAGAGTACAGAGGACCTTGTCCATGGGGTTGCAAAGAGTTGGACATAACTTAGTGACTTAACAACAACAACAATGTATTAATATTTCTGTGTCTCCTCCAATCCATGGTATGTGGTATTACAGAAACACACATGATAACAATTTAAAAACCTTAAGCAGAGTTTAATGTATTGACTGTATTTTCAGACAGTGAGGAAAAACAATGCTTGAATCAATGGATTGATACTTGTTGTATGGGATTTGCAGCTTTTCTAACACATCCTACCAACTAATCACCTCCTGTTAAGTGTAAATGGGTTTCCAATGTCCTGCTATCTGAAAAACTACTCTATTCATTCTTTGATAATTATAGGTTAGCTTGTCTATTAAGAACTGTGAAATAAAAATAACAGTGCAGGTAAAACCATACATGTGCATTCTCATGCAAGCAAAAAACAGGCAGAGAAGATATGTGCATTCTCATGCAAGCAAAAAACAGGCAGATAAGATATGTTTCCCCCTTATTTTCCTGCAATTCCTGCATCCTAATATTCCTCCTACTTCATCTTCTTCTTTTTTGCTTACCTTGGGATCTCCTCCTGTAACAGTGGATCTTATCTCCAGTATAAACTTTTTTGATTATGTTCTCTTTAAAGTCTTATATTGTTATTTTGGTTTCCAAATTATAGAAGAGGAATGATGATAGTTAAAACTAGTAACTAGATTACATTTTAGAGTTTCTGAAGAAATTTCCACACATACAGTACATGATTGACACAGGTTTTATTTGTATGAATTTATTGCCTGTAAAAACTGTTTTTAAAATATCTTTCTGAATTTTACTTTTCTGTATCACCCACCTCAGTTATGTGTCTCTTCCAATGAGTGATAATAAGGTACAGAAACTTTCATACTTGTTATCAATCTTTATTTACTCTCATTCCATTCGCCTTACAAAATGCTGTTTACCAATCTTTGTGCTTAGTTGTTTCAGTCATATCCAACTCTGTGACCCCATGGACAGTAGCCCACCAGGCTCCTCCATCCGTGAAATTCTCCAGGCAAGACTACTGGAGTGGGTTTCCATTTCCTTCTCCAGGGGATATTCCCAACCCAGGGATCAAACTCACCTCTCTTGCATCTCCTGCATTGGCAGGCAGGTTCAAATTCTACCTCTAAGAAACATTCCCTTAGCCTTCATAAAGATCTTCATTCTCCCCACTATAACATTAGTGGAGCTCAGATAAAATTATTATTCTATAGCAACTGTTAGAAATTTTTCACATATTTATAAACAATATTGGAAATTTCTCAAAAGAAACTACCTGCGTAAGTTAAAATTCTTATTAATTAATAATTTTGCAGTGTGTAACAGGCAAAGTGAAAGTGAAACTAAAAGTCCCTCAATCCCGTCTGACTCTTTGCGACCCCAAGGACTATACAGTCCTTGGACTTCTCCAGGCCAGAAGATTGGAATGGGTACCCTTTCCTTTCTCCAGGGGATCTTCCCAATCCAGGGATCGAACCCAGGTCTCCCGCATTGCAGGAAGATTTTTTTACCAGCTGAGCCAAAAAGGAAGCCCTTAACAGACAAAACTTTGTGCCAAATTGATTTTTCAGGAGAAAATTATTTCACTAAATATTTGGTAAACCAAAATACATATGAAGAAGATTTTTTAACATGTTCCAATAAAATACAAATATTAACATCTAATATTGTTACACTTTGACATTGTAGAATCCCTGAGTTCTGCTAGTCCCACTAGAGCCTGCTTGAGGTTGATAGGTGTTACACAAAGGTAAAGTTTGAATAAATTAATCTTGGATTAAGAACTGTATCCAAAGAAAAGATTCAGTGGAAACCTGAAGACTGAAGAGCAGCTCTTTGAGAAGTTGTTAATAATACAATGAAGATGCACACTTCTTAATTCTTTACTTGATGACCTTCTTAATTAGGTGTTGACACATGCATTCAATTGAATTTTTTAACATTTTAAATAACTGATTATCAGCCTAGAAATTCTGATTTCAGCTAATAGGTAGATCTAAACTTAGCACACTTCCTGTAATAGGACTTACATTGAATACCATACTTTTTCCTATAAAAATAAAAGGGAAAATGAATGGTGTCCATTCCCTTTATTAGTCAGCACTTTTCCTTGTCAGTCAATGTGTAATCATTGAGTGCATCTTAAGTGTGTGACTCTGGTGAACACAGATATTATGGGTCTTGTTTTTATTTGGCAGCAAGTAAAAACAAAATCCTTGTAACTTTCAGCTTTATGTAATTAATAGAAAAGAAGTTGATATCTAGGCTTCTTGGCTTGGGGTAGGATTTGCATTTATCCTGGTGGAAAAGAGTTGGAAAAGGTAGAAAGAATTCTTCCAATTAAATGGTGTGGCTTAAATAAATTTATATCATTGAAAGAACTGAAGCAAGAGTTATTAAAAGTATTGCTATGCCATCAGAGAATGAAGATAGGGGGTAGGGGGTAAAGAAATGGTGCCTTAAAACACATTCACAGCCATGGAGTTAAGAAAATTCCATGGACAGAGGAGTCCGATGGTCTATATAGTCCATGGTGTGGCAAAGGGTCAGACACAATTGAGTAACTGAGCATACGTGCATGCTTAATTAACACAATAAAGTATCTTGTTATGGAATTCTGTCATTCCTAGTCAATTGTATTGTTGTTAGGGTAAAATTCATTCCTAAATAACTAAATAAGAATATCCAATAATTAAACAAGAAAGATAGCTGAACAACAGGAAATCGCCCTTTATGTACTATTACAGGTCAGGTTAGAAGTATCCCCAACAGACTTGATTGAGTAAGGCTGTTTTTGTCTCTCTGCATTATATTTGCACTTAAAGCTACAGAGAATATGCTGGTATTAAAGTATTTTAACAAGGAAGCCATTTGAATGGGATGGCTCTAATGCCTTGCTAGTCTACATAAGCAAGTCAAATCCTATAAACCAGGGTCAATGCACTCAAATCCAAGAAAATGAAATCTAAGAACAATCAATCACAACCAGCCAAATAGGATTTCCCAAGCTAGGCAACTGCTTAAGCTATAACCGTTCAGATAATTTATTCACTTTGCTTTAGTGTCTTCTCTGTAAAAAAGCTTACCCCTACCACCTGTCAGTTGAACCCATTCAACTACTTTTGGTTTGTCACTGCACAATTCAAAACCACGTGTGCTGAAATAAACTTTTGAAGGTTTTAATGTGTTTCAGTTTACCTTTTAACACTAGAGAATATGGCTAATTTTAAGACAAAAATTTCCTTGTAAAAATTAAATCCAGTCAGTGAAAAACAAGCATTCCTTAATATATGCAAAATAATTTTAGCTCATATAGTTTAAAATGCCAGTTTTAATTTCCATAGAAAATTTGAAATGAGGGTGATTATTGCTGTGTATCAGTTAGACAAGGGTGCCCACTTTCACCACTACTATTCAACATAGTTTTGGAAGTTTTGGCCACAGCAACCAGAGCAGAAAAAGAAATAAAAGGAAACCAAATTGGAAAAGAAGAAGTAAAACTCTCACTGTTTGCAGATGACATGATCCTCTACATAGAAAACCCTAAAGATGCCACCAGAAAATTACTAGAGCTAATCAATGAATATAGTAAAGTTGCAGGATATAAAATCAACACATAGAAATCCCTTGCATTCCTATACACTAAAAATGAGAAAATAGAGAAATTAAGGAAACAATTCCATTCACCATTGCAATGAAAAGAATAAAATAGGACTGTATCTACCTAAAAAAACTAAAGACCTATATATAGAAAACTATAAAACTGCTGAAAGAAATCAAAAGGACACTAATAGATGGAGAAATATACCATGTTCATGGATCAGAAGAATCAATATAGTGAAAATGAGTATACTACCCAAAGCAATCTATAGATTCAATGCAATACCTATCAAGCTACCAATGGTATTTTTCACAGAGATAGAACAAATAATTTCACAATTTGTATGGAAATAGAAAAAACCTCGAATAGCCAAAGCAATCTTGAGAAAGAAGAATGGAACTGGAGGAATCAACCTGCCTGACTTCAGACTCTACTACAAAGCTACAGTTATCAAGACAGTATGGTACTGGCACAAAGACAGAAATATAGATCAATGGAACAAAATAGAAAGCCCAGAGATAAATCCATGCACTCAAGGACACCTTATCTTTGACAAAGCAGGCAAGAATATACAATGGATTAAAGACAATCTCTTTAACAAGTGGTGCTGGGAAAACTGGTCAACCACTTGTAAAAGAATGAAACTAGAACACTTTCTAACACCACACACAAAAATAAACTCAAAATGGATTAAAGATCTAAATGTAAGACCAGAAAGTATAAAACTCCTAGAGGAGAACATAGGCAAAACACTCTCCGACATACATCACAGCAGGATCCTCTATGACCCACCTCCCAGAATATTGGAAATAAAAGCAAAAATAAACAAATGGGACCTAATTAAACTTAAAAGCTTCTGCACAACAAAGGAAACTATAAGCAAGGTGAAAAGACAGCCTTCAGAATGTGAGAAAATAATAGCAAATGTAGCAACTGACAAACAACTAATCTCAAAAATATACAAGTGACTCCTGTAGCTCAATTCCAGAAAAATAAAAGACTCAATCAAAAAATGGACCAAAAAACTAAATAGACATTTCTCCAAAGAAGACATACAGTTCAGTTCAGTCACTCAGTTGTGTCTGACTCTTTGCCACCCCATGAATCACAGCATGCCAGGCCTCCCTGTCCATCACCAACCCCTGGAGTTCACTGAGACTCATGTCCATCGAGTCAGTGATGCCATTCAGCCATCTCATCCTCTGTCGTCCCCTTCTCCTCTTGCCCCCAATCCCTCCCAGCATCAGGGTCTTTTCCAATGAATCAACTCTTCGCATGAGGTGGCCAAAGTACTGGAGTTTCAGCTTTTAGCATCATTCCTTCCAAAGAAA
>NW_011495049.1:2590184-2591205 GCF_000754665.1 Bison bison bison
TCCCAGGGCTGATCTCCTTCACAATGGACTGGTTGGATCTCCTTGCAGTCCAAGGGACTCTCAAGAGTCTTCTCCAACACCACAGTTCAAAAGCATCAATTCTTCGGCACTCAGCCTTCTTCACAGTCCAACTCTCACATCCATACATGACCATAGGAAAAACCATAGCCTTGACTAGACGGACCGTTGTTGGCAAAGTAATGTCTCTGCTTTTGAATATGCTATCTAGGTTGGACATAACTTTCCTTCCAAGGAGTAAGCATCTTTTAATTTCATACAGATAGCTAACAAACACATGAAAAGATGCTCAACATCATTCATTATCAGAGAAATGCAAATCAAAACCACAATGAGGTACCATTTCATGCCAGTCAGAATGGCTGTGATTCAAAAGTCTATAAGCAATAAATGCTGGAGGGGGTGTGGAGAAAAGGGAACCCTCTTACACTGTTGGCGGGAATGCAAACTAGTACAGCCACTATGGAGAACAGTGTGGAGATTCCTTAAAAAAACTGGAAATAGAACTGCCTTATGACCCAGCAATCCCACTGCTGGGCATACACACTGAGGAAACCAGAATTGAAAGAGACACGTGTACCCCACTGTTCATTGCAGCACTGTTTATAATAGCCAGGACATGGAAGCAACCTAGATGACCATCAGCAGATGAATGGATAAGAAAGCTGTGGTACATATACACAATGGAGTATTGCTGCTGATGCTGCTAAGTCGCTTCAGTCGTGTCCGACTCTTTGTGACCCCATAGACAGCAGCCCACCAGGCTCCCCCGTCCCTGGGATTCTCCAGGTAAGAACACTGGAGTGGGTTGCCATTTCCTTCTCCAATGCATGAAAGTGAAAAGTGAAAGTGAAGTCACTCAGTCATTTCCGATGGAGTATTACTCAGCCATTAAAAAGAATACATTTGAATCAGTTCTAATGAGGTCGATGAAACTGGAGCCTATTATACAGAGTGAAGTAAGCCAGAAAGAAAAACACCAATACAGTATACTAACGCATAT
>NW_011495049.1:2591305-2591411 GCF_000754665.1 Bison bison bison
ACAGAAATATTCCCTTGGTATCTCTAATTTTCTTGAAGAGATCTCTAGTCTTTCCCATTCTGTTGTTTTCCTCTGTTTCTCTGCATTGATTGCTGAGGAAGGCTTT
>NW_011495049.1:2591511-2596836 GCF_000754665.1 Bison bison bison
ACAGCAGAAGAGACACAGATGTATAGAACAGTCTTTTGGACTCTGTGGGAGAGGGCGAGGGTAGGATGACTTGGAGGATGGCATTGAAACATGTATAATATCATATGTGAAACAAATCGTCAGTCCAGGTTTGATGCATGATACTGGATGCTTGGGGCTGGTGCACTGCGACGAACCAGAGGGATGATATGGGGAGGGCTGAGGGAGGGGGGTTCAGGATGGGGAACATGTGTATACCTGTGGCGGATTCATGTTGATGTATGGCAAAACCCACACAATATTGTAAAGTAATTAACCTCCAATTAAAATAAATTTATATAAAAAAAATTTTGGTTACAAAGTACCAAGCAATCCAACTCACATTCACTTACACAGAAAGTATAATCATTATCCCTGCTAATTGAGACTTCTCACAATATATATATATATAAACCTATTGGCTGCTTGATTCAGAGACTCAAACAATTGTTTTCTCCTAATCTTGGTTCTTTTTCATCTTAACTCAATTCTCAGACATATTTCCTTCTTGTGTTTGCAAAGTGGCTGCCACTAGTTCAAGTGCTTCAGGGAAAGAATAAATTCTGTGTGAGAAATTTCAGCAAAAGCTGCAGAATGTCCAGGTGGTTCTGATGAAGTCATATACCCATCCTAGAAACAATCAATAGGAAGACAATTATGAGGTGTTTATTGGCCAGGCTTGAGTCACATGCCAGCCTTGCACCTATGACTAAAATTAGTTATATGGAAACCACATGTATTGTGAATGGGGGATAACTGTTTCCCCCAAATTACTATCAATAAACAAAAACATTATTAATCAACTACATGACAGAGCTGAAAAAGCATGAGTGGCTTTTCAAAGAAGCTTGGAATTGTCTGGCCTTGAGAAATGAATAAACATGATCTTTTTACTAAGTAAGAAAATGGAAAGTAAAAGATTCAAAATCTTGATTGGCATGGCCACAAATAAAGTTACTGTCAGTGACTTTATCTTTTTTAAAAAATAAAGAAAAAATCATACCAAATGCATAAAAACTATTAAAACAATTATTTTTACTAAATAATAATTAATCATGTTGAATATTATGGATTAATTTATTCCAGAATCAACTACATATTTCCAAGTTCCAGTTAAATAGGAAAGAAAGATTCAGATTATTTTTCTTTTAATCGTATTTTATATGTAGGTTCTATTTGCTTTGAATGGTTTAAGAAAGGCTAAATTTAAAACACCAGATTATTATTACGTCCTAAAGATGTTGTAACCTGAGTTTTATTTCTTATAGTTGTATAGCTGCTCAGTTGTTCATTCACTGAGTGGTGGCCGATGTTTTGTGACCCCAAGGACAGCAGCTTGTCAAGCTTACCTGGGTGATGGGACTGGATGCCATGATCTTAGTTTTTTGAATGTTGAGTTTTAGGGCAGATTTTTCACTTTCATCAAGAGGCTCTTTAGCTCTTCTTCACTTTCTGCCATATGGTGGTGTCATCTGCATATCTGAAGTTATTGATATTTCTCCTGGAAATCTTGATTCCAGCTTGTGATTCTTCCAGCCCAGCATTTCATATGGTGTACTCTGCATATAAGTTAAATATGCAGGGTGACAATATACAGCCTTGGCATATTCCTTTCCCAATTTGAAATCAGTCCATTGTTCCATGTCTGGTTCTAACTGTTGCTTTTTGACCTGTATACAGATTTCTCAGGAAGCAGATGAGATGGTCTGGTATTCCCATCTCTTTAAGAATATTCCACAGCTTTTTGTGATCCAACTATACAAGAATATATAATGACCCTGATAACCACAATGGTGTGATCACTCACCTAGAGCCAGACATCTTGGGGTTTGAGGTCAAGTGGGCCTTAGCAAGCATCACTAAGAAAAAAGCTCAAAAAAAAAAAAAAGAAAGAAAGAAAGAAAGAAAGAAAGAAAAGAAAAAAGCTCAGGGAGGTGATGAATTTCCAGTTGAGCTATTTCAAACTCTAAAAGATGATGCTGTTAAAGAGCTGCACTCAGTATGCCAGCAATTTTTTTTTAATAGCTATTGCTAAGTCACCTCAGTTGTGTCCGACTCTGTGCAACCCCATAGATGGCAGCACACCAGGCTCCGCCGTCCCTGGGATTCTCCAGGCAAGAACACTGGAGTGGGTTGCCATTTCCTTCTCCAACGCATAAAAGTGAAAAGTGGAAGTGATGTCGCTCAGTCCTATCTGACTTTCAGCAACCCCATGGACTGCAGCCTACAAGGCTCTTCCGTCCATGGGATTTTCCAGGCAAGAGTACTGGAGTGGGTTGCCATTGCCTTCTCCGTTTTTTATAGAGCCTTTTGTAAATCTTTGGTGCTTGATCAATAAATTGATTTGATTGATATGTGTTGTTTAAGGCAATGATCAAACTATTGCACATGGTATGACTTAACAAGGAATGTGTTCTGGTGTCAAGGAGGAGAGAGCAAGGAAGGAAACTGAGTGGGAGGAAGGGAGAGAGAAAGGGAAATAGATTGGAACAAGAAATATCCTCATATGCTAGATATGAGAGAGTCAACTATTTCTTGATCTGTAGAATTTGGGAAGTATATTTCTGTTAGAATAAAAATACCTTACAGTTTGAGCTTTCACATAAAAAAAGGTAATTGATTTTCCATTCATGCTTCAGCCTTATATTTTATCATGAACAGTGCTTCTATTTTGGCACAAGGTTGTGAAATGTGATGACAATATATGACCTTCAGAGACTCTGAGTGGAATCTAGTGGGTGGCATATGCACTCCGCACCTGTTTTCTCTCAGGCACAATCCCTTGTACTCAGGATAGCTTTACATCAGCTGTGTTAACGATGTTGCATCATCAAGTGATAACTTGATCACAGCTTTTGACACTGATTTTCCTAGGTATGGCATCACTTTTCTTATAAACTTATTATCTTCTTCTTTTCTTCCATTAACTTCATTTTATTTTGACGGTGAAGTTAATTTTCATTAGACTGAGTGAAATACTGAGGAAGAATATAGACTCTGACAACTTCAACAAGAAAGGGAAAAGAAAAGTGGCAGAACATTTCACAACAAATGTAAAGGAAGACAAGGCAACATTGACTCTAGTTAACATTAAAAGCAAGGGAAATAGATGCTTGGAGACTCAATTGTGGGGAAATACTGGAGTTGATCTTCAGTATTGAAGATACTTAAAGGGAGATTGAATGGATCTCTATTTGCTTTTCCTCAGAGTCTATTTTACTTAATGTATTAGACAACTGGGAAATATATAATTAGAATTGTCAGTTACTTTTTAAAAAATTATTTTAATCATTCACTGGAAAAACTGAAGTGTAGATAATAAGATAAATAAATGTAATAGAAAGTGTTCATTTATTTTACTATATGACCTACCATAGCTTTAGGAGTATATACCTTGAACTTTAAAAATATATCATTCACTAGAGATGACTCAGTCTTATTTAAGTAGATGATTACTAGAGAACTGCAGTGTATATACATGTATGGATATATCAGTATGTATGTGTATATATTCTTTTCAATTTACATAATTTTGTGTTGATGTGATTTAAGATTGGACTCTACTAGAGTAGTTCAGAGAAGGCAATGGCACCCCACTCCAGTACTCTTGCCTGGAAAATCCCATGGATGGAGGAGCCTGGTAGGCTGCAGTCCATGGGGTCGCTAAGAGTTGGACACGACTGAGCGACTTCACTTTCACTTTTCACTTTCATGCATTGGAGAAGGAAATGGCAACCCACTCCAGTGTTCTTGCCTAGAGAATCCCAGGGACGGGGGAACCTGGTGGGCTGCCGTCTATGGGGTCACACAGAGTCGGACACAACTGAAGCGACTTAGCAGCAGCAGAGTAGTTATTATCCCATAAGAAGTATTTCTTAAAGATCTACTCATTTAATGTTGAGGGCAGAGGTTTAAAGCCAAGAAAATTAGAAGATATCAGACACTATATACCCACTCTTAAGAACTGATAAATGAATGAATAGGTCTTTTACCCCGAAACTTAATAGCTTAAATAAAACTTGCCCAGTACTAGTACATACTGAAAATGTTCTGTTTGTCTTTATGCTTCTGGTATTTATATGTTAAAGGTCTTTCATGTATTTTGAAACAAACAAAAGAATGGGCAGGCATAGAAGATTTGGGTGGTCAAGAATCTGAAATGACTAAATATTTAGTATAATAGAATTTTTAATTTTCCTTTGTCTCTCTGAAACTAGTCATTTTTTTTTAATTTATTTTTTTTAATTTTATTTTTAAACTTTACATAATTGTATTAGTTTTGCCAAATATCAAAATGAATCCACCACAGGTATACATGTGTTCCCCATCCTGAACCCTCCTCTCTCCTCCCTCCCCATACCATCCCTCTGGGTCGTCCCAGTGCTCTAGCCCCAACCATCCAGTATCAGTATCGTGCATCAAACCTGGACTGGCATCTCATTTCATACATGATATTTTACATGTTTCAATGCCATTCTCCCAAATCTTCCCACTCTCTCCCTCTCCCACAGAGTCCATAAGACTGTTCTATACATCAGTGTCTCTTTTGCTGTCTCGTACACAGGGTTATTGTTACCATCTTTCTAAATTCCATATATATGCGTTAGTATACTGTATTGGTATTTTTCCTTCTGGCTTACTTCACTCTGTATAATAGGCTCCAGTTTCATCCACCTCATTAGAACTGATTCAAATGTATTCTTTTTAATGGCTGAGTAATACTCCATTGTGTATATGTACCATAGCTTTCTTATCCATTCATCTGCTGATGGACATTTAGGTTGCTTCCATGTCTAGTCTTGATAAATGTGTGGGACTACATAAAGTTCACACCTCAGTAATATCAGCATGAGCTTTCAATATATAAATCCAGTAATAGGCTAGAAAATATTATGTTGATCTCATCAGATTTGACCTGAATCTGCTTTTTATTGTTATTTTTTTTATTTTTTAAATTTTTCTTGGAGCATAGGTGATTTGCAATGTTATGTTATTCATTTTGCTGTACAACAGAAACTCAGTTATACACATATCCACTCTTTTTTAGAATCTTTTCCCATATAAGTCATTACAGAGTACTGAGTAGAGTCCCCTGTGCTATACAGTAGTTTCTTATTATTAATAGTTATCTATACTATATCCACACAGTCAAAGGCTTTGGCATAGTCAGTAAAGCAGAAATAAATGTTTTTCTGGAACTCTCTTGCTTTTTCCATGATCCAGCGGATGTTGGCAATTTGATCTCTGGTTCCTCTGCCTTTTCTAAAACCAGCTTGAACATCAGAAAGTTCATGGTTCCTGTATTGC
>NW_011495049.1:2596936-2624716 GCF_000754665.1 Bison bison bison
GCTTGGAGAATTTTGAGCATTACTTTACTAGCATGTGAGATGAGTGCAATTGTGTGGTAGTTTGAGCATTCTTTGGCATTGCCTTTGGGATTGGAATGAAAACTGACCTTTTCCAGTCCTGTGGCCACTGCTGAGTTTTCCACATTTGCTGGCATATTGAGTGCAGCACTTTCACAGCGTCATCTTTCAGGATTTGGAATAGCTCAACTGGAATTCCATCACCTCCACTAGCTTTGTTCGTAGTGATGCTTTCTAAGGCCCACTTGACTTCACATTCCAGGATGTCTGGCTCTAGGTCAGTGATCACACCATCGTGATTATCTGGGTCATGAAGATCTTTTTTGTACAGTTCTTCTGTGTATTCTTGCCACCTCTTCTTAATATCTTCTGCTTCTGTTAGGTCCATACCATTTCTGTCCTTTATTGAGCCCATCTTTGCATGAAATATTCCCTTGGTATCTCTAATTTTCTTGAAGAGATCTCTAGTCTTTCCCATTCTGTTGTTTTCCTCTGTTTCTCTGCATTGATTGCTGAGGAAGGCTTTCTTATCTCTTCTTGCTATTCTTTGGAACTCTGCATTCAGATGTTTATATCTTTCCTTTTCTCCTTTGTTTTCCACTTCTCTTCTTTTCACAGCTATTTGTAAGACCTCCCCAGACAGCCATTTTGCTTTTTTGCATTTCTTTTCCATGGGAATGGTCTTGATCCCTGTCTCCTGTACAATGTCATGAACCTCATTCCATAGTTCGTCAGGCACTCTATCTATCAGATCTAGTCCCTTAAATCTATTTCTCACTTCCACTGTATAATCATAAGGGATTTAGAAGACACTTGAGAGTCCCTTGGATTGCAAGGAGATCCAACCAGTCCATTCTGAAGGAGATCAGCCCTGGGATTTCTTTGGAAGGAATGATGCTAAAGCTGAAACTCCAGTACTTTGGCCACCTCATGCGAAGAGTTGACTCATTGGAAAAGATTCCGATGCTGGGAGGGACTGGGGGCAGGAGGAGAAGGGGACGACAGCGGATGAGATGGCTGGATGGCATCACCGACTCAATGGACGTGAGTTTGAGTGAACTCCAGGAGTTGGTGATGGACAGGGAGGCCTGGCGTGCTGCAATTCATGGGGTCACAAAGAGTCCGACAGGACTGAGCGAGTGAACTGAACTGAACAAAATTTTTCAGTTTTTATGGAAATACAAAAAACCCCCAAATATCCAAAGCAAACTTGAGAAAAAATAGAGATGGGAGGAATCAGGCTCCCTGACTTCAGACCATACTACAAAGCTACAGTCATTAAAACATTATTGTACTTCCCAGTACGATGAACAGAAATATAGATCAGCTGGAAATGGTAGAAAGTCTAGAGATAAACCCACACATATATGGCCAACTAATCTATGGCAAAAGAGGCCAGAATATGCAAGGGAAAGAAGACAGTCTCTTCAGTAAGTGGTGCTGGTAAAACTGAACAGCTACATGTTAAATAATTAAATTAGAACATTTGCTAACACCATACTAAAAAATAAGCTCAAAATGAATTAAAGATATAAAAATAAGGCCAGATATTATAAAACTCTTAAAAGAAAACATAAGCAGAACACTTTCTGTCTGTCATAAATTGAAATAAGATCTTTTTGATCCACTTTCTAGAGTAATGAAAATAAATCTGCCTTTTTAAAAGGGTAAATTTCTGTTTGTATTTTATAATAAAAAATTTGGAGAAGTTTAAAATAAACTAATTAAAACAATATTAAAGACATTCATAATCCTGATATTTAGAGAAAATATCTTTAAAAGTAATTAAAACCTTTGCTTAAAAATAATTTTTTTAATTTACATTTAGTTAATATTATGCATGTCTTTGGTATTTTGCTTTAAAGTTTTATTATCAGTAATTTCTGTCTCAAAATTCTCAAATCTTTTTAATGAATACATGATGTTTAGTCTTTGAATATGCTATAATTTATTTAAATTATCACAGAATTTGAGTATATTGGGCATTTATTTTGAAATAAAATTATTTGTATCTGTGTATATTAAATTTTGTAAGTCTGATCATTTTTAATATATACATACATGCAGAAAAGCAACTTAAAAGATGATAACTGGTAATGACATTTTAGATACAATACCAAAGGCAAATCTATGAAAGACATAATTGATAAAGTAGACTTTTAATATTAAAACCTTTTGTTCTGTGAAAAATAATATCAGGAGAATGAGATTACAACTCATAGACTGGGTGTCCATTGAAAAATATTTTCAAAAAGCATATCTATAAGGGACTAGTACACAGAATATACAACCCTCAAAAGTTAACAGTAAGAATGAAACAACTTGATTAAAAAAGGGACCAAAGCCCTTAACAAACATTTTACTTAAAAAAGTATACAGATGGCAAATAAGAATATGAGCATAAGCTTCACATCATATGTCACCAGGGAATTACAGACTAAGATGAGAACCCACCACAAACATTAGAAAGGCCAAAATAAAACACACTGACACCACCAAGTGCTGTCACGGATGTAGAGGAACAAGTACTTTTGTTCATTGCTGATGGGAATACAAAATGGTACAGGCTACTTTGGAAGACAGTTTGCCTTTTTAAAAAACAAAAATAAAACTAATCATACTCTTACATCATCTAGCAATCAAGCTCCTCAATATTTACCCAAAGGAGTAGAAATATTATGTCTGAGACTTAATGCCCACACAAAAACCTGCACATGGATATTTATTGTAGCTTTGTTCATAGTTGCCAAAACTTGAAAACAACCTAGATGTCCTTAAGTGTGAATATATAAATGAACTGTGATACATCCAGACAATAAAAAAATATTTTTCAAATTTGGAAAACTCAGCAGTGGCCACAGGACTGGAAAGGTCAATTTTCATTCCAAATCCAGAGAAAGACAATACCAAAGAGTGTTCAAACTATCACAAAATTGCACTCATCTCACACCCTAGCAAAGTAATGCTCAAAATTCTCCCAGCCAGGCTCCAACAGTATGTGAACCATGAGCTTACAGATGTTCAAGCTGGATTTAGAAAAGGCAGAGGAACCAGAGATCAAATTGCCAACATCCACTGGATCACCAAAAAAGCAGAGTTCCAGACAAACATCTACTTCTGCTTTATTGACTATGCCAAAGCCTTGACTGTGTGGATCACAACAGACTATGGGAAATGCTTCAAGAGATGGGAATACCACACCACCTTACTCGCCTCCTGAGAAATCTATATGCAGGTCAAGAGGCAACACTTAGAACTGGACATGGAATAACAGACTGGTTCCAAATTGGGACAGGAGTATGTCAAGGCTGTATATTGTCACTCTGCTTATTTAACTTATATTCAGAGCACATCATGCAAAATGCTGAGTTGGATGAACCACAAGCTGAAATCAGGATTGTCAGGAGAAATATCAATGAATCTCAGATAATGCAGATGATACCACCTTTATGGCAGAAAGCAAATAAGAACTAAAAATCCTTTTGATGGAAGTGAAAGAGGAGATTGAAAATGTAAGCTTAAAACTCAACATTCAGAAAACGAAGATCATGGCATCCAGTCCCACCACTTCATGGGAAATAGATGGGGAAACAATGGAAACAGTGAGAGACTTTATTTTGGGGGGCTCCAAAATCACTTCAGATGGTGACTGCAGCCATGAAATTAAAAGAAGCTTGCTCCTTGGAAGAAAAGCTATGATGGATCTATACAGCATATTGAAAAGCAGAGACGTTACTTTGCCAACAAAGGTCCATGGAGTCAAAGCTATGGTTTTTCCAGTAGTCATGTATGGATGTGAGAGTTGGACTGTAAAGAAAGTGGAGCACTTAAGTATTGATGCTTTTTAGCTGTGGTGTTGGAGAAGACTCTTCAGAGTCCCTTGGACTGCAAGGAGATCCAACCAGTCCATCCTAAAGGAAATCAGTCCTGAATATTCATTGGAAGGATTGATGTTGAAGCTGAAACTCCAATACTTTTGCTATCTGATGCAAAGAACTGAATCATTGGAAAAGACCTTGATACTGGGCAAGGATGAAGGCAGGAGGAGAAGGGGACAACAGAGGATGAGATAGTTGGATGGTGACACCTACTCGATGGACATGAGTTTGAGCAAACTCTGGAAGTTGGTGATGGACAGGGATGCCTGTCATGTTGCAGTCCAAAGAGTCCTGACTCTTTGCAAAGAGTCAGGCACAACTGAGTGACTGGACTAAACTGTCTAATATGTCACTGTAAAGTTCATTGGCTGTAACAAATGAGCCATTATGGTGGAGATTGCTGGTAATGAGATAGGGTGAGTGTTTAGGGAATCATGGAATGCATAGTAAAGCCCTGTACCTTCCCATCTACTTTGTTGTGAAGCTAAATGTGTTCTAAAATATAAAGTCTTAATTTAAAAGTAATGATAACTGGATAGGCAAAAATTATATAAAATTAATTAGCATTTAAATATAGTATACTGATTGTGTATTTATATAATTTGCCCCATTTTTTTCCTATTGCTCTTTATTCCTTTTTTTCAGTACCCATATTCATTTCTAGGATCTACTAGGACTTTGAGGTTTTAGGAAGACTGCTTCTTTGAATAAAAATAACTAAGTAACATTCATATCCAATTTGTAAAGTGGTGGCCACCTTACCATTGCTGGTAAAAATATAATTTGCAAAACTTGGTCTTTTCCAAGCTACTAACATGAGATTTTAGTGTCATTGCTGAGGATAAGTCAGTATTAACGAGGAAATAATCTAAGACAAGCATTTTCAGTAGAACTTTTTATTGCTATACATTTTTTCTAGAATTTCAAGTTTACTATTGATATTCTATTTTGATACTATGTCTTAGTTCAATAAGAAATTGAGATGAGACAAAAACCTTTTCAGAGCAAAATAATTTTGGCACAACAAAACCTTCATATCATTATGTTTATAGGCATGCTCAGAAATACTCTAGGTTTGTCCAAATTATCACACATCTGTTCCAAACAAGCAAAACACAACAACAACAACGAAGAAGCCAAAGAGCTCCAGCTTCTCTGCAGATATTATATTAGTCAACCAGGACTGCGATAACAACGTACAACAGACTGGGTGGCTTAAACAGCAGAAATATATTTTGTCGTAAATCTGGAACCTAGGAGTCCAAGATCAGGGTACTACCAGAGTTAGTTTCTGGTGAGAACTCTGTTGGCTTTCAAAGGGCCGTTGTCTTGCTGTGTCCTCATATGACATGTTCCCTGTGCTTGGGCTTAAAGAGATAGGAAAGAAGAGAGAGAATATGTGTGAGATAGCACTAGCTCTCTTTCTAAAAGAACATTAGACCTATATCAGATTAGAGCCTATCCTCATGACTTCATTTAGCTTTTCTTAAAGGCCTCATGCTTTCCTGGTGACAGATGGTATAAAGAGTATGCCTCTAATGCAGGGGACCTGAGTTGGATTTCTGGGTCAGGAAGATCCCCTGGAGAAGGGAATAACTGCTCACTCCAGCCTGGTGAATTCCGTGGACAGAGGAGCCTGGTGGACTATAGTCCATGGGGTTGCAAAGAATCAAACAAGACTGAGCAACACACACACACACATATATATATACACACAAAGGCCTCATCTCCAATATAGTCACACAAGGGACTAGAGCTTGAACATAAGAATTCTGGGGAGATATAATTCATTCCATAACAAATATGTAGGGCTTTTGCTAAATTAATTCATACAATTGGGTTAGCCAGAAAATTCATCTGGGGTTTTCCACAAGATGATAAGGATTGTCTCTTGCTCTTCAGGAAGATTGCAGTGCAGTTGATCAAACTCAGCAAAAATGTGCACTTTATTTAAAAATGTATAATGTGTATAAACCTATATCAGAACTTTTGAAGAAAAATTTAAATCCTTCATTAAGTTAAGTGTTAGTCACTTAAATCCTACATTATGTCAAAACAATTACAGCAAATGCCAGTTTATCTTTTTTTTTCCTTCTGCTTATAATTTCTTATATATGTACAGGTTAGAACAAAATCACTTGAAATGTAGTCTTTAGGAGCCATCTGCCACTCTCATTCTCAGATTCTGTTGGGTCAACTCAGATTTCCAGTAAGAAAATTTACTCTTCTATGACCATTCTAACAGATGGTAGTTATTTCAATGGCTTTCCCGTTTGTTCTGTATTTTAAATGTAGTGTGACCCTCTGAGAAAGTGCCCACTGAGAAAGTGATCTTTTTCTTTGCTCCCTGCTTTTTTAATTTCCATCCACCTGAAACATCTATTCATAAAAGTGATTTTATGGGAAAATTGTGACACCCCCTAAGGCAATCCCATCACATTATCTGCTATGTAGCTGTACGGTGAGCAAAAGTAGATCTAGCAGCCTAGCAGAGTTTCAGGTTTAGCAAGATTGTATGATATATTTTTTCTTTGACTTATTTTCAGGTTAATGTTCTTCTTTCCTTTCATCCACAGCTATATTAGAATGGTAGTGTTGAAAATGAGTATCCCCTTCCTCCATTCAGATTTCAGTATGTTTTAGGCTAAGGGTGTAAGTTTCCTATAATGTCCAGGGTTGCAATAGTTGATTCTGTGTATGTATTTTTGTGGGTGGGGTATGTATTTAAATTGTTGAATTCTTGTTGCTTGCCTGAATACTGTTAAATATAAATGTATACCAGAGGCTGCAGTTTAGTTCTAGATATAAGGGTTTTCTTTTTTTAATTTTGATGTATTATTTTATTCCTTTTTTCAGAATTAATATGTAATTATAACATTAGCTCCTATGAAGTAAAGATACATGGTGTTATGAGGGAAAGGACAATGGTCAGGAAGGTTAGAAAGGCTTTCTTGGGCAAAAGATTTTTCCTAGATATCTGAACTGTGAGAAATAATGAATTAAGAAGTGGCATGGTAGGCAGAGTCCAGAATTTGTAGCAAAAGTACATTATTGAACTTTTTAAGCACAAAAGTCTTTTGAACTTTTTTTGAATTACTATTAAGTCTTTTGAACTTTTTCTAAATAACAAAGAAAGAAAATGCAGAAATTTGGTCAAGGTGTTACTTCACCTGATTTACACATCTAGATATTAATAAATACTTTGCTCATGGATGAAGAAAGAGTACAATAATGGATGCCAGGAGACCATTTAGAAAGCTATTACCTTCATCATCAGCCCAGAGAGTTGGAGATGTTGCTGGAGAGAAAACTGGCTTTAAGAAATATTTAGCAGATAGACTGAAAGACATGCTGATTAATAGGATATGGGAAATGAAGGAAAGATTAAGGATGATTCCAGTCGGAATGTAATCACTAATCAAATTTGGTTATAGATATCAAAAGTTTAATTTTAAATATGTGGAATTTGAGATACACTTAAGACAACTAAGTGTTGAATGTCATCTAATAAATTGAATGGGAGTAGAGCATAGAGGCAAGAGAAATATTCATATGTATATATACATATGAATGCCTAAAGAGTAATATTCAATGCTGAAATAAATGTTAAAGGTTTATTTCCATTTACATACTTGCTTTTCATAGTTCCAGTATAAATTATACACTACCAATAAGTTAATTTCACATGAGCATAAAAAAGATCTTTTAAACCCTCATGACTCTAAGAGTAAGAAATTGGCTTTGGAGATATTAAATCTTCATTGACATATGTGATGGATAATAGGATCAAATGTTTGCAAATTTTTAAAGTTTTAGACTTTTAAGATTTCTTTTTTTAGAGCAGATATTATTTCCATTATAAAAATAAAAAATCAAGTATTTCTACTTTATTTGTAACTTGGTATAATGAATATGGATTCCTTATTATTTTAAAAGAATAATAAAAATTATTAAAAGGAAATAAAAGGACAGGCAGATATAAGGAAAAGAGTTGACAAAACTCAATTTTTAAAAATCATGATAGGCTATCAATGGTTACAGAGTTAACATTACCATGCTTTAAAAGCATCCTTATTTAAAACAGAGATTTGATGTTTCCATGAATCCCAGGGTTGGTCATCACACTTAAAGAAATGGAGAAATCATTCCATGTTGCACTTAAACTTTATGGAGCATTTTGCAGTATCATTTAACTAGTTTTAAGTTTTATGTCTATCATAGTAGTTGTCCTCCCACAAAGATGGTAAAAATAGTGCAATGGGAATAAGTCTGTAGATCAAGCTTTAAAGGCACTGTAGGAATCACATAACCCAACAAATTTGGTATATGACACTTCCCCTATGAATTATTCATAAGCAAAGGAGTGCTGAATCATTTACTGCATGCAGCAGTGGGGTACTTCCAAACCGCCGCATGGATAATCATTGCACGTTTGTGACCAGAAAAGCAGATATAAGAAATAGTTTTTCATCTTACCTGCCTTTGCATAACCATTTTAAAGTCTAAAGAATGCTAGAGGTACAGGACACAGAGGTTCTCTTCAACTTCATACTTCATCAGCTATACTGAATATGTTATTCTTACAGAATAACACATCATGTTGTAAGCATTAGAAAAACCATATTCTTAATTATTGAGTTCCACTCTGAAGCACTTTAAAACTTGGTTCTTGTCAATCTATACCCTTAAATTGCTGCTTAAATTTAAAATCTTGGTTATTTTCAAAGAGAAAGAAGCAGCAAAACCCATAGAAAGTCCAGGGCAGTTAATAAGTAGAGGAGAGCAAAATTTTCCATCTCTAAATGAATTTCTTTGATGTGAGGAATAATTTAGGCTGATTGTTTTTAAGGCCCCAGATACTCAGAAAGAAACTTTGAGTTCCCCCTAAGTGCTTGAAAGACTCTAGAGAACCTGAACCAGGAAGAGATATATCATCAGTGATAACTGTACTATGAACTAGGTATGGTGGATAGGGAGGAACCTAAAAAAGTCTGTTTGTTGAAAGTCCTGCCAGTGTCCCTTGTCTCTGCACAGTCCCTTGAACTTTTGTTTACCAAATATTTGCTTTTCCATTTCCATGTAAATTGCCTTCCTCCCCTTTGCAGTCTCAAGTCACAACTCTAACATCCTATTTTATCTGTAACTGAAGATGTTAGTTAAAGTGAGGGCTTGGGTTGTTTTGGTGAGTTTCTAAGTTTTCCTGGGTTTTTACCATGTATACATGTTATTCAGCTTTTGTTTTCTCCTGCTAATCTGTCTCATAGCAATTTAATTTTCTTAGACCAGCCATGAGAATCTAGAAGTGTAGAGGAAGATTTATTTTTATTCCTCATATATGACATGGGGTTCCTTACATTATTATCCACACATATCTATTTTTTTTTGTTTGTTTGTTTTATATTGTTTTTGTGGAATAGAACATTTTCTGAGAGTACTAATTTCATACTCTTTTTAGAGCACTATTGTCCAGTAAGATTATAATGGGACACACAAATATGAATTATATTGTTAGGTAGTTAGGAAAAAGGAGTCGAGAATGGTGATGGCTAAAAGACAAAGAAGGGAAAAGCCCTCAAAAATAGAACAAAGGAAGGTCCAAGGATTGGAGTGAGAACTTCAAGTAAAACAAACAACCCTCCTGGCTAGCCCAATTTACACAGGGCAGGTTCAGGGGAAGGAGGAAAAACATAATAAGAAGAGCCAAAATTGTGCCTCTGGTCTCTCTTTTTTTCAAGTCTTTGGGTCAGCCTGCCCTCACACCTCAATGATGTATTTTCCTTTGCTTGCCAAATAAAACTGAGCTGTAACACTGGTCCATCCATTGCTTCAAATTTTTGCTGCAGCAAGACAGAACCAAGGAAATTACAAACTCCCACGACATCTATGGTGCCATGGCTTGGATTTAACCTGGCTGAAACAACCTTGGCTTGGCCCCCGAGAAGCCAAGGCCAGACACAGCAAAAGCCCAACTCAGTGAAAGCTCCCGCAGTGGAAGCTGAAGGCAAAGAAAATCCAGCTAAGTGGAAGTGACAAGAAGCCCAGCATACTGGAAACTGGGACAGCAAAAACAAACTCGGCCAAAAGCCCATGCAACTCAATCTCAGATTCCAGAAGACCTCTGGTTGGGGTAAGAAGTCCTCATCCCTACGGCTGGAAGGACATATGGCTAATAAAATCTTAATTCCTTTACAATCTCTCATTTCTTGTTTTCTCAAACCCCCTGCAAAAAGGAGAGTGGCAGTGGGTACAACTGAGGGACTCTGACAGAGGCTCCTTAGTAGCTATTGCCCAAGCAGGTAGGGGTTCTTCTGTCCTTAATCTTCTTTGTGCCAAGAATAAGGCCAATGAAAACTGTGAGCACAGGTCAGGTATTTAGCAGATTTTCTGGCAGGTTATGAAGGGGATTCCTCAGTATGTTTTTCCCACTGCTTTTGCCTCCCATCCTTAAGCTCCTTTCTCCATCTATGCCACTACTTACAAAGTATTGGGTAGGTCATCATCTTTTCATTTCTGAAAGCTGTGCTTGAAACCATTTACCTAAGATTGGGACTCAAACCCATGTTGTAGGGACTCTGTGCTATGCTTAGTCACTCAGTCTTATCTGATAGGAACTTGAGCTGGCCAAAACCCCTGGTACCTGGTTTTAGGACCTAATGAAGCTCAGGCTCTTGATTGTCTCATTGCAAAAAAAAAAAAAAAAAATCAGTGAGATACACAGTGACAGGTATGAAGTAGATTTGTCCAGATTTAGAGAGAAGCAGACTCCACAGGGTATAGGCCATCACAGAGGGCAAGAGCAGGGGAACATGGAACCTGGCATGGTTAGTTTTTTAGAGCTGGGTGATTTCAGATGCTAATGAGTGGGAGGATCATTCCAACAGTTGGGGAAACACCCACTCCTTGGTCTCTTGACAGTGTCTTGGAACTGTCCTAGTACCTCTGGGTGTGTCATTCAGCTTGCAGATTGAGGATCAAAGTTTAGTTGAAATTGACTTGTCCTCTTGGACCCATTTGATTTTACTTGGCTTATGTTATGCCCTTGGGCTATGCCATTCTTTCAAAAGTTGTGCCCTGCCCTCTTCCCTCCTGTTTCTTGTTCTTTTCTTGAGCCCCACCTGGGCCAACAATGTTGCCTCTACAATCTTCTTGAGGGAAAGCCAGAATATAGCTGCCCCTTGGGAGGGAAATACTGTATAGTATCCAATCTCTTTAGTTATTCAGGTCTTCATCTTTCATGTTTCCTACAACATATGCAACAACAACATCTCTCAGTGAACCTGCTAGGGCGGGTGACAGGCACACAATGCCTGCTAGAATTTTATCTGTTGGTGGCATCCATTCAAGAGCAATTGGTCCTCCAGGGATAATGTTTGCCACTTTGGAAGTTAGCCCTGCAGGCCGTTTGGCCCAAACCCTTATCACCCTTCTCCTAAAGTTACAAATATACCCCCGATCAAATCTCAGCTCCACTTTTGTGGAACATATGGTTTGCTGCCTCTCATCAATTTGTTCTTCAGCCATTTACTAACTCCTAAAACCAGGAGTTTTCTGGTCCCATCACTTCATGAGAAATAGATGGGGAAACAGTGGAAACAGTGTCAGACTTTATTTTTTGGGGCTCCAAAATCACTGCAGATGGTGACTGCAGCCATGAAATTAAAAGACTCTTGCTCCTTGGAAGAAAAGCTGTGACCAACCTAGACAGCATATTAAAAACCAGAGACATTACTTTGCCAACAAAGGTCCGTCTAGTCAAGGCTATGGTTTTTCCAGTGGTCATGTATGGATGTGAGAGTTGGACTGTGAAGAAGGCTGAGCGCTGAAGAATTGATGCTTTTGAACTGTGGTGTTGGAGAAGACTCTTGAGAGTTCCTTGGACTGCACGGAGATCCAACCAGTCCATTCTGAAGGAGATCAGCCCTGGGATTTCTTTGGAAGGAATGATGCTAAAGCTGAAACTCCAGTCCTTTGGCCACCTCATGCAAAGAGTTGACTCATTGGAAAAGACTCTGATGCTGGGAGGGATTGGGGGCAGGAGGAGAAGGGGACGACAGAGGATGAGATGGCTGGATGACATCACTGACTCGATGGACGTGAGTCTGAGTGAACTCCGGGAGTTGGTGATGGACAGGGAGGCCTGGTGTGCTGTGATTCATGGGGTTGCAAAGAGTCGGACATGATGAGCGACTGAACTGAACTGAACTGAAACCCATGACACTGCCCCATTGTAGGCAACATTGCTCCACCCTGCTTATTATTAAAGTACTCTTAATGCCTCTAACAGGACCAGATAACCCACTTCTTTGTCATTACTTCTGTTATTACCTAAAGTGGGTCTATGACAATGAAATGTTTACCATTGGAGACACCCTAAGCTGTTCTTATGGAGGACTAGGGGAGGAAATCAGTGACTTACATTCCCTCAGATCAATAAAAGGATAAGGTTTATGGCTATTTCCCAGATTCCCAGTCTCAGAGCACAGATTGCTTTACATCATGATATCCATTCTCATCCATGCTTGACAAACCAGCAATGAGTTAAGATTACAACCTCTTAATCCTACCCAGCACTGGTCACACTGTAGACATTGGGGATATTCAACTCCAGTCCAGGGATCCCAGGAGGTCAACCTGCCTTGACTTGCCTAAGGATCTGGTCTTCAAAAGGTTGACACTCCTCAACCTGCTCGGGAATCTGCCAGTCAGGGGTCCCAGGAGGTCCACATGCCTTGACCTGCCCAGGGAGCCAATTCTCAGGAGGTTGACCTGCCTCGACCTGTCTGGGGATTCAATCTCCTGGAGGCTGTCATGCCTCAGCCTGCCTGGAGATCTGCACCCTGACCTGGGGATGCCTGGTTCTCAGGTTGAACAGTACTGGGGGTAGGATAAGCTTCAAAAAGACTCATCCCTAAGGAAGTCTGCCCATGGAAATAGAAGGAAGCCTATTAGTTGTGGGACTTGCCTGGTCTCAGCAATAACTCAGGAGCCCAACAAGAACACCATTGCCTTTCTGGAAAGGCTAAAAAAGGCCCTCCAAAAGTTTACCAATCTGGAATTAGACTCTTATGAGGGACAGGTGATTTTAAAGGACAAATTCCTGTCCCAATGTACATCAGACATCAGGATAAAGTTATAACAGCTACAGCAGCAGGACCCTGTCTTTAGATGAGATGGTCCAGACAGCCACCAATACCTTTCATAACAGAGAACAGGAGAGGGAAATCAAGGCCAGGAGAGGGAGCAAAGGAAAGAGACAAGGCATGCTCAGATGCTGGCCACCCTCCAAGGAAGCCCTATGGGAAACCCCAAGTTCTTGAAGTATAAGGCACGAGGCAAATGTCTGATCTGTAGACACGCAGGGCATTGGGCCAAAGAGTGTCCAAACCGTGACAAGTCTCCTAAAACAGCTTATAAATGTCATCAATTGGGACATTGGAAGGCACTCTGCCCTTGGGACCCAAGAGCCTCAAGGTCAAGAGCCAAGTCTTCCCTCATGATAGTTCAATAGGACTGAAGCAGCCCGCTCCAGCCAGCCCACCTGTCGCAGATAACCATCATGGCACTGGAGCCAAGGATGCAACTGAATATGGTATATAGGTCTGAGACTTTCTTGGTTGACACAGGGGCTACCTACTCTGTCCTGACCTCCTACCCCGGAGCCTTCTTCTCCCAAACCTGTATAATTTGGGGTGCTACAGGAAAAATGATTACAAAAAGATTCACCTGAGCACTTTGTTGCTGGGGTGAGCGAATATTTTTCCCACCAGTTTCTGGTGGTCCCTGAGTGTCCTACTCCCTTATTGGGAAGAGATCTTTCCCCATCTTAGAAATCTTTCAGCTATTGCAGTCCTGATAGGAGATGCTTTAAAACTCTCTCTTGGGGGCAAACTATTTTTACCAGCCACCAAGTGAAACAACTCCTGGATGGGAGAGACCTTTTATGGATGTATGATCAAAGGATCCTCAGATAACAAGTAGTGTTGATGGAAAATCCAGGCCCAACTCTACCCCCTTGTGAGGTTCTTAACCCAGCCACCCTCCTGCCTACTCCTGAGGGCTCTCTCTCCCCTTTCACTCTTGCCTAGAAACATTGGACCACTGGACAAAACCCTGAAAGGGATTGTCAGAAGATCCTCTGACCAATCCTGAGGAAATCTGGTACACTGATGGAAACAGCTTTGTCTTGGATGGAAAAAGAGCCAGATACACAGTAGTCTCCAATATTGAGACCATAGAGGCTAAACCTTTGCCACCAGGTACTTCAGCCTAATTAGTTGAGCTCATAGCCCTGACTCGAGCTTTAGAGCTGGGAAAAGGAAAAAAAAATAGCCATTTACATTGACTCCAAGTACGCCTTTCTGGTGCTACATGTGCATGCTGCTATTTGGAAAGAAAGAGGCCACTTGACCACCTTAGAGTCCCCAATCAAGTATGGTGATCAAATCCTTAGTCTCCTGGAGGCAGTCCATCTACCTGCTGAGGTTTCAGTCTCCCATTGTAAAGGACACCAAAAAGGGCACACAGAAGTGGCATGAGGGAACCAAGCCACCAATCAGGCAGCTAAGAGAGCAGCATTACAGAACAATGACCTAATGGGGGCTGCCACCTTAGTTCCACAGACTAATTTGCCAGAAACTCCTTCATATACTGAAGATGAGACTCTTAATACCAAGAGTGAGGGCTTTCAAGATGGTATGGGGTAGTTCCAAAAGGAGGGACTCCTTTTTCTGCCTGGGAACCTCCAAGGAAGGTTAGTTAACTCCTTGCATGCCACCACTCATCTAGGGGAAAAGGCCCTCCAAAGATTACTAGAAATGTCCTTCAGAGGAACAGGCCTCCAAAGGACTATAAGGCAAGTGGTCTCCTCTTATCCCACTTCCCAATTAAACAACCCCCAGGGAATTCAAAGACACCCCTTCCCCCTAGCTGGCCCAGCCCATCCAATGGCATGGGACCTACCCAGCAGGAGACTGGCAGATAGACTTCACCCAGATGCCAGTTTTTCAAGGGTATAAATATGTATTAATCATGATAGATACATGCACAGGATGGATTGAAGGCTTTTCCACCCAGACTGAGAAGGCTGAGGAGGTGGTTAGAAAAAAAATAAATAAATAAAACTGCTCCATGAAATCATTTCAAAATATGGTCTGCCCAGATCATTACAAAGTGACAATGGGACATCATTTACTTCCAAGGTCACCCAAGGGGTCTCTAAAGCACTGGACATTGCTTATTATCTCTATTATGCCTGAAGGCTTCAGTCTTCAGGAAAAGTAGAAAAGAGCCAACCAATTCTTAAAATCAGAGATAAAAAAGATAACCTGGCAGACCTCCCTGGGATGGAAGGAGGCTTTACCAATAGCTCTCCTCCACATCCGTATTGCCTCTAAGGAACAGGCTGGTCTTGGTCCCTATGAGATGCTATATAGGAGACTCATTGTTTATGTCAATTACCTTTTTCTAGATCCAGAAGCTCAGACCATTGGGTCTTATACCATGGCCATTGGGCAATTCCAATAAGATATACACTTGTGGGGTGTCAACCAGGGCCCAAAAGATTCTAAAGAGCCACCACTATATGCTCCAGGGACTCAAGTCCTAATTAAAGTCTGGAAAGATGGGTCCTCAAAGGCTCAACTCCAGCCCACATGGAAGGGCCCCTACCCTGTAATACTTCGTACTCCTACAGTTGTCAAGGTACCAGAACTTGATGCTGAGCTTCACCTACTCACGAGTCAAGCCATGGAAGAAAACGGAAGAGGACACTCAATACACCAGTGAGCCCCTTGAGATCCTGGATACCTATTCAGGACAACAAATGAGTATCATTCTAATGAACACCCCCAAAATTAAGTTTCAAGGGATAAGATTTCTCAAGAGAGCTCTAAAGAGCCAGCACAGCTTGGTAGGGACAGGATAAAATAGACAGGTAATAGATCTCCTGATCCCTGAACAAGGAGGGACTTGAGCCATCTTGAATGAGACATACTGTTTACCCCTAATAATCTCTGTTATCCCCATATTGATGCTGCTTATGATTGCTCCATGTATCATCAATTGTCTAACCAGTTTTGTCCTGCCCAGGTCAACAAGCTACAACATGCAGTGCTAGTTCAGCAAGGATGTATGAAACTACAATGCCCACAGAAAATATCACTCACCCTTAGATATACATCATTATAAGGACTCTGAGACTTGAGACTAGCAAGAGGGGGAGGCCCAGCTCAGCAGGAAGTAGCCAGAGAGACCTTGACGCCCCTATTCCCAAAGAATTTGGCCTACCATCTCTTTTGGGGGGGGGGTGGGAATGTTAGGTACTTAGAATAGGAAAAAGAAATCCAGGATGTTGGTAGCTAAAAGACAAGGGAAAAGCCTGTGAATATAGAACAAAGGAAGTCCAAGACTGCAGTGAGACCCTCAGGTAAAGTAAACGGCCCTCCTGGCTAGCCCAATTTACACAGGGAAGGCTCAGGTAGAGGAGGAAAGCCATATAAAAAGAAGAGACAAAATTGGGCCTCTGGTCTTTCTTCTCTTCCAGTCTTTTGGGTCGGCCTGCCCTCACACCATGAGTATGTATTTTCCTTTGCTTTCCAAATAAAACTGAGCTGTAGTACTGGTCCGTCTGTTGGTTCAAATTTTCACTGCAGCAAGACAGAACCAAGGAAATTACAAACTCCCATGACAAGATGTAATTTTAAAAAATTTAGAACTGTACTACCTATCTGTAGGCAAAATTATTTTAATATCGTCCATTTTATTTTAACAAATACATGAAAGTGTTATCATTGAAACACCTAATGAATATAAAAACAGATGTTTTACATTGTTTCTATACTAAGATATCACATCCACTTTGTGTTTTAAACTTGTTGCACATCTTAATTCAGACTAGCCACACATTTCAAGGGCTCAATAGCTACAAATAATTAATAGATACCATATTGCATGCATAATTCCAGGCACTCAAACATGACATATTCATAATTTCTAATAATCCCAATAGATACGTGGAAATTAAGAGACAGGAGTAAAGATCTCAGGTTTAAAATCTAATAACACTTCAAAACCAAAAGAGAGGTAGGTTATTAGCTATTAACATACAACCCTGATTCATTATTTATGTATGAAATCATTGAGTAAAAACTTTTGTGACTATAATAGAGTAAAATCCTAGTAGTAACTGACTGACAAGGCTCTCAGTTCTGTAGGTAAATCAGAAATTTGAAATAAGAGTTATTCATATTTGATAGTGAATGAGGGATTGGGTGCAGGAGGAGAAGGGGATGACAGAGGATGGGATGGCTGGATGGCATCACCGACTCGATGGACATGAGTTTGGGTGAACTCCAGGAGTTGGTGATGGACAGGGAGGCCTGGTGTGCTGCAATTCATGGGATTGCAAAGAGTCAGACACGACTGAGCAACTGAAGTAAGCAGGCATCTTAATCACCAATGGAGAGAAGAGAGGGTATCAGAATGACATATATGTTCAATGAAAATTAGTTAGAAATGTCTCAAAATTTAACCACAAAATTATCCTTAGAAGTTAGGTTTGTACCTATATTTAATTATCTCCTTTTCCCAGGAAAGACCCTGAAAATGATCTACTTTTTGACATCTTATTAAAAACTCACTCAAATGAGTTAAGAGAGTCCGTTATAATATTGCCTGGGGATTACAGAAGAAAAAATATAAAAATGTTATTTTTCCTGTTTCTTAGTTTTATACACCATAAATATCACCTAATTTTTTAAAAGAAAATTATATATATTACAGTAAAACTGTCCAGATAGCACGAGGTTTACCAATATGTTCTATCTAAGTATTATTTTGGCATTTATTTGCCATCTCCTCTTCGTGGTTTTGATTATTTCCAGTGTCTATGATCAGCAGCAGGACAAAGCATGCCTTAAAGTAAGATATTATCAAAAGTAGCAAAATTAATTTTAGAAATTAGCACACATGAATTATCTCAGGAATATAACTAGGTAACTTCTGTCTTTGAAAATATGACTTATTATTTCAAAATATAGATTGAGAGTACCGTCTTGTTTATAGAAAGTAAAATATTTATATGTTTTATTTTCTGACCTACTCAATAACCTTTAAAATTATAATGGGTCATTCTTTAAAATTTCACCAAGTAAGAATACTGAATTTGTCTGCAGGGCTAAATAAAACTTTAGTATTATAGTATCAAGTATTTCAAGGTCCCCAGATTTATCCAGTCACCTTTACTATTTAGAATCTCAAGTATAGAATAGCAGCACAAGAACCCCATACCATTTTATTGACAATGTAGTAGCTTCTTAAATCTTTTGAGTCTGTTTTAAAGTTGTATCAGTAGATACCAGCAGTTAGTTCAGCTCTTTTCTAGAAAATGCAATAGATATGTGAGATTTTTTTCCTGTATGTGTGGCTTCTCTGGCACACACAGATCTATTTGACATCTTCTTCAGAAAGTAACATCTATATGTAGCATATGTTGTTGCTGTTGTTGTTTAGTCATTAAGTTGTCTGACTCTTTGAAACCCCATGGACTTTAGCCTGTCAGGCTCCTCTGTCCATGGGACTTCCCAGGCAAGAATACTGGAGTGAATTGACATTTCCTTCTCCGGAGTATCTTCCTGACCCAAGGATTGAACCCGAGTCTCCTGCATTGGCAGGCAAATTCTCTACCACTGAGCCACCTGGGAAGCATGTAGCATATGAATAGTATGTAACAATGATTCTCACTACAGTTTAACGTCATTGTTATCACACAAGAAATAAATTTTCTGAATTTATGGTATGAAACATTAGAGAGGTTTCCTTTTTCCTTTTACATTTTTATAGTGCAGTAGGAATTCTGTTTTCCCTGTGAAAATAGGATAGCTAATATTTAGTAATCTTTTCAAAGTTTGTCTTCTGTTAACATGTAATACCTTAGCTGCCCCCTAGGGTCCTGGAAACCTTCATTTCTAATCACTTTTCTTCATGTCCCTGTCCAACCTTAAGACCAAATTTCTAGACCATTGTATTCATCTTACTATCCTCCATAACAGTTCTATTTCCAAAAATCCTAAACTCTTCATGTGAAATCTTCTATTCTTCCAACCTTTGAATTCCTTCACTGGCACTGCTACTAAACCTCACTATTGACCTTCCCTCCCACTTCAGACTCTCCCAGCATCCCGTCTCATTACCTTCTACACGTCCTCTATTCCTCCATCACCAATGACCTTTAGAACTTTGAGCTCCCTTAATAGGTTATTTTGTAGCTGGTTTTTGTTTTCTGTTTATCTAGCCTGGACACATTCATCTCTCAATTCAACCATGATCTCATAGGGCTTTCTACTCTTTTGTTCCCCTTCATCATCCATCACTTTGGTGGCTCAGATGGTAAAGAATCTGCCTGAAAAGCAGGAGACCCAAGTTCAATCCCTGGGTTGGAAAGATTCCCTGGGGTAGGAAGTAACAACCCGTTCCAGTACTCTTGCCTAGAAAATCCCATGCACAGAGGAGCCTGGTGGGTTACAATCCATGGGGTCACAAAGAGTCAGACATGACTTAGTGACTGAACAAAAACAAGGATCAGTCCAAGCATTTTATTTGTCTTATCCTTATGTTAGTTTCTGAGTACTGCTAGAGAAACATCACATAGCTATGTTGATCTGGCCCACTGGGGCTGTGAGTAGAGACTTCCCTCCTAGCTGCATTCTTAATAATGCCTGACAGTCTTTTTCTTTCCTGCTTATTGTCTCCAGTTTTTGTTTTTGTCTTTTTTTTTTTTTTTTTTTTTTTTGTTTATGTGGCTATTCTAGTGTTATCAAGCTCAGATGCCATCAACAGATGTCTTGACCTGTCCTGACTGAGAAAACAAGTCAACAGTGACTAAAGGCCTTAGCTGCCTCTAAAACAGAGCCTTCACATTCAGCAATACTAGTATTTATCTCGCTTTCATTCCTCCAGTTTCAGAAAATGATCTTTTAGGGCTAGTTTTTCACCCATGCTCTTAATCTCTTTTCCTCTCACATATTCTAGGATCTTAATTCATCAAACTTTCCCTCACTTTTTTGGATCTGCAAAACACTCCTTTCACACAGACACTTTCTTAAAACAAAGCAAAATGTTTGCTAGTCCTTGTCACAAGTAATCCCCCCTGCAGTGCTACATTTCCCACAGGTTAAATTTCCATCTTGGTCCTATTCACATTCATACTTTAAAAATGACTGCTTTCCTCCTTTTCTTACTTAGCACTTTGCCCACTGTAATCCATCTGTTATTTTTCCCATTTCAAATATGCTTTGGAGTATTGACTATCGTACTCCCCTTATGTCTTATCCAGTGGACTTTCCCTAGTGCTTAAATATCTGGACACTTAAAAAACATGCACATCAGACTATGGTGTTCTTAAAACTCTCTCCTTCATTCTGTAGCTTAAACTCTTACTTCTACATGACTAAAGATAAATTGATTTATTGAACAAAAGGATCAATCCTTTTTATTTGACCTGTCCCTTCAATGCTGGTATATTCTCCCTGGTTCAATTCTTGTCAATTTACTTCTGTAATTTGGCATTCTTTCTATAAGTAATATCTTGCATGACTTTTGTCTCACATGTAATTTAAGGGCTGAAGTTCACTAATATATAGCTAAATTAATGTCTAGCCTTATAGATGATGATAAAGATGATGATGGTAATGATGTCTTTCAGCCAAAGCCCACCAACTGCTCTCCTACAGCTGAACACAGTTGGATTTACTGTTTACTTCAGTGAAGGAGAACACATGAGTGGAGCTGAGGGACGTGTCAGTAAGAGGACTTTTGAAAGGAATTAAAAGATTGGGTTTGTCTTAGATAATTTTGAGGAGAGTTCAAGGAAATTGAGTTTGACTCTGAATTGGAAGCTATTGGAGATCAGGCCTAAATCTGTGATAGAGTATCTTAATCTAGAAGGAAGGAACTATAAACTGAGGCTAAGGCTCTGATTGATAAAGAAGAGCAGCTTGTCATATCAGCCCTGAGAAGGGTTGCTTTTGGCATTTCCAGTTTGTATAATGACCATATTTTTGTTTATGCTTATACATGATTATGAAGTGGTCTTAATTTTATGTTTTTGTCTCACTTCATCATAGTCACAAAGTGACCTTGTTGGATCTTGGCATTTTTCACGAGATTGCTTTTATTCACAAGAGAATATTATGTCCTTAGCCAGGTCAGCCAAATGCCAGGTCAGCTCCTAACAACACCAACTCCTTGTTGTTGAGTCAGATAGTTCTTCAGTATAAGCAGATGATTTTTTTTCCCCCTCTTTCTCAACAGCAATGATGGTAGTGATGCCAATAACAAGTATGTTAAGTCTTATAGTCCCCATAACATTACAAGGTAGGTCCTATGATTTTTCTTTGTTTTAAAAATGAGGAAATTAAGACCCCAGGAAGGGCATAACTTAAGAAAGTGACAAAGCTGATAATCTGTAGAGACCGGCTATATCAGTTACATCTTACATACCATTGCATAGCTTCTCAACTGCATTGTCTCCAGGACTTGGTGACTTATTTTGTATTATCTTCCTCGTGATTGATTCTCACAGGTACAACTCAACAGTATCTTCTGTGCATGCTGTATTTCTCTTGCTTCCTGTGCCAGGTCGTCTCTGCTGCCACTGAGGTCCTTTGGTATCTTGGTATGAAGCTGATAGGAGAACTAAAGGATAATTGTCCATGGGAATTACAGGTTTTGGAGTGAACATTTCACTAATGTTGTTCAGACCTGGTTGAATAGTCTCCTTTTCTTCTTCTACATCGACTATCTTGAAATGCAAAATTTAAATGGCCTCTTAGAGGATTCTCCTTTAATCAGAGTGTCAAGTGTGCTTGACTTAATATTGAATGTTTGCTTCCCCTATATCAATGACTCATTCAAATTTCTCCTCACTTCTGCTTCCCTGGAATTGTATGCCTAATAAATTAGTGGTATTTAAGCTTTTACACCAGGTTTTGCTGTTTGGAGAAGCCAGGGAGTCTGAATTCAGTGTGTGAAACCTCCATCTGGATTGTCTAGTCTCCTTCCGAGCAGAGAGGTTAAAAACCTTGGCTTTAAGAGAAAAGAAATCTCAGTTGGAATCTGGATATTGCCCCGCATAAGCAATGTGACTTTGAACAATTTGTTTGATCTTTCTTACTCTCTCTTAAAAATTGTGGAAAACAGTACAGTTGACACTTCAACAACACAGAATTGAGCTGCACAGGTCCACTCAACTGGATGTTTTTCAATAAATATGTACTATAGTATTGTGTAATCAGAGGTTGGGCTGGATCAGTGGATATGGAACCACCAATACAAAGGGTTAATTGTAAAGCTATACATGGATTTTTGACTTTTTAGGGTGGAGAGTCAGTGCCCCTAAGCCCTTGGGTTGTTCAAGGCCCAACTATACTAATTCTACATAGCATTACCTCCTTACAACGAGTTAGGACAAATTTAATAGTTTTTGCTCTGACTAGCACACTAATACATAATAACATACATACCATCCTCAACTTATGATAGGACTTGTCCCAATAAACCCACTGTAATTTGAAAATGTTGTAAGTCTAAAAATGCATTCAGTATACCTAACCTGGTGGTCCAGTGGCTGAAGGTCTACCTGCCAATGCAGGGGACATGGGTTCTATTCCTGGTCTGGAAGGATTCCACATACAATGGGACAACTGGGCCAGGACACCACAACTACAGACCCCAGGCTCTAGAGCCCATGCGACTACTGAAGCCTGTGGCCCTAGAGCCTTTGCTTTAAAACAAGAGAAGTCATGGCAATGAGAAGCCTGTGCATTGCAACTAGAGAGTTAGCCTGGCTCCCCACAACTAGAGAAAGTCCACATACATCATTGAAGACCCAGCACAGCCAAAAAAGAAAAAGATACACCTAACCTACTGAGCATCATAGCTTAGCTTAGCTTGCCTTAAAAGTGCTCAGAACGCTTAAATTAGCTTACAGTTGGGCAAAAATATCTAACATAAATCCTATTGTATATAAAGTATTGACTATATCATGTAATTTATTGAATACTGTCCTGAAAGTGAAAAACAGAATAGTCTTATGGATACAGAATGGTTGTAAATGAGTCAGTTCTTTACCCTCATGATGGCATGGCTGAACGGGAGCTGTGATTTGCTGCCACTATCCAGCATCATAAGAGAGTATTGTACAGCATATTGCTAGCTGAGGAAAATCAAAATGCAAAATTTGAAGGATGGTTTCTACTGAATGCATATTGCTTTTGCACCATCGTAAAGTCAAATTGTAAGTTGAACCATTGTAAGCCAGGGACTGTGGATGTAAGGATTATCTTTATTATCATTGTTAATATCCCGCAAAACATGCTCCTTCTCCTGTGTTCCAATGTTTGCTAGTGTTAATACTATAACCTACCACCCAACTAAACAAATCTTAAGGAAATCATTGACTCTCTCATCTTCTTCAATCCCTTTCCCCTGCAAATTTCTGCCACATAATTGCTCAATATATAAGTACTTATTTTACCCCTCAAATTTCTCCTCATATCCATTTAAAAATTAACCTTATTATTTTCTTCGTAGTGGTCCTAGCCCAGGTCTTTCCATCATCTCATCATAAAGTGCAACAGTAGTACACCGAGGCGATTGATTTTCCTTGCCTATCACATCACAATCTATAGTTTCCTTAGTGTTTTAAACCATCATCACATTTCAAGACCAATACTACTGTATTGTAATTATTTCTCTATGTCTCTCAAGGATTTATCAACCTTGGCCCCTATTGACATTTTGGTATGAATAATTATCCACTGTGAGGGAAAATATTACTTGTATATGCAAAATGTCCTTTGCATTGTAGGACTTATAACAGCATCTCTAGCCTCTATCCAGGCAATAGCACCCTCTCCCCAGCTGTGACAAAGAAAAATGTCTCCAGACATTAAGTCCCTTGAGGGGAAAATCATCCTTTATGGACATCCTTTATAGACAGAGGTTGTGTTTTATTGACAGAAACTTCTGACCTGAAGTTCCATGTTGGAAATATGACAAATGTCAAAGGAAACTATGAATAAATGAATGAATTTCTTCTCTAAAATCTGCATTTTTTAATCTCAGGAACTGCCCTTCTGCCTGTGCTTCCTTGGCTTTTGCATTCTGCTGTGCATATATCTTTTCCCCCGGTTATATTGTATGATTTCCTTATCTCCTCAGCACCCATAGAATGAGTGGAATATAGGGGTTCTTGATAAATACTTACTTAGTTACATTTCCTTAGTAAATTAGCATCTATAAATGATTCTATGAATATGTTCAGACCACATGTTTTGTAGGTACTTTGTAAAAATAGTTGTATTCTGTCACATCATGCAGACCTTTCCCTTTGTAGCGCTTTTGCCAACTATAATTAACAGCTAATTGTACTCTTAGTTATTTAATATCTGTCTATAAATTATGTGAGAGTAAAGCCATGACTTCTTTTTTGTTTTGCCCCCCAGCCCCAGGTGGCTAACACAAAACTTTGTGCAGAGTAACATATTCAGTAAACTGAAAATCTTTGTCCAATGAATGAATGAATGAGTGAATGAAACAGATTCATGCTGCTGCTATATGAAATGGAAAATTTATGCCCATGGAGAATTTGGCTCAATATATGTATCATGGTTCACTGATTTATGCATCAGTATTTGAACCCATATTGTATTATGTAGTTTTAGAAAGTTTCATCTTTGTCAAATTAGTGAAAAAGTAATTTGTCCCTCTAAATCACCTCACAGAATAGAGAATTTGAGGCTGTCATAAGTCAATGCACATGTTTGATATCCCAGGCTTGCAATCTCCAGTAGCTCAGCATGTTCATTTTTTTTTTCCAGTACTAATGAATTAGCCCACAATCTTAATTGACATATTGACCTTGAAAACTCCACAAAATGATCTCATCTGCCAGCCCATTATCTATGGCTTTATTAGCCAAGGAAATTTGACAATAAAACATGAAACAGTCATAATTAATCTATATACTGATACTATAAATTATACTTCTATCAAATAAAAGTAACCAGCATAATCCTGATCACTGGATCTCATAAAAATATTTTGGCCTTGTATTCCAAATAGAAAAGCATTGTTCTGTTATTGTCTGAAACTACTTCTTAACCTATAATTTTTTCATCTCAAAAATGAATGTTTTATAAGCATTTCAAGGAACAGAGTATCGTTTAAGATCTTAAGTTTAGTGTCTTTTAAAGAATGTGCCCTCATCAGAGGAAACCAGCATGCTATCTTAAAGAATATTAAGACTAAGAGGAAAAAAAAATCTCCTTCATATATATTGCTGTGTATTTTCTTTCCTTATAGTTCCCAGTAGGGATCCCAATTTTAGAATATGCAGTAGATATCTATACTATTGAAGTTAAAGCTCAAAATTGTTCAGGAGAAGCTGAGATATGGCCTTTCATTTAACAAGAAATTGAAAGCAAAGAAATCATAGTAAATATCTACAATAAATGACCTCTAATGGAAGTGTGCCATATTTTTTTACTAACTGACTTAGAATGTTCTGATGGAAATATTACGTCAAAACAAATTTGAAAGTGATCCTAACCATAAGCAGTCGTATTAGGCACCTGTTGACTCTTCTATACAATTCATAACTTAATGAAAAAGACAATCTTTTCTCACAGAAGTGTATAACTGTGTTCCCAATAGGGAGTAAAAATTACAAAAGTAATAAATTGTTATTTCAACTTAAAAGCTACCCATATTTATGTGGACATTTTATTTTAGCTGAGAGCTTCTCTATTATGCATGCCTTCCTTGCTTTTCAGCTTTTAACACACAAGTATTTTCCAGGACATAAACTGAGTTATTATTTTGTTTATTTCTAGTGCCAATAGAGTCAAATTTCCAAGATACTTATGCTTAGTCTTCTGTTTCCCTTTCTAACCTCATTCCCATTTGTCTCTTTGTTCCTGTCCTTGCAACTCTAAACAATGTGAAAGCACCCAAACTGCCTCAACATGCGGAGTTTCTGGTGGTGCTGTTGCCTCTGCCTAAAATGAAGGCCCCACTGTTTGTGTTCCTGGAAAGCTCTTCTTTGCCTTTCAAATTTCAGCTCAAACCAGCACTCTTCCTCTGTGAAGCTGCCATTGACTCTTCCCAGGCAGACTTAGGGGCTTATTCTTTCACACCAGCTTTGACCATTTCATCCCCTCCTTCTACTGTAGAAAGCAAATTACCAGAGGTTTAGTGTCAATATCAGTGGACCCGGAAGTGTTACTTGCCTCTGTACTGATTAGACAGCATTTAGGAAATATCTTTAATTCTTGACCCTTGAGCAACATTGATGAATAAGAGCACACACAGAGAATAAAAAAGTCTTACAGCCATTATAACATGAACTTCCATTTCCACAGTTTTAAAATGGTGATAATAATATCTGGTACTTTCATAAAACTGCAGTAAAATAACACATAAAAATGCTTTGTTGCCTTGAAAAATAAATTTTTCTAAAAGTGTTCCATGCCTATTTTACCAACTTCACTCTCCTATTTACTGCCAACCATTTTGAAAAAATAGACTCCCCTCTGTGCACTCATTTCCTCTGGTTATAAATAAACTTGTAATGAAATTACTATGTTTTATTTTTACATTTTAATTTTTATTTCCTTGATTGAATATAAGCTTCTTAATGTCAATTATTTGTGAAATTATTCCTATATTCTTTAATTCCCACAAGTAATACTAAGCCCATAATATATAGTCTTTGAAGGAATATGAAGAAGAATAGAAAAAAATTAGTTTCCACCAAGGGAAAATATTGTGTTGTTTCAAATGGCTAAAGGGCCGCAATAGGCCCTTCATCATATGTAGCTACAAATGGTAACCCAAGAAAAAGCATAGGTAACAGATTTCATTTCACTACTGGAAGGATGGTGAGAATTAAAGAAAAAAAAAATCTGTTATCCCAGTATCTAAATAACCTCTGTTAATTGAAATATAAGAAAGTAATTCATACAAATGACTAGTAAATAGAAATGATTAGAAATACATAAACTAAAAACAAAAGCCTAGTCTTATCTTTTTGAAAACCACTTTTTATAATATCCTTCAGGAAGGCATTCTGCATATAAGTGTGTATTTATGAAGATATTCACATTTTACACTGAACGTAGTCCACCTGTTTCCTGTTCTGAAACTCCTGTCTTTTATATAAATACATAATATCCAACTTCAGTTCCTTATTGGTAAATATTAAAATATTGAGTTTATTTGTGAGTGTGTACAGTGTTGTTATGGGCAGGATATTTGTGCATGCATGATACTTTGAAATATCTATCTTGGAGAATTTTTCTAAAGATTTGATGTTAAAAGGAAACCAAAGAAATGGACTTTCTTGTGAGGTAACAATGGTGTCATCAGTGTAACTTTTCAGAGGCTTTTCTTTAGGATATTCCTGCACTGGAAGTGAAATTAGACTAAATGATTCTTAAGATCTCTTGGTAATTCTAACATAATAATCAACAAATTTGTCTGTTGCTATTTACACCAAGTAGTTCTTCTCAACCTTAACTGTATATTACAGTAACCTTGAGAGTTTTTTAAAAATATGAATCCTCAGGTCACAACCCCGATGCATTAAATCAGAACCACTAGAAATGGGACTCAGGCCTCTGTAAGATTCCTGGGTTATTCTAATGCACATTCAGTGTTGAGAATTACTGATATAAATGTCATGTTATTAACATTGTAAATATGAAAAATAAAAAGAATGACAGCAGCAAGGTACAAGAGCTTTAAGGAACTGATTTTTGTATCTTCTACCAAAATGTGGGGAGTATAAGAGTAACTTAAGGAGTAGAAACAAATTAGAGAGAACCTT
>NW_011495049.1:2624816-2633020 GCF_000754665.1 Bison bison bison
GAGAACCTTAGGCAATGCTAGTTCAAGACTTTGGTAAATGCTGGTCATTTTCTCAGAAAATACTCCTCTTTGTCACTTTTCTCTCTGCCTGTGCCATACACAGAAGAGGAAAGGCTCCATATCTGCCTGCGCTCTTTCTCATTGTTATTCATTGGTCCAAGGAAGCCGAGATGGGCATCTCAGTTTATTTAATCAGTGGTTCTCTACAAGAAGGTTAGGAATCATCTCTGTGTATCAGAACTGGTATGTAGCAATGCCCATCAGAAGAGATTAGTGGGCTTCTGTCAGGGTAGACGCTTCAGGGTAGAATGAAAGCTGAAGCTGGGTTAAGTAATTGGGTTCTTGTTCAATAAAAGTGCTTGTTTGTGCTGTGTAATGCAAGATCTTTGGTGCAATAGATGTCTGAATCCAAATACCCTTTGGATTTTCTGATGGATAAACAGATAAGGGTGAAAGGGATTTAATTTAGAACTATTGAAAAACTTTAAAGAGATTAGAAAAATTGGTAAATGCACTTTCTTTTTAAAAATCAAGATTCTTTGTTACCTATCAGGATTAGTTATTTTTTTAAAAAATTGACAATAACACTTTTTTGTTAGTTTTGTTTCTACTGTCTTTTTTCCCCATTTCTGTTTGTCATCATTAACTGATCTTTAAGACTCAGGTTATGAAGATGATAATGGAGAACTGTTATCTCCCAGTCCACAGACCCTAACCTGAATTTAGGAAATGGTAACACTTTCAGGTCTCACTGAAGTGTCACATCAGAGTGGTAGGCAGAGCATTGGTGAATAGACTTATTTCCATAAAGTCAATACCCACTACTAGTACATCTGAGCTTCTGTTAAACAAGAAATTGACATTTAAACTAATATTTTTAAAGAGTGTACTCTAAAAGCATATCTAAACCAAAAACATGTCTATGAGACATCAGAGCGGTATAGGTGTGAAGTGGGTGGTATTTGGTGAAACATATTAATCTTAATAAAATCATTTGTGTTTTGGGCATTTTGAAACTTTGTCCCAGATAATTTTAACAAGTGACTATTTGAATCTACTTACTTTCTTTGGGATAAGAAATTATATTAGAGAAATGAGTAATAAAAAACACCTTTACTTTTCATTTTACTCATCTTATCTAACCTGATTTAGATATAAGCCTTTTATTGGGGAGGCAGTAAGTCATGAATTCACAACTCAACAGAGAAGGAAAAGAAATCTCTTGACTGGACATAATTTCTACTTAAACTCATTTGTTTTTTTTTCAGTTGCTACATCATGTCTGACTCTGTGACCCCATGGACTGCACCATACCAGGCTTCCCTGTCCTTCACTATCTCCTGAAGTTTGCTCAAACTCATGTCCATTGAGTTGGTGATGCCAGCCAATCCTCCTTCACCTCTGTATCCTCTTGCCCTCAGTCTTTCCCAGCATCTGGGTCTTTACCAATGAGTCAGCTCTTTGCATCAGTTGGCCAAAGTATTAGAGCTTCAGCATCAGTCCTTCCAGTGAATATTCAGGGTTGATTTCCTTTCTGTCCAAGGGACTCTCAAGAGTCTTCCCCAGCACCACCATTTGAAAGCCTCAGTTCTTCAGTGCTTAGCCTTCTTTATGGTCCAACTCTCACATCTGTACATGACTAATGAGAAAAACAAAACAAAACATAGCTTTGACTATACAGACCATTGTTGGCAAAGTGATGTCTCTGCTTTTTAATATTCCTTTTACTACATGGTATGTTACAGGGTTTCGGTCTCTGGTGCAAATCACATACTGTTTTTCCTCTTGGCCTCTTCATTTCACATCCATGTGTCATACTCTCTAACCCTCCCTTCACTGAGTGCTCTAGATATTCACAGTTCATATTATTTGGTTCTTTCCTCAGGTTTCCCCCCTTTCTTCCCTTCTCTCTTCTATTTCTCTGCAGACACACATATATGTACTTACACCATTTTATCATTACAGCTCTAATAAATGAACACTTGTTGAAATGACCTTGGTTGCCTTAACCTTGGTGTTGCCTGGCAAGCAACACAAAACAGCTGAGCTAGGAAAAGCAAACACTGGGTTGAAGCAAAAGTTCAACCTAAAATTTTATGTGTCAGTCTTAGCAGCTCCTAAGCACTTTAGAGATACATTTTCTTTCAGTGGAGGGTCAAAGGCACAACAGATGATGCATAGCAGTGCTGTAAGTGGGAGTCTCTTCTGATGAAAAACATTGCTTGCAGCCTGTGGGTGTCATGTGAGGGACTGAATTAATAATACTTTAAAAAAGAGGCACGTCTGGAGAGTAACCACCTTTTAAAAAACAAACAAACAACAACAAAAAAAAATTCAGGAGTTGGGCTTCCCATTTTTCTCTAAACGAGGAAGGAGACCTTCTTCTTTTTCCCTAACTGTTGACTTCACTTTGGAACTGACAAGTTTAAACAAGATGAGAATCAGATTGCTTCTGCCTATCTCATTCTTTCGGACTCAAGCCGACAATGTAATTAATGTTGCTGTAGGAGAAAGAAAAAGCATTTTTGATGAGTACTTGTTTCCTCTTTGTCTTTTACAGATGCCTTTCTTGAGAGGGTAACTGCTCTTTTTGACATATTAGTAAGGGAGGTATCACACACAAATGCCCTTGATGAATTTGTGTGTATTAATTTACAGGTAAGCCAAGGTTGCCTTTGTCTTTTTTGAAATATTTTAATGGTACACAGAAAGTGAAAGAAATTACATGAACAAACATAGTTTCTTCAACTGGCCCTCCCTACAATGTGTGGTTTTCTTCAGCATATTTGCTTTCTGATTGTATTTCTATGGGGAAATTACCTATAACCAAGTGTTTGTCACACCAATAGTTACCTGGCACCTGTTATAACTAGTTCCCCTCAGTAGAGTATCATTTCTTCTTACCTAGATTATCAAAAGAGTCTTTCAACAGCATTCCTGCAAATTCCAGTGGACTCCCTATCTTCTCTTGTTAGGTTTCATGCTGAAAGTCTTTCAACTTCTCTTTCTTAGTTACCAAGTTAATGATGAATGCCTTATCTTGGCACTCAACATTGTCCAAAGCTAGACCCAATATATTTGCTTTCCCACTCTGACACATATATGCTCCAACTTTTGGTCTCTTAATTAAATTATATAATGAGAGTATTCAGGCCTTGCCTATGATACTCAGTTAACATGGGTTGCTTTTGTGGTGCACATATTTACTATTCTACTCATTTATCAAGATCCATCTTAAATGCTCTTTCATTCATAGTGTTTTTTTCCTTTTTCCCCTCATTTACTCTTTCTAGCATCCCATGCCCACTACCTTCTACAACTATGGAGACACCATCATAATTTATTATTTTTTTCTTTCTTTGTTTTTGTACTATGACAAATGCCTAATACCTTGTGATATATTTATCCCCATGCATTTCTATCTGCTCACAAGCACAACAGAATAGGAATAATGTTTCTTTTTATACATAATATAATTACATAATTTTAAGATACGTGTAATGGTTTGGATACTTTTTAGAGAACACATAAAAGTCTTTTCCTTACCTTCATTTTTAAAGAGCCTGATTACATTATTATGACAAAAATCTAGTGAGGATACATTTGATGTCTTCTGTAAACAAACATATTCTGTCAAGAAGACGAACTCATATCTGTTATCAGTGGCAGCAGATTTTCTTGCTAGTAATAATGGGAAACAGATTAACCTCCTAGTTTTTAGTCAAAAGAGGATTGAGGGTATTTATCATGCTTTGATTTGTTGTCTCTGAATCTACAAAGGTAGTTTGGCTCTCTATAGTTAAGGTAATATGTTATATATTTTCAGGGTTGCAGATGAGGACATTATATTACTTCCCTTGGGAACTTGGCAAAGTGGACATATAATACAAGTAATTATGGATGCAAAAGAAGGAAAATATGGAAAGATAAAAGATGGCTTTAAACATAAACTATCTTGTTACACAGTAGGTGACATAGCATTCTCTATGGAGAAAGCTATGTAGAATAAAAATTCCAAGATTCTCATAATTTTGTGATCATAATTGTAATTTGAAATGGTTTCTACTTATAATAGGAATCAATTTTGGTCTTGTGTATCCTAAGTGTATTAGAACTAGTTGAGTTCAGTTCAGTCGCTCAGTCGTGTCCGATTCTTTGTGACCCAGTGAATCACAGCACACCAGGCCTCCCTGTCCATCACCAACTCCTGGAGTTTACCCAAACCCATGTCCATCAAGTTGGTGATGCCATCCAGCCATCTCATCCTCTGTCATTCCCTTCTCCTCCTGCCCTCAATCCCTCAGAGTGTCAGGGTCTTTTCCAATGAGTCAGCTCTTTGCATGAGGTGGCCGAAGTATTGGAGTTTCAGCTTCAGCATCAGTCCTTCCAATGAACACCCAGGACTGATCTCCTTTAGGATGGACTGGTTGGATCTCCTTGCAGTCCAAGGGACTTTCAAGACTCTTCTCCAACATCACAATTCAAAAGCATCAGTTCCTTGGCACTCAGCTTTCTTCACAGTCCAACTCTCATATCCATACACGACCAGTGGAAAAAACATAGCCTTGACTAGATGGACCTTTGTTGGCAAAGTAATGTTTCTGCTTTTGAATATGCTATCTAGGTTGGTCATAGCTTTCCTTCCAAGGAGTAAGCATCTTTTAAGAACTATTTAAGCATCTTTAATTTGGGAAAACTGAGGAATATGATAATTATGAGTCATTCTCTCTCAGCATTTAGTTTCTCTGAAATATAAGAAATGTACATAATGAGTTAATTTTAAGTAATAATTTTGTTCTAAAGAATATGTAATTGACTATTTAGAGTATAAAGTAAAATTGTAAAATTTAGATCCATGAATCAAGGTAAATGGGGCATGGTCAAGCAGGAAATGGTAGCATTGAATATCGACATCTTAGGAATCAGTGAACTAAAGTGGACAGGAATGGGCAAATTTAATTCAGGTGACCATTATATCTATTAATGTGGGCAAGAATCCCCTAGAAGAAACAGAGTAACTTTCATAGTCAACATAAGAGTCTGAAATACAGTACTTGGGTACAACCCCCAAAATGAGAGAATTATCTGGGTTTCTTTCCAAGGCAGAATCAGAATAATCCAAGTCTATGCCCCAACCACTAATATTAAAGAAGCTGAAGTAGACCAGTCCTATTAAGACCTATAACACCTTCTATAAATAACAACAACCACAAAAAAGGTGTCCTTTTAATTATAGAAGATTGGAATGCAAAAGTAGGAAGTCAAGAGATACCCAAAATAACAGGCAAGTTTGGCCTTGGAGTACAAAATGAAGCAGGGCAAAGACTAGTAGAGTTTTGTCAAGAGAATAAACTGGCTATAGCAAACACCATTTTACAATAACCCAAAAGATGACTCTACACATGGACATCACCAGATAGTGAAAAACAAAATCAGATTGATTATGTGTTTTTGCAGCTAGAGAAGCTCCATATGGGCATCAAAAATGAGATGTGGAGCTGAGTGTGGATCAGATCATGATCTTAAGCTCTTTATTGCAAGATTCGGGCTTAAGTTGAAGAAAGTAGGGAAAACCACTAGGGTGTTCATGTACAACCTAAATCACATCCCTTATGATTATACAGTGGAAGTGACAAATAGATTTAGGGGATTAGATCATGTAGAGAGAGTGCCTGAAGAACTATGGTTGGAAGTTTGTAATATTGTACAGGAGGTAGTGACTAAAACCATCCCAAAGACAAACAAATACAAAAGGGCCAAGTTAGTGGTTGTCTAAGGAGGCTTTACAAATAGCTGAGAAGAGACATGAAAGGCAAGGGAAAAAGGAAAAGATGCACCCAACTGAATGCAGAGTTCCAGAGGATAGCAAGGAGGGATAAGAAGGCCTTCTTAAATGAAGAGTGCAAAAAATAAATGAAAACAATAGAATGAGAAAGACTAGATATCTCCTCAAGTAAATTGGACATGCCTAGGGAACATTTCAAGCAAGGATGGGCATGGTAAAGGACAGAAACAATAAGAACCTAAAAGAAGCAGAAGATATTTAAAAGAGGTGGCAAGAATACACAGAAGAACTATACAAGAAAGGTTTTAATGATCTGAATAACCATGATGGTGTGGTCACTTACCTAGAGCTGGACATCCTGGAGTGTGCATTCAAGGGGACCTTATGAAGCATTACTATGAACAAAGCTAGTGGAGGTGATGGAATTACAACTGAGCTATTTAAAATCTTAGAAGTGCAGCACTCAATATGTTGGCAAATTTAGAAAACTCAGCAGCAGTAATAGGACTGGAAAAGATCAGTTTTCATTCCAATTCCAAAGAAGATCAATGCCAAAGAATGTTCAAACTGCCACACAATTGCACTCATTTCACAAGCTAACAAGTTTATGCTTAAAATCCTTCTGGCTCGGCTTCAGCAGTATATGAACTGAGAACTTTTAGATGTGCAGCTGGGTTTAGAAAAGATAGAGGAAAGAGATCAAATTGCCAACATTTGTTAAATCATGGAGAAAGAAAAGGACTTCCAGGAAAACACCTACTGCTGCTACATTGACTACACTAAAGCCTTTGACTGTGGATCACAACATAAATCTGTAGGAAATTCTTAAAAAACTGGGAGCACCAGACCACCTTATCTGTCTCCTGAGAAACCTGTATTTGAGTCAATAAGCCAACTGTTAGTACTGAACAGGGAACAACTGATGGTTCCAAATTGGGAGATGAGTACCCCAAGACTGTATTTTGTCACTCTGCTTATTTAACTTATATATAGAGTTGTTGTTGTTCAGTCACTCAGGTGTGTCTGACTGTGATCCTGTGGACTGCAGCATGCCAGGCTGTCCTTCACCATCTCCCAGAGCTTGCTCAAATTCATGTCCATTGAGTCAGTGATGCCATCCAACCCTCTCCTTCTCTGTCATCCCCTTCTCCTCCTGCCTTCCATCTTTCCAAGCATCAGGTCTTTTCTAATGAGTCAGTTCTTCACATCAGGTGGCCAAAGTATTGGAGCTTCAGCTTCAGCATCAGTCCTTCCAATGAATATTCAGGACTGATTTCCTTTAGGATTGACTGGTTTGATCTCCTTGCAGTTCAAAGGACTCTCAAGAATCTTCTTCGACATCACAGTTCAAAAGCATCAATTCTTTGGCATTCAGCCTTCTTTACATACAGCACATCATGTGAAATGCTAGCCTGGATGAATCACAAGCTGGAATCAAGATTGCCAGGAGAAATATCAACAACCTCAGATATGCAAATGACACCACTCTAATGGCAGAAAGTGAAGAAGAATAAAAGAGCCTCTTGATGAAGGTGAAAGAGGAGAGTGAAAATGCTGGCTTAAAACAACATTCAAAAAACTAAATTCATGGCATCTGGTCCCATCACTTTATGTCACACAGATGGGGAAAAAGTGGAAGCAGTGACAAATTTTATTTTCTTGGGCCCCCAAATTACTGTGGGCAGTGGCTCTGTCCATGAAATTAGAAGATGCTTATTTCTTAGAAAGATAGCTGTGACACACCGAGACAGCATATTGAGATAATTCTTAAGTAGGTTGATAAGGAGTCTCGGACCCTCAAGAGGAAGGGGTCCAGAGCCCTCAAGAAGGAGAAAGGGGTCTGGGGCTCTCAAGGAGGAGAGAATAACTTTTTTCCCCCTACATTCCTTAGTCTTAGTCACATAAGATGGTATTTTCTTTAAGCCCAGAGCTAATGATTATACAACAAAACAACTCCTCTTAAACTCTGCCTTACAAAGCATCACTATGAACAAAGCTAGTGGAGGTGATGGAATTCCAGTTGAGCTATTCCAAATCCTGAAAGATGATGCTGTGAAAGTGCTGTACTCAATATGCCAGCAAATTTGGAAAACTCAGCAGTGGCCACAGGACTGGAAAAGGTCAGTTTTCATTCCAATCCCAAAGAAAGGCAATGCCAAAGAATGCTCAAACTACCACACAATTGCACTCATCTCACACGCTAGTAAAGTCATGCTCAAAATTCTCCAAGCCAGGCTTCAGCAATACGTAAACCATTAACTTCCAGATGTTCAAGCTGATTTTAGAAAAGGCAGAGGGACCAGAGATCAAATTGCCAACATCCGCTGGATCATGGAAAAAGCAAGAGAGTTCCAGAAAAACATCTATTTCTGCTTTATTGACTATGCCAAAGCCTTTGACTGTGTGGATCACAAGAAAC
>NW_011495049.1:2633120-2651470 GCF_000754665.1 Bison bison bison
AGACTGGTTGCAAATAGGAAAAGGAGTACGTCAAGGCTGTATACTGTCACCCTGCTTATTTAACTTATATGCAGAGTACATCATGAGAAACACTGGGCTGGAAGAAGCACAAGCTGAAATCAAGATTGCCGGGAGAAATATCAATAACCTCAGATATGCAGATGACACCATCCTTATGGCAGAAAGTGAAGAGGAACTAAAGAGTCTCTTGATGAAAGTGAAAGAGGAGAGTGAAAAAGTTGGCCTAAAGCTCAACATTCAGAAAACTAAGATCATGGCATCTGGCCCCATCACTTCATGGCAAATAGATGGGGAAATAGTGAAAACAATGGCTGACTTTATTTTTGGGGGCTCCAAAATCACTGCAGATGGTGACTGCAGCCATGAAATTAAAAGATTCTTACTCCTTGCAAGGAAAGTTATGACCAACCTAGATAGTATATTAAAAAACAGAGACATTATTTGCCAACAGAGGTCCATCTAGTCAAGGCTATAGTTTTTCCAGTGGTCGTGTATGGGTGTGAGAGTTGGACTGTGAAGAAGGCCGTCGATGGCTATGAGTTTGAGTAAACTACGAGAGCTGGTCACGGACTGGGAGGGCTGGTGTTCTGCAATTCATGGGGTCGCAAAGAGTTGGACATGACTGAGCAACTGAACTGAACTGAACTGAAATATTTTTGCATGTAATTTATTTAACAGATTCTTTATTAGTAGACATTGCTTCTAAATTTCAAGTTGACTTTTCTTTGAATTGGAAATTTTGTGACCTTTAACACCCACACATTGTGTTAAGTGATATTGTAAGTACTTAATACTCTGTATTAAATCATTTTCATTGTGAAATACCTACAGTAGCTTTATGTTCCTAACTGACCATTGATGGGCATACCTTATTTATTTGATTGTTAACAATGACATAGCTAAATTTTGAAGTGTGTATGATGTGGTTGGATAAAAGCACACCGTCCAAGACTTCTATATGCCTCCTCAAAATTTAGATTACAAAAATTTGGAAATCCTCTTTGCAACTCCCAAATGTAGCTACTTACTTATTTGGATGAAATGTTTTTGTCCTCACCAATCTCCTTTTTTGTCATTTTTCTTCATATAAGATTCACTTTTGTACTTCACTTACCAGATTTTCCTTAATTCATAACCTTTTTTTTTTTTTTGGATCTTCTTTCTAAATATTTCTTTCTGGTTGTCAAAATTGGACCTCTAAAGCATCATTTGTAAATACCAGAGCTATCTTCACCACTTACCTGCATGCTATTTATCCACTTTAATGTGTGTATTAATGATATCAGTATTTTTCATGCATCAAAAGCAGAATCTTTTTTTAGTTCTCTTTTACTCTCCTGCCACCAAATTATTATCACTAATTGTTAAAAATCTATTTTAGCTACATCCTTCTTTTTTATTTTCATTGTCATAATGCCAATCAGTTGACAAGGTAGTTTCTGCTAAGTAGGTGGGAATTGCAAGGCAATAAGCTTGAACTGTGTTGGAGTACATGTATCTCAAAGATGCTATGAGCTGTTGGTGCATACAACTGTAGAGATGTTAGACAACTATAGAATTAAGGCCAAAAGAGGTACAGTAAAAGAAAAGAAAAGAGTGAGGAGTTGAAATACTTGTCAAAAACCTATGGCATTCCTTAGGTTGTTTTATTTACTCAGTAATATCATAATTAATCAGTGAACCCCATAAAGGCATGATCCATATATATGTACTCTAGACAATGCCCAGGGCCTTGTACATGGCAGAGCCTATTAAATATTTATTGAATTACTGAGTGAACATTGTAATGTCCCAAAGGAAATGATAGCTTGAATTTTCATGCTCTAGAATTTTCAGAATAGATGGACAATTAAATTATTTCTGATGTAATATTAAGAAACTGAAATGATTATTTACTATAGCCCATGTTGTGTATCATATCTGTTGGTATTGCCTGTCTCTCATACTAGAATTTGATTTACACTGTTTCATTTATCTCTGTATTCCTGGTTCTCACAGCATAGTACACACAGCACATCATTGATATTCAACGAATCCTTGTTTTGTGGATAAATAGGTTCAGGTAGAATGCCAGGCTGATAATAATAATGTACAAGGAAAATTTAAGAAATCAAGGGTATTCAGTGTGGAATAGAGAAGAAAAATACATGCTGTTTTAAAAAATATTTAAATTGTTTTAATATGGGAGAGGTATTAAACTTGCTTTATATTGCATCATATTCTTAAACCTGGGTCAACAGGTAGAAGTTCTGGGAACAAACAGTAAAGAAATATGAAACATGAGACAGAGAATTATTATGCTTATTCTTGGCAATACATAGATATATTTAAATATATCTTCTTTAATTTTATAATAATAATATGTAGATGAGATCATAATTATATGTTACAACTGTAGTAATTAAAAATGGCACTAGCTTCCATAGTAAACACAACAGTTATGATCTTCATCATTAAGTATATGATTATAAGGGGCTTCCCAGGTGGCACTAGTGGTAAAGAACTCACCTACCAGTGCAGGAGGCATAAGAAACCTGGGTTCAGTCCCTGGGTCAGGAAGATCCCCTGGAGCAGGGCGTGGCAACCCACACCAGTATTCTTGCCTGAAGAATCCTTTGGACAGAGGAACCTGGTGAGCTATGGGTCACACAGAGTCAGACATGACTGAAGAGACTTAGCATGCATGTACATGATTATAAATATATTTATAATTAAGTGAAATTCAAAAAATGTGTTCTTAATTATCAGATACCACCTATGTGGCAATCTAGAGACCCTGGGCTCTTCATATTGTAACTTTTCACTTCTCTATAGCTTCAAGTTCCTTTCATTTAGCCTACAAAATGGGAAAAATAGAGAAGATTATATCTGGGTAGTTTTAAAAGCTAAAAGCAGTATACATCATTCTCTCTCGAGTTGATTTGAAATCAGTCTTACTGCTCCCTGTAACTTCCTGAGAAAGGCACTCAGGTCATGTGCAATGATAGGAAGAAGAGTTTAGAAGACAGACATATATCCAGTCTCTACTAATATATAACTATTTAAGACTTGGAATTTAAGTAGAGTTCTGTGTGGTGGCAGAATCACCAAATTCTTTCTGAAATGGTATGATGTCATCATTCACTTGCCAGGAGCTAATTGTATGTAAACAGATTCTGGATAGCTACTTATCAGACTTGTGATTAGAGTCATCATTGCTACCTATCTGTGAATTATCCCTCCTGACTTCATTCTTTGGTTTAATGTAATGCATAGATGGTATTTACTCTCAAGACAAAATGACTTCTAATGTCTGTCCATATAACTTCAAGATTAAATGCCAGCCCTGGGTGTATGTTGCTTAATAGGCAATGAAGAGATCCTTGAATGTTTTAATTAAGAGAATGACTGGATAAAATCTACATTTTAAGAATACTATTCTCTTCTGTTAGAGTGTAACGGTAAAATATGAAATCAACAATTGAAAGAGAATTAAATAAAGTTATTTTACTTCATTTAGTATGTACTGATAAATAATCCTTAATAATTTGAATAGTCCAGATTGCTAACATGTGTGATTTATAAAATATTTTAATTCCACTTATGTATCTAATTATAAATCTTTAGACCAAAAAATCTGCTGTTTTGAGATTGAACATATGACAGGGTGAATGTATTTGCATTTATAATTCTTACATTAAAGGAATGGAAAAAAATGAAATAAAGTTAAATAAGTATATAGTTCTCTCTGTCCTTTCTTTGAGATTTCTATTTAAAAAGTCAATAGTCACTCTTACTATTACTAATTAAAACATTGTGCTGAACATATATTCATCTATTTTTTCCATTTAGGAAGTTTCCCTTTATTGTTGTTATAGTTATTTAGTTGCTAAATCATGTCTGACTCTTTTGCAACCCCATGGACTATAAACCCACCAGGTTCCTCTGTCCATGGGATTTCCCAGGTAAGACTATGGGAGTGGGTTGCCACCTCTTCTCCAATGGATCTTCTTGATCCAGGGATTGAACCAGTGCTATATTTTTATTTCCAAAAGTTTTTATCTTCATAAACTTTCCATGAATACTGTTCTTGATAAATTTTTATTTATTTTTTACTTATAGTCATTTATGGATAAACAGGGCTCCCCTGGTGGCTCAGATGGTAAAGAATCTGCCTGCAATGTGGGAGCCCTGGGTTTGATCCCTGCATTGGGAAGATCCCTGGAGGAGGGCATGACAAACCACTCCAGTATTCTTGCCTGGAGAATCCCCATGGACAGAGGAGCCTGGAGGGGTACAGTCCACGGTGTCACATAGAGTTGGACATGACTGAGTGACTAAGGACACCACATGTATAAGCAATTTTATATATTTATTCTGCCAATCTTATCAAGCCAATCTATATAATATTAGTTATTCATATGTAATTTTGTCTTTCTTCAAGTATTATGTATGATATAACATTGTTATCTTTTTGAGGCTAGAAATCACATTTCTAATTATTTTATCTCCAGTATATAATAACTAACAAAGAATTGTACATTCAAGCAGTATACAAAAATAACAGTGCATAAAAATATACATAAAATACAATAATTGATAAGCATATTGTTAAAATCTATAAATTACATAAGTGATAAGTGAAGTCGCTCAATCGTGTCTGACTCTTTGCGACCCCATGGACACCAGGCTCCTCTGTTCATGGGATTTTCTAGGCAAGAGTGCTGGAGTGGGTTGCCATTTCCTTCTCCAGGGAATTTTCCCGAACCAGGAATTGAGCCGAGGTCTCCCGCATTGTAGACAGACGCTTTACCACCTGAGCCATCAGGGAAGTCCCCGATAAATCATATAAAAATCTGTATATTAAAAAGAAGTTCTTATGTTCTTGTTGAGAAACTGACTCAATTGCATTTATGTAGTAGAGAACATTTTCTTAATATAATTTAAGGGTATTTTTACTTGTGTAAAATATATGTTAAAAGGAAACAACAGGGCTTTAAGTAGTGAAGAATTGTACTTTTTAAATAATATAAATCATATATGAGAAGCATTGTAGCATTTGGAAAATGAGAGATTAACTATTGGATAAGCATAGAAAAGTTCAATTTTTTAACAGTTCAATGAGTTGTTTGTGATTCTTATCATATGGACTCTAGAATCATGGAAGATAATATTGTAGAAAAATATCAGCATCTGTCTTTGTATAAGTTCTTTCTACAGACTAAGTTATCCTTTCTCCCTAAATGATCAGTGTCATCATGACCCTATTGGTACAGAATTAAGGTACTTTAGCTCAGTAATCTATATTAAGCCATTTTTAGTTCTGTTTTGGAAAATTGATTTGCCATGACCTGAATTCTGTAACAGTAGTAACTAGATCCCAATTTTAAGCCCCTTTATCTAGATCTCACAAGTCTCTAGGCCTCTTAACTCAGAATCTTGAATCCTGTTTTTCTCTTTGTTCCTGTCGAAAACCTTGTTACCTGCTTCCCAACTTTCCTTATGCTAATTGTTTGTTTTCCTACTTGCTAGAATCTCACAATGTTGCTTCTTTTTAGACAGCCCTTTCCTATGTTTGAAATACCTATTGGATTACGCTTTTCCACTTTTCCACTGTATTAGACTTTTTTCATAAAGTTATGCCCAACTGTTTGCCTAGATTGCCAGATCTTTTACCCTGCCCTCTCAATCCATATCCATGGGATTTATGAAAACAATAAAAACCTTACATTGTCCTACTAAATCCTGACTAAAACAATCAGAGAAATGTAAAGAAAATTTGTGTTAACTGTGGAATTTTGTGGCGGATTCTTGCCGTGCACTAAATGTTTGTCATGCATAATACATGTAGATGCCAAGTCGCTTCAGTCATGTCCGACTCTGTGCGACCCCATGGACTGCAGCCTACTAGGCTTTTCCGTCCATGGGATTCTCCAGGCAAGAACACTGGAGTGGGTTGCCATTTCCTTCTCCAATACATGTAGAGACAGACTGAAATAAAATATTGGCAAAAGTGATTGTGGTGAATAGCTTTCAAGGGGTGTGACAGAACATATCAGTATTCATTAACTTTGTTGTATAAGATCTGGAGGTCAGAGAACACTGGGGTAGCTGTGTTTCTTTCTTTTAGAATTCCTTTAAGCTTTATATTAGTGTTCTGGGTGAGTGCCCCAAGAATACAATGGCCACTGGAAACATAGAACTGGTTGTAAATATCTCCTGCTGCTGCTGCTGCTAAGTCGCTTCAGTCGTGTCCGACTCTGTGCAACCCCATGGACTGCAGCCCACCAGGCTCCCCTGTCCCTGGGATTCTCCAGGCAAGAACACTGGAGTGGGTTGCCATTTCCTTCTCCAATGCATGGAAGTGAAAAGTGAAAGTGAAGTTGCTCAGTCGGGTCCGACTTAGCGACCCCATGGACTACAGCCTACCAGGCTCCTCTGTCCATGGGGTTTTCCAGGCAAAAGTACTGGAGTGGGGTGCCATTGCCTTCTCCAAAATATCTCCTGGATGTAGCCAAATTCTTCTGTGATCCTCTGAACAATATTACAAGAATGAGGGTCCTACACAGTTACCATTTAGCCAGAGTTGATTTTGGGTTAAGCAGAAAACTAGAAAGAATAATCTAGCAGTTTTGTCAAATCCAGAGACAACACTTTATTCTTTCGGTCTGTTCACATATGCTGCTGCTGTATAGTCGCTCAGTCATGTCCAACTCTTTGAGACTCCAAAGGCTCTACCCCTCCAGGCTCTTCTGTCCCTGGGGATTCTCCAGGCAATAATACTGGAGTGGGTTGCCATGCCGTCCTCCAGGGAATCTTCCCAAACCAGGGATCAAACTCAGGTCTCCTGCATTGCAGGCAGATTTTTTACTGCCTGAGCCACTAGGGAATCCCAAGAATACTGAAGTGGGTAGTCTATCCTTTCTCCAAGGGATCAAACTGGGGTCAGTCCAGGAATCAAACCAGGGTTTCCTGCATTGCAGGTGGATTCTTTACCAGCCGAGCTACCAGGCAAGCCCATCCATATATGCTGCTAAGTCTAGTCGCTTCAGTCGTGTCCGACTCTGTGTGACCCCATAGACAGCAGCCCACCAGGCTCCCCCGTCCCTGGGATTCTCCAGGCAAGAACACTGGAGTGGGTTGCCATTTCCTTCTCCAATGCATGAAAGTGAAAAGTGAAAGTGAAGTCGCTCAGTCGTGTCTGACTCTTAGCGACCCCATGGACTGCAGCCTACCAGGCTCCTCCATCCATGGGATTTTCCAGGCAAGAGTACTGGAGTGGGGTGCCATTGCCTTCTCTGATCCATATATGATAACCCTACAAATTCTCTACTGGCTTTTGGGTCCTAAAACTGATAATGTAAAAGAAAAAACAGCTTTGCAGCTGAACATATTGTTAGAGGAGTCCCTATGCACAGTGAATCATCTCTCTTCTTTCGAGAGAAAAACTCAGCCTTTGTTCATAATAAACATTTTCAAAAAGGAAAATAATGATAACATTAAGCTTATGTATTTTTCAACAATAAATGAAGACTATAACATTCAGAAGACAGAACATATGTTTAAAAATAAATTTTAACTACAAATATAGAAAAGAATTGGAAAAATATATGGCTTAGGAGTTGGATATTTCAAAATATGAATGTTAAAAAATAAACATTCAACCCAAGTATTGTAAAATTGGAACAAAAAGGGGACAAATTTTATTACAGAAGTTTGTTCAGAAATTCTATGAAGGAGAAAGTTGAGGGTCTCTTTCAAACTGTTGAGAGAATAAGAAAATACAATTAATAAGGGAAAGGACAACAGATAAAAGGTTAAATTCATATTTACAAATAGTTGATATTCCTGGAGAAGAGACTTGGTGGAGTAGAAGGAAGAAAGGCAATATGAAAGACATATTGAAAAGAAAGCATTTATCAGCAGATTGATGTCTGAACTTTAGGCCTTATCCAGGCAACCAGTGGATGAATGAAATTAAGAACTGCAGAAAGAGAAAATTATTATTAAATTCTTATTTATTTATGTACATTCCAATAATATAATAGCTCAATTAAATATAATTATTAAACTATAATTACCATACAAAACATAGAACTAAATAAAAATCCTTATAAGTATGATTAACACATAAATAAAAAGCCAGAAATTATTCCTAGTAGAGAAAATAAATGATATTTTAAAGTTCGTAATAAAAAAAAAATAATAAAAAAAAAATAAAGTTCGTAATAAGTTTTACATTGCTGTTTACATACGCCTGTTATGCTTCAGAAGCAGGAAAGTCTATGTAGGAAGACAAGATATTGGTGTGAGAGAAGTTAAAATTCAGATCAGTGACTAAGGGATAGGGACAGAACACAGTGCAGAAATTCTGAAAAGGTCAAAGAAAGTGGTCAAAGAAATCATCAGCGAGGATGGGACTTAAGAATAAGTTTCAGAGTAATTCATCATCAAGGAGATATAGGTTTAAATTCTACTTCTGTCATACACTAGCTTGAGACCAGAGACTAAATATCTGATCTCCCTGAATGTCATTTCTTTGTCTATGGAAACAGAAAACATGAAGCAAAATAGTGTCATGGGCTGCTCGGTAGGACTAAGTGAGATATTGGGCACAAAGCATTTGACACAGGTTTTGGTACATGATACACTCTTGATAAAATCCTCCTCAAAATTAATTGTTGTTGCTTTTATTTTCTTGGGCTATCTAAGTAATGCTTTGAAGTAATTTGCATATAAGCTAAGTGTTTTCATTGGAAGAAGCTTGATATATGGGGCCCAGAGAGTAGCATTTATGCGGTATAACCATACTGTATGTCTGAACTTCATATGTGATTTGTTTGACTTGGTGTCTTAAGAATGGCATTGAGTTTGATTTTCCATTTTCTCACCATTCTGTATGGTCATCTCTACAGCTTTAGAGAAGTATTTGAATTGCCTCATTTAACTTTAAAAACACCAGGACTTTTTATTTCTATAACATACAGTTTGTTACTAAAATGCAGATATGCCTGGTAAATAAAGCACTTTAACGTACTTGTAGTTATTTTATATTTTTATTGAAAACATTGGTTTAAATATGACTCAATGCAGATTTTGAAGGTCAGGTGTGAGGATAGAAATTGAGAAGGACAAGATCTACAAAGGCATTGATTCACCAGAGTACTCACCCTAGATAGTGATGTGTGTAAAAACATAATATCTATTTTTCTGTAAATAGGTTTACAGGTGCATTTGAGTCAAACTTAACCTGATAGGTTGTATATTTTGTTTTGTCATGAAGTAGATGGAGAGACTATTTTATACCCTTAATCTCAGGTCATTTATTAGGGTTCAGTGATTCTTCATTTAGGGATCAGAAATTCTTCATATAGGTATCCATCAGAAATTTTGGCAAAAATGGTTTCTCCAAATATCTTCTGACATCTCATTACATCTTAAAGAATGTATGGATACATTTATTGAAATTATGAGAATGCATCAACATAAATCCTGGAGAACTAGAGTTTAACTAAATCTTAGGAACTTCTTGTCCAATTTTCAACATTATTCAGAAGCCACTTCTATAAGTTCCCAGTCATCCAAGTCTATGCCCCAACCACTAATCCTGAAGAAGCTGAAGTTAAATGATTCTATGAAGACCTACAAAAAACTTCTAGAAATAACATCAAAAAAAGATGTCCTTTTCATCATAGGGGACTGGAATGCAAAAGTAGGAAGTCAGGAAATACCTGGAGTAACAGACAAGTTTTGCCATGGAGTACAAAATGAAGCAGGGCAAAAGTTAACAGAGTTTTGTGAGGAGAACGCTCTGGTCATAGCAAACACCCTCTTCCAACAATGCAAGAGAGGACTCTGCACATGGACATCACCAGATGGTCAATATCAAAATTCAGATTGATTTTATTCTTTACAGTTGAGGATGGAGAAGCTCTATATATAGCCAGCAATAACAAGACCAGGAGCTGACTGTGGCTCAGATCATGAACTCCTTATTGCAAAATTCAGACTTAAATTAATGAAAGTAGGGAAAACCACTAGACCATTTAGGTATAAGCTAAATCAAATCCCTTATGATTATACAGTGGAAGTGACAAATAGATTCAAGGATTAGATCTGATTGATAGAATACCTGAAGAACTATGGACGGAGGTTCATGACATTGTATAGGAGGCAGTGATCAAGACCATTGCCAAGAAAAAAAATTGCAAAAAGGCAAAATGATTTTCTGAGGAGCCCTTACAAATAGCTGAGAAAAGAAGAGGAACTAAAGGCAAAGGAGAACTTTCACTTCTGATGTCCTTAGCAGAAAATCTAGGATAAGAAAGTCAATCAAAATTTTTAAGTGACAACAAACAAAATGAAATTTGTGTAACAAGATGTTCTACTTGGGTAATTTCTTAGAATAAAGTTTGTGATAGACTTAAGGCAATCTAGTCAATCACTGACTATGATGGAGTAAAAAATTAACTTAGAAAAATAAGCCTGGCAATAGTAACAAATACTTTTGAGTCACCACCTATTTGGATAGAGTTCCAGTATATGCATGTTATTACTTTACTTTCATAAAATTGTATTGGTATTTCAAAGACTGAATAGCTCTGGAAAGATCTAGAAAATTTGCTGTTGCAATCAAAATTTTTATTTAAAAACTTTTTTTATATGAATAACTGTATATTCCTGTGATAATCATAGTAGCTCACCCTAGTATTTGAGAATTCAATAAGTCATTTCAAATTAAAAAGAAGAGTTGAGATGTACTTACCCCTCCTATCTCATCTCTTCCCTCTCTGCCTCTCTTTTACTGTTTCCCATTGTCGTTGTATTTCTCCTTCAGCTACACCAGGCTGTTTTGAATCTAAAGACATTACATTTAGTATGTCCTCCATGGACATTGCTCCCCCCGCTCCTATTTTACATGGCTGCCTACTTGTTCCCATTAGATAGATGAAAGATCAAAATTTTCCTTTTGTTTCACATACTGCCTGTGTGTGCACATACATACAGTCTTTTTCTTCATAGTACTTAAATGTTTAAATGGAAGAATCTTGTCTGTTTTTTCTTATTTGTTGTAAGTCTCCAGCTATTTGTATAGACCAGTAACCTTTTTGTCCTCAATAGTTCAGTGTATAAATTAGTATCTACTTGGAATGAGGACTCCATAAGCATTTGTTGAAGGAATGGAGCCTTTTACCAAGGCAAAGAAGATAATTATTTGCCTACATACTCAGGAAATGTTTTACAATTATATGTTATTTAATGTTTTCTCTAACATTTTGCTGACTTTGGCTGATAGATTTTGGCTGTTTCTTCATTAGCTAGTATTATGATGAACAGAACTTAAATAGGTGTATGTCATTACTATGTAGGTCTGCATGGGACTGAAGATTCTTGTAGATATACTACTAAGAGGTAGAAAAATTTGTGTTAAAATTATCTATAGACACCCTTTTTAACCCTTGGGTGTTGTGTGATCTGGATATTTATGATTAAGGTTAGCTTAATGTATTGTTGCCACTTGGTAAATATATTTAAATCAACTCCTATGTTTTTATGACTGAAGATAGCTGTTGATACACACATGTATAGCAGAGTTTTGAAGGCCAGAATACTTATTTATGAATCATTGCATATTTAGCTGTCAATGATTTGTATTTAGAAAGCATTTATATTTAAATATGTTCTATATTAGACAACTACCAAATGCCTAAGTCCTACTGCATATTTTAAATTTTCCAAGGATGGTTGAAAGTGTAAGATGCTAATTATCTTTTTCTGATGTGTTGGTGCTATTAAAATCATATCATGATAACTTATCATTTACATATAAATCTTGTTAAAATTTCAAAGCCTAGTGCTGAAAATATAAAATAAGTATATTTAATATAATTGACATTAGATTGCTATTTTCCACAATTTTTCTGAAGGTAATAAGAGAGATCCACTTTTGCATGCCTCTTCAAACAGCATTTTGAATTCTATCAACATCACACTCCTTTTATCCCCAGTAGTTGAAGTCCCCAAAGACTATCTCTCCACAAAAATAACATCTGAAATATCAACTCTATGCATATAAATTCAGTTGGAAGGAGAAAAATCTTCATGACTTTAGAGATGTCAATTTTATTACAAACTGTTTTTTCTATACACAGCTATGTGAGCATGTTAGAATATATGTGCAAATTAATGTGTAATTCTTTCATTTTCCATTATAACTCAGTGTGCAAAAGAACTGTATAAATGCAAGTATACAGCAAAATCAAGGGTTCCACAGACTGTATACTTGTTTACATGTGGATTCTTTATATCTTAATTCTAAATTTATCTCAGAGAATTCAGGTTAACAAATGATATGTAAGCACTCATCATCCCAAAGTTATCTTCTTTTTTCTTTTTCTTTTTTTGTCTTTGATTTTTTAAAATCTTACAAACCAATTAAAAATTTCCTACCTCTCTCTTCTTCCTCCCACTTCTCACACATACATACACACACAATAACAAGCCTGAATTTCTCATTTTTATTCCTTTTTTGTTTTAAAATTAGTTAACATGATCTTTTTGGTCATTTATACTTAAAAGCATGTATTCAAATCTACTTTCTCCTCATCTCACACTTTCATTAATAAATAATAATGAATTAAAATCCGCCTATGGCACACATCCAACCAGTTCATTTCTGTCTCTCTGTTGTTCCATAAATCAAGACAGCCTGGATTGTTTTTTCAGTTTTCTTTTTTCCCTACTTGCCAACTGATTTATCCTATATAGCTCACTAGGGAAAAAAATAGAGCTCAGCTATAATTATGATGCTTGTCATCCTACAAATGCTCCATGACTCTTCATTACAGAATAAATAAGTCATACATTTTTATTACACTTTAAAATCAATTATACTTATTGCAAAAATTCAAACTGAAAAATATGCAGAAAGAGGGATAAAAACCCTTCTTCATTACTATCAGTTTCTTACAATACTACTCCCTTCTCAGTTAACATCTGACAGTTAATTAGGATAGCATGCGTCCACATCTAGTTTTGAATGGCACCTGTGTGTATGTGTGTGTGTGTGTGGGTGTAAGTAGTTTGTGACTATATTAAAAACAGATACTGGTATAATTAACTCATCATTCACTTTTCAATAACTAGATGAATTCAATTTATGTAGCCATTTTGTTTTTCATTAGAAAAGTAGATATAGTGTTTTGAACATAGAAACCTACTCTAAATTCACTAATTGCAAAAAAATTATTAAATTGCATTGTTTATATTTTACCAATATAAAGACCAAATATTAATTTTAACATATTTTAGTTTATAAACTTGTAAATTATTAAAAATAATTAAAGCATTTTTTTTTTTTTGGTCTAAGTGTCTTATTTACTGATAGACTCAACATAGAGTTTTAGATTAGGTGCTCAATAAATATTTGAATTATTTAATGTATTATAAGGGGAAATCCCTGGTGGCTTAGAGGGTAAAGCATCTGCCTGCAACGCGGGAGACCCGGGTTCAATCTGAGACCCAAGTTTGATCCCTGAGTGGGGAAGATCCCCTGGAGAAGGAAATGGCAACCCACTCCAGTACTCTTGCCTGAAAAATCCCATAGATGGAGGAACCTGTTTTATACATATCATTTTAATTGACTTAAAAAACTTGGGGACATTGAAGAGATTTTAAACATGTTCTGATATGTTAACAGTATTGGACACAGTGATCTTTATTAAAATATATGGTAAATAAGGAAAAAAATGACTTTTTTTCCTTGTTACCCTTCTTATTCTTAGTCTGATGCCTGATATTAAAATTTAAAAATATGCCTTTTTAACAAGACCCCCACATAGTTCATATGCACAATTGAGTTTAAGAATTATTGCCTTTCAATGATTTGCAGTTAATACTACTTAATATTTGTGATTTAGAATGTATTTTTCAGATTGAATTGAAATCTATTCAGAGTTTATAAAGGACTCTTAAAACTCAACAAAATTTTACAGATGTTTAATAATGTTCAATATCCTCTCATGTGCTTATTGCCACTTGTATATCTTTTTCAGAGAAATTTTTCTTCAAATTATTCACCCATTTTAATTGGATTATTTTTATTGTTGGTTTGTCAGAATAATTTATATATTCTAGACACAAGTCCTTTATCAGATTTGCAAACATATTTGTAAATATATTCTTCCATTCTCTGAGTTGTCTTTTCACTTTAATGTTATCCTTTCAAGTACATTTATTAAAAATTATGTTCAAATTTTCAGTTTTTTTAATTTGGTTGCTTGTACTTTTCGTATAATATCTAAGAAACCATTACCCACTTCAATGTGACAAAGATTTAAATTTATGCTTTTTTCTAATAAGGTGTAGTTTCAGTTCTTATATTTAATGTATTTAATTCAGGTGTATTATTTTTGAATATTAAGTAGTAGTCCAAATAAGTGGTGACCCAAGTTCATTACTTTGTATATGTATGTCCAGTTATTGCAGCACCATTGTTGAAGGCTATACTTCCCACGTTGAGTGCTTTTGGCACCTTGAAAATGAAATGCTTGGGGCTGGTGCACTGGGACGACCCAGAGGGATGGTATGGGGAGGGAGGAGTGTGGAGGGTTCAGGATGGGGGTGGTTTCATTTCGATATTTGGCAAAACCAATACAATATTGTAAAGTTTAAAAATAAAATAAAATAAATTAGTACTGTAAAAAAAAATTTTAAAAAAAAGAAAAAAATTTTAAAAAAAAAGAAAAAGAAAATGAAATGTAAAGGTGTATTTCTGGACTCAATCCTATTTTATTGATAATTATCTCCTTGGGCCAGTACTGTCATACATTCTTGATTATTACAATATTGTGGTCAATTTTGCAGTGGAAATTGAGAGTACTCCAATTTAGTTCTTTTTCATGATTCTTTTGACTGTTCTGGGTCCCCTGTATTTCCATATCAACTTTGGGGTCAGACTGTGAATTTATGAAAGACAAAAGGCAACTGTAGTTTTGATAAAGATTACATTGAACCTGTAAGTACATTTGGGGATTGTTGTTATCATAAAAACATTAAATTTTAAATCCATGAATGCAGGATTTTTCTACATATTGATGTATTTTTAGTTTCTATGATATTAGTTTGCAGTCTTACACTTCTATTATATTTACTTCTATTTATTTTACTCTTTTTAGTTCTATTGTACATGTAATTGTTCCTTTGCTTTAATTTCTTAATTATTATTAGTGTTTAGAAATATAAGTAAGAGTCAGACACGACTGAGTGACTTCACTTTCACTATCTTTCAACCTTGCTGAACTCTTTTATTAGGTCTAAAATGCATTGTTGGTATATTTGTTAGAATATCCTATGTGAAAAACTATGTCATCTGGAGATAGAGATAGTTTACTTCTTACTTTCTTATATAGACAAGTTGTTTCTCCTTTTCTTACTAATCATCCTTGCTAGAACTTCCAGCACAATATTTATAGTGCTAATCTTAAATGGAAAGTGTTAGTTTGTCATAATCATGTATGTTAGCTGTAGATTTGTGTGCATGCTCTTTACCAGATTTAGAACTTTCCTTTTTACTCCAAGTTTGTTGAGAGTTTTAAACATGAGAGTGTTAGACGCTCATTTTGGATCTATTGAGATTACGTGTGATTTCTGTCCTTATTCTATTAATACTATGTATTGTATTGATTGATTTTCATATGTAGAAACAATCTTCCATTCCTAAGATAAATTCCATTTGGTCATAACACATTCTGAATTTTGTCTGCTGGTATTTAGTTGAGCATATATAGGGGATATTGAACTGTACTTTTTTCCCCTTGATATCTGTCTGATTTTCATATCATATTTGCCACATAAAATAAGTAGAGAATCGTTTCCTTTTCTATTTTCTTTTAATAGTTTGTGAAAAATTGGTGATAAATCTTTAAATATTTAATAGAATTTGCAGTGAAGCCATAGGATCCTAGACTCCCTTTGTTAATGTTGCTTAGGCACTAAGTCGTGTCTGACTCTTCTGTGACCACAAGGACTGTAGCCCGCCAGGCTCCTCTGTTCATGGAATTCCCCAAGCAAGAACATTGGAGTGGGTAGCTATTCTCTTCTCCAGGGGATCTTCCAAACCAAGCATTGTACCTGCATTTGCTGCTTCACAGGTGGATTCTTTACCACTGAGCCACCTGGGAAGCCCAAATTTCCTTTAGGATTTTAATTACCAGTTCAGTAACTGTTCTTGTTATAGGCCCTTTAAGATTTCTTGTTTCTTTCTGAATCAGTTTTGGAACTTTGTATATTTTTCAGGTATTTGTATATTTTATGTAGATTTTCTAATTTGTTGGCATAGTTCATGTAACTAATACCCTACATGATGTGTCCCTCTATGAGCCATATCAGGTAGGGCCACCCAAGATGGACAGGTCATGGTGGAGAGTTCTGACAAAACATGGTCCACTCTAGAAAGGAATGGCAGACCACTTCAGTATTCTTGCCTTAAGAACCCCATGAATAGTACAAAAAGGCAAAAAGATATGCCACTGAAGATGAACGCCCCAGGTCAGTAAGTACACAAGATGCTACTGGAGAAGAATGGAGAAATAGCTCCAGAAAAAATGAAGAGGCTGAGCCAAAGCAAAACAACAGCCACTGGTGATGAAAGTAAAGTCCAATGCTTTAAAGAACAGAATTGTGTAGGAACCTAGAATGTTAAGTCCACGAATGAAGTTAAATTGGAAGTGGTCAAACAGGAGATGGCAAGAGTGAACATTGACATTTTAGGAATTAGTGAATTTAATTCAGATGACCATTACATCTACTATTGTGGGAGAGAATTCTATAGAAGAAATGGAGTACTCCTCACAGTCAACAAAATAGACTAAAATGCAGCACATGGGTGTAATCTCAAAAATGACAGATGGTCTCTGTTCGTTTCCAAGGCAAACCATTCAATATCACAGTAATCCAAGTCTATGTCCCAACCACTGATGCCAAAGAAGCTAAAGTTGACTCATTCTATGAAGACCTACAAGAACTTATAGAACTAACACCCAAAAAAGATGTCCTTTTCATCACATGGGACTGGAATGAAAAAGTAGGAAGTCAGAGATAACCTGGAGTAACAGGCAAGTTTCGCCTTAGAGTTCAAAATGAAGCAAGGCAAAGGTTAACAGAGTTTGGTTAAGAGACACACTGGTCATAGCAAACACCCTCTTCCAACAACATAAGAGATGCCTCTATACATGGGTATCACTAGATGGTCAACACCAAAATCAAATTGAATATATTCTTTGCAGCCAAGATGGAGAAGCTCTATAAAGTCACCAAAAACAAGATCAGGAGCTGACTGTGGCTCAGATAATAAACTCCTTATTGCTAAATTCAGACTTAAATTGAAGAAAGTAGGGAAAACCACCAGACCAGTCAGGTATGACCTAAATCAAATCCCTTATGATTATACAGTGGAAGTGACAAATAGATTCAAGGGATTAGATCTAATAGAGTGCCTGAAGAACTATGTATGGACAGAGATTCATGACATTGTACAGTAGGCAGTGTTCAAAATCATCCTCAAGATAAATAAATGCAAGAAGACAAAATGGTTGTCTGAGGAGGCCTTACAAAGAACAGAGAAAATAAAAGTGAAAGGCAAAGGAGAAAAGAAATGATATTCCATCTGAATGCAGAATTCCAAAGAATAGCAAGGAGAGATAAGCAAGCCTTCCTAAGAGATCAATGCAAAGAAATAGAGGAAAACAGTAGAATGGAGAAGACTAAGGATCTCTTCAAGAAAATTACAGATACTAAGGGAACATTTCATGCCAAGATAGGCACAATAAAGGACAGAAATAATATGGACCTAACAGAAGCAGATTATATTAAGTTGAGGTGGCAATAATACACAGAAAAACTATACAAAACAAGATGTTCCTGACCCAGATAACCACGATGGTATGATCACTCACCTAAAGCCAGACTTCCTGGAGTGTGAAGTCAAACGTGCCTTAGGAAGCATCTCTCTGAAAAAAGCTAGTGGAGGTGATAGAATTCCAGTCGAACTATTTCAAATCCTAAAAGATGATGCTGTGAAAGTGCTGAACTCAATATGCCAACAACAAATTTGGAAAACTTATCAGTGGCCACTAGACTGGAAAAGATAAGTTTTCATTCCAGTCTCAAAGAAAGGCAATGCCAAAGAAAGTTCAAACTACTGCACAATGGTGCTCATCGCACATGCTAGGGAAGTAATGTAAAAATTATCTGAGCTAGGATTCAACAGAATGAAAACTGAGAACTTCCAGATGTTCAAGCTGGATTTAGAAAAAGGAGAGGAACCAGAGATCAAATTGCCAGCATCTGTT
>NW_011495049.1:2651570-2651691 GCF_000754665.1 Bison bison bison
CACCCACTCACGTCCATCAAGTCAGTGATGCCATCCATCCATCTCATCCTCCGTTGTCCCCTTTTCCTCCTGCCCCCAATCCCTCCCAGCATCAGAGTCTTTTCCAGTGAGTCAACTCTTC
>NW_011495049.1:2651791-2662134 GCF_000754665.1 Bison bison bison
CCACCTTACCTGCCTCCTGAGAAATCTGTATACAGGTCAAGAAGCAACAGTTAGAAGCAGACAAGGAACAATAGACTAGTTCAAATTGGGAAAGGAGTATGTTAAGGCTATATATTGTCATCCTGCTTATTTAAGTTATTTATAGAGTGTACCATGTGAAATGCCTGCCTGGATGAAACACAAGATGGAATCAAGATTGCTGGAAGATATATCAGTAACCTAGATAGGCAGATGACACCACCATTATGGCAGAAAGTGAAGAGGAACTAAAGAGCCTCTTGGTGAAAGTGAAAGAGGAGAGAGAAAATGTAGGCTTAAAACTCAATATTCAGAAACCGAAGATCATGACATCTGGTCCCATCATTTCATGTCAAATACATGGGGAAACAAGGGAAATAGTGACACACTGTTTTTCCTGGGCTCCAAAATTACTGACGATGGTGACAGCAGCCATGAAATTAAAAGATGCTTGCTCCTTGGAAGAAAAGCTATGACCAAACTAGACAGCATATTAAAAGGCAGAGACATTACTTTGCCATAAAGTTCCATCTAGTCAAAGCTATGGTTTTTCCCATAGTCACGTATGGATGTGCGAACTGGACCATAATGAAAGCTGAGCACTGAAGAATTGATGGGTTTGAACTGTGTGAGGTTTTGAAGACACTTGGGAGTCCCTTGGACTGCAAGGAAATCCAACCAGTCCATGCTAAAGGAAATCAGTCCTGAATATTCATTGTAAGGACTGATGTTGAAACTGAAGCTCTAATACTTTGGCCACCTGATGCAGAAAAGACCTTTCACTGGAAAAGACCCTGATGTTGGGAAAGATTGAAGGCAGGAAGGGAAGGAGATAACAGAGGATGAGATGGTTGAAGGCATCACTGACTCAATGGACATGGGTTTGAGCAAGTTTCGGGAGCTGGTGATGGATATGGAAGTCTGGCGTGCAGCCATCCATGAGCAAAGAGTAAGACAACTGAGCGAGTGACCTGAACAGAACTGAATAGCCTATATTTTAAAATCTGTAAAATTGAGTATTTCTCTTTTATTTCTGGTTATAAGAAGTTGTCTTTTCCTTTTATTTCTTTTTTTTTTTATTTTTTAAACTTTACATAATTGTATTAGTTTTGCCAAATATCAAAATGAATCCGCCACAGGTATACACGCTAATGGTTTGTAAATATTCTTGATCCTTTCAAAGACATTTGTTTCTGTTTATTTTCTCTGTTGTTTTTCTATATCCATTTTCATTTGTATCTGGTAAAAATCATTCTTTTTTTCCTCCTCAGTTCAGTTTAGTCGCTCAGTTGTGTCTGACTCTTTGCGACCCATGAATCGCAGCACACCAGGCCTCCCTGTCCATCACTAACTCCCAGAGTTCACCCACTCACGTCCATCAAGTCAGTGATGCCAACCATCCATCTCATCCTCCGTCGTCCCCTTTTCCTCCTGCCCCCAATCCCTCCCAGCATCAGAGTCTTTTCCAGTGAGTCAACTCTTCGCATGAGGTGGCCAAAGTACTGGAGTTTCAGCTTTAGCAAATCCCAGGGCTGATCTCCTCCAGAATGGACTGGTTGGATCTCCTTGCAGTCCAAGGGACTCTCAACAGTCTTCTCCAACACCACAGTTCAAAAGCATCAATTCTTCGGCGCTCAGCCCTCTTCACAGTGCAACTCTCACATCCATACATGACCACAGGAAAAACCATAGCCTTGACTAGATGGACCTTTGTTGGCAAAGTAATGTCTCTGCTTTTGAATATGCTATCTAGGTTGGTCATAACTTTTCTTCCAAGGAGTAATCGTCTTTTAATTTCATGGCTGCAATCACCATCTGCAGTGATTTTGGAGCCCCCAAAAAATAAAGTTTGACACTGTTTCCACTGTTTCCCCATCTATTTCCCATGAAGTGATGGGGCCAGATGCCATGATCTTCGTTTTCTGAATGTTGTGCTTTAAGCCAACTTTTTCACTCTCCACTTTCACTTTCATCAAGAGGCTTTTGAGTTCCTCTTCACTTTTCTGCCATAAGGGTGGTGTCATCTGCATATCTGAGGTTATTGGTATTTCTCCTGGCAATCTTGATTCCAGCTTGTGTTTCTTCCAGTCCAGCGTTTCTCATGATGTACTCTGCATATAAGTAAAATAAGCAGGGTGACAATATACAGCCTTGACGTACTCCTTTTCCTATTTGGAACCAGTCTGTTGTTCCATGTCCAGTTCTAACTGTTGCTTCCTGACCTGCATATAGGTTTCTCAAGAGTCAGATCAAATGGTCTGGTATTCCCATCTCTTTCAGAATTTTCCACAGTTTCTTGTGATCCACACAGTCCAAGGCTTTGGCATAGTCAATAAAGCAGAAATAGATGTTTATCTGGAACTCTCTTGCTTTTTCCATGATCCAGCAGATGTTGGCAATTTTATCTCTGGTTCCTCTGCCTTTTCTAAAACCAGCTTGAACATCAGGAAGTTCACGGTTCACCTAGTGCTGAAGCCTGGGTTGGAGAATTTTGAGCATTATTTTACTAGTGTGTGAGATGAGTGCAAATGTGTGGTAGTTTGAGAATTCTTTGGCATTGCCTTTCTTTGGGATTGGCATGAAAACTGACCTTTTCCAGTCCTGTGGCCACTGCTGAGTTTTCCAAATTTGTTGGCATATTGAGTGCAGCACTTTCACAGCATCATCTTTCAGGATTTGAAAGATTTGAAACTGGAATTCTATCACCTCCACTAACTTTGTTAATAGTGATACTTCCTAAGGCCCACTTGACTTTACATTCCAGGATGACTGGCTCTAGGTGAGTGATCACACTATCATGATTATCTGGGTCATGAAGATCTTTTTTTACAGTTCTTCTGTGGTTTAGTTTGCTCTTATTTTTCTAGCCTATTAAGGTGGACTTAATTTGAGAACTTCATTTCAATATAGGGGCTTTATATAGGAATTAATAATAGAATTTATAGCTATAAATTTCCTCTAGATATTGCTTTAACTTTATCCATAAGTTTTGATGCATTGTGGATTTGTTTCATATATCTGAAAATATTTTAGAATTCATTGTGATTTGTTATTTAACACATTATTTATTAATTTGTTCTTTAATTTCCACATACTTGTAGATTTCTCAGAGTTCTTTTTGTTGCTGATTTTTATATTCATTTCATGGTGCCCAAAGAAAATACTTTTAAATATTTGAATCCTTCAAGTCTACAGTTCAGTTCAGTTCAGTCGCTCAGTCGTGTCTGACTCTTTGTGGACAAAGATTTGCCTTCAGTCTTTCCCAATCAGGCTCTTTTGCAATAAGTCTGTTCTTTGCATCTGGTGGCCAAAGTATTGGAGTTTCAGCTTCAGCATCAATTGTTCCAATGAATATACAAGACTGATTTCTTTTAGAATGGATTGTTTGGATCTCCTTGCAGTCCAAGGAACTGTCAAGAGTCTTCTCCAACACCACAGTTCAAAAGCATCAAATCTTCAGTGCTCAGCTTTCTTTATAGTCCAACTTTCACATCCATACATGACTACTGGAAAAACTATAGCTTTGACTACACAGACCTTTGTCAGTAAAGTAATGTCTCTGCTTTTTAATATGCTGTCTTGGTTGGTCATAGTTTTTCTTCCAAGGAGTAAGCGTCTTTTAATTTCATGGCTGTAGTCACCATCTGCAGTGATTTTGGAGCCCCCCAAAATAAAGTCTGACACTGTTTCTGTTGTTTCTCCATGTATTTGCCATGAAGTCATGAGACCAGTTGCTATGATCTTAGTATTTTGAATGTTGAGTTTTAAGCCAGCTTTTTCACTCTCTTCTTTCACCTTTCATCAAGAGGCTCTTTAGTTCTTCTTCTTCTGCCATAAGGGTGGTGTCGTAGTCACAAGGGTTGTGTCAGGTCTACAAAGTTTGGTTTAATGGCCTAGCATATAGTCTATTATGGAATGTGTTTCATGCACTTGAGAAAAATGCATATTTTGCTGTTGTTGGGCACAGTGTTCTTAGTTGCCTATTAGGTTTTTTCAAACCTTTTATTCCATTCTGATTTTAGATGTAGTTATTTAACCCATTATTTAAAGTGGAATATTAAACTATCTATCTCTCTTTATATCTGTATATCTGTATCTGTCTTTAGTTTTGTCAGTTTTTGCTTCATGCTTAGGGTCTCTATTATTAGTTTCATTTAAATTTTTAAGTCCTATATCTTCCTAAACAATTGGCTATTTTACCCATATAAAATGTCCTTATCTGTCTCTAGAAACAATTTTGTCTTAAAGTACTTTTTAAATATATATTCTTGTGGCCATTTGAACTCTTTGGTTACTATTTACATGGTATGTCTCTTTTCAACATTTTGCTTTCTACCTATTTGGTTTTTTAAACATTAATTTAAAGTATGTTTCTTGTAGACACAATATAGTTAGAACTTAAATTCTTCAAATATCTGCATTTCATTTGAGGTTTTAGTTAAATTTATTAAATGTGATTGTTTTTAAGTTATGCTCTACCTCTGCCATTTTGCTATTTTTTGTATATATCCTATGTCCCAGTCCATGGGGTGTCAAAGAACTGGACACAACTGAGCAACTGAACAAATAGAATATAATGGGTATGTTTTAAATTAGAAGGTTAAACGGACTTAGGGGTGAATTTGAAATATGGCATCACTTATTTCCACACTTGTAGAGAACAGCAGCACACTATATCTCTCAAAATTAATATTCATTATAACCTAGTATATTATCATGTTAAATAATGTTTAACAGTATAATGATAAAAGTTTTCATCATTTAGCATAGCACAATAGAAGCCATTTTAGAACTACAAAAAGAGTTATCTTCCAAAGCAAGTAGATCCTCTAAACTGGAATGAAGTTCCAAGCCAGTTACTTTGGTTTCATAGATATGAAACATATCCTAATTTTGTCTTTGTGATTGAAACTTCTTAGTTTTAAGGAAGTTTATTTTCATACCTGTTGTTATCAGCATCAAATCAATATGCTATGACATGTTTTAGTTTCAAACTATACATAGAATATTTCCTACATTTTCTTTCATTGTTGACAGAATTATATATATATATATATATAAAAACAATCTAAAACTACTGTAATAGTGTAGTATGTATAATGCACGAAAAGACAATTCAAGCATCATTGTAACTATAACGATAACATTCCACACATAAGATATGCATTTATACACATGTATAATCTTATAACTATTTACTCTAACACTGCTTGGTGTGTCATTCATAGCTCTTACCTTGGTTTTAAGAATAGAAATTAACTTTACTTTTCTTAAAATTATTGAAAGGGTATCTAGAAATTCAATGACTTGAAAAGAGTCCAGAATCTGGGGGAAACAGAAATGAACAGAAACAGGCAGATCTGGAGAGCTAAAAGCGTAGGAGCTAAAAAACGAAAAATATTCTCATGAAGGAAGGAAGGTTAACAGGTAGATAGGAAGGATAAAAAAATAAGGAAATTTATAAATGTAGATTTTTTTCCTATAAAAAAGTAACTTCTCCTTGACTTTCAGAACTTCTCTTCTGTCTGCTGTGTTTAAAATAATCCCTATGCCAAAGGGGCATATTTTCTGGTGACAATTCTGCTCCATTTCACCTGAAAGGGTTTTGATATAGAAAATTAGATATTAAGTTACTCATATGCTTTTAGAAAAATAATTTCTCTATTAAACTACTGCTGTGAAATTACTGTTGTCTTTTAGTAGTGCTTAGAAAATTTTGTTGGAATAGAACATTTGATTTTCTATTAACCCTACTGAGAAATCTTTGAATCTAGTTTAGAAACCCATTTCCCAAGTGATGTTTTAATAGAATTTTAGGAGGATTCAAGTTGTTTCTTCTGGTCATGTGCTCTTTTTGTTTTTTTTTAACTCTGACATTCCACTTAAAATTAATTCATTCAACAGATATTTACTAAAGGAACTAACTCTGTACCCAGCAATGGCATAGGAATAGAATCTGATAAGTTCCTAGTACCAAGAGACCATTGTTAAAAAAAAAAAAAATCCTCATACGGTCTCCATACATAAGTATTTAAAGTTCTCATCATGGGGTTTTAATATCAAAATTAGGATACTTTACTGAAGGGAGAGTTGGAGACGTTGTTTCCTCTAGGTTTCTGAGCCTTCTTTTGGCACTAGTTATCTATCTTTTAGCAGTACTCCTAACAACCCATTTCAGATCTGTCTTCACAGGTTTTTGACATGTTGAGGAGTCTTTGTATGTCTAACTCAAAGCACCTACCCTGTGGAAGTTTTGGTTCCTGAAAGCAGCCACTCAGAAAAAAAAAAAAAAAAACCTTTAAGTGATCTAAGAATTTTGAAGTTGTAGAACGTGAAATAATGTCTATGAGAAGAGACTTGCTCTATAAAATTTGGTGTATTTATATGATGACACAGTCTCAAAATAATATGTTAAATTGAAAATGAAAGTTAAAAGATGATTCACAGGCCATAAAATGAATAATAATATATGTACATATTAATATGTGTGTGTAAAATGTAAGTAAAAGGATGAACAACAAATTTGTAATTTGTGATTAGAAGAAAGGGTTACTTTTAATACTTTTTTATTTGAGTGTAACTGCCTTATAATGTTGTGTGCTTGCTGTACAATGAAGCTTATCAGCCTTATGTATAGATATATCACCTCCCTCGTGAGCCCTTCTCCCAACACCCTCCCCAACCTCATCCCTCTAGGTCACCAGAGAGCACCTAGCTGAGCTCCTTGTGCAATACAGCGGGTTCCCACTAGCTATCTATTTTACAAGTGCATGCTGAGTCTCTTCAGTTGTGTCCAACTCTTTGTGACCCTATGGACTATAGCACACCAGACTCCCCTGTTCATGAGGTTCTCCAGGCAAGAATTACTGGAGTGGGTTGCCATTTCCTACTCCAGGGAATCCAGATCCAGGGAATCGAACCCACATCTCTTATGTCTTTTGCATTGGCAGGCGAGTTCTTTATCACCAGTGCCACCTGGGAAGCCCATTTTACACATAGCAGAGTTTGTGTGTCAATTGCAAACTCTCAATCCATACCCTGCTTCCGCCTCCCCATGACCTGTGTGGTTTGATTGCAGGATTGTGAAAGGGGCTGCTGGGGATCAAGACACAGTCATTTTTTAACTTCTTAATTCTTCATTTCTACATCTTTTAATCTAAGAAAAGAATCAACAGGTCAGGAAGGGTATCGTATGCATTCAGTAGAGCATAAATCAGGAGATAGATTAAACTACCTGGTGATCTCATTCCCATTATTAGGTTCTTCTAGGGTTAGAGGGAAACAGGAATGAGCAAGTGGGAAAGGGGCAAAAGAGCTGCTTACAAATCCACACTGTCAAACATCATCCCATTTCTATGAGATTAGGGGTGAGAGTCCCTCTTTTGTAACTTCTTCATGATGACATAGGGCACTGTATTCTTTGAGTGGAAAATGTTGGCATCGGTCTCTAGCAAGTCTTTGCTGACAATTTTAGTTACCTGCTTACATATATGGCAGAGAAAGCTATAATTATTTTGATGCCCACAAAGATATAGATTATTGTGAGCAATAATGTTAATATTTTGTGGAAAGTCTCCTGAGGCCTGTTCTTAAAATTGTGCTAGCCATAGATTCAGTATTGGTCAAGATGGTGAAGCTGATGACATGGATACAGTCTGGTCATCACATTGCTAGTTCATTTCCTCTGGTGGCAGATCTTTAAAGCAACTTGGAAATGGGCATCAGACACAAAGATGCTGTAACTCTGTTGTCCTGATCATTAACTGCTTGAGTCTGCTCTTTTGTGACTCTGGGAGGCCTGAGAGACTTCAGTTTTTCCAGAAACAAGAGGCAGAGGGCAGGGAGGGGCCTTTTTTACTTTGGTGAAGGGTTGGCCCACAAGGTTCTGCTCAGTCAATTGTGTATATATGTACGTATGTATATATGCATAATGAAGTGAAGATCTTGAGAATTTCCTGGAGGCATTTGTCAACCTATATGAGGTGGCAAAGAGGTTGAGCTGACCTTTTGGAAAACTTGTAAGCATAGATGGACAAAATTGGAAAACAGAGTCAATTTGTGTTATCGTTGCAAGGGCTGTATATTCATGACATTTTGAAACTTTGGAACATCTCAAACTATTAACAGAAATTAGAGTAATTCTAGATTTCTAATTCTTGTAAGTAGCTGGGGAAAACAAGCAAAACAGCATCCAGGGAAAGAATCATCTTTGATTAAAGGTAGCACCGTTTTTGACCTTAAAACATTTCTAGAAATGACATTTTGAATATAATATCCACCACATCATCACAGATAACAAGGAACAGGAAAACAAAACTATTATTATTCTTTGGATTGCCACTAAATATCACTAATCGATGTAACCACTTAAAGAAGTTAGAATACAAGAAATATAAAGCCAATGGGAAAGAAAAGGATAGAAATAATAAAGGTATAAGTAAAAATTAGTAGAATGAATAAAACTATAGTAATTGGAAGAAGTCTATAAAAGTGTATATATGTGTGTCTGTATGTGTGTGTGTGTGTGTGTGTGTGTGTATTTAAAGAAAAGCACACAACATGAAAATTGTGAGTTTAAGCTTTACTCAGGGTCTTACTGAAGACTATAGTCTGGGGGACATCCACTTAGTAACTTTGAGTACACTGCTCCAAAGATGGAGGACATAGTATGTATACGAGTTTTTTTTTTTTTTTTTGGGTTAGGAAATATATATAGGCAAGCATATGCCTTGGTAAAAGATTACTGTGTATCACAAAGAACAAATATCTTAAGTTAACGATTTTAGTGCTTTACTATATATGGGAATATGGAAGAAACTGGGGTCATTGAAATTCCTTCTGAGATATATATCTAACTCTAGAGGCCTGTTTATCCAAAGCATAGATTGTCTGATCCTGTTTTTCGTTTGTTTATTTCATTCTGAATTCGTTTCAAGGTGCACTGTTGATGGTTAAATGCAGTGGGTTGCAACTTAACCCTGGTATAACTGAATGATGAGTGTTACTGTGTTCTTTTTCTATTCATATATCGTATATATATGTGTGTGTGTGTGTGTATATATATATATATATGCAGTAGAAAGAGAAAAAGTCACAAGCATTTTTAATAAATGTGATAAATCCTTGGTGTGAGTGAACAAAACAAAGAAAACAAGACAAAAATAACTAATACTAGAAATAAAAAAAAATTACTAAATATCTACTTAAAGTAAACATTACAAATATAAAAGAAAGTTATAAATGAACTTTATGCCAAGAATGAAAATTTGAATTTATAGGAATGTAGAGTAAAATGGTCACAAGAAGAAATGGATAATCTGAATATTGTATACTTATGAAATAAATTGAACGAGTAATTAAATGGCCAAATATTTCCAATTCAGTTGCCTTCACTAGCAATTTCTAACAGATGTGCACGAAATTTTTAAAATACTGATTTTACATAAACTAGTCCAAAAAACAGAAACAAAAAAAGGATATTTGTTTCTGCATTTTTTCAGGCTGGCAAAACTTTGGCACTAAAACCTAACAAGGAGTGGTTAAGAAAGCACTATTGTTAGGTAATCCTAGTCATAGTCACAAATTTAAATCTATTAAGTAAATTGAGAAAGACATATCTATAAACAAACAAATAAAAGCTATGCTCACTTGGTGCTTATTTCAGATACTCATGGTTCATTAAGCTTTTTAAAAATTAATAACTATAATTTGCAACATTACAAAATAACTCATTATCTAAAGAGTTTTATCCTAAAGAAAAAAATATTAAATTCATAATCTATTTGTAATAATAGTAAAAAAACAGCAAAGTAGGAAAAGAAAGGAACTTTTTTTAATCCTTTAAAAATAACAAAAGTATCTTATAACACTCCACTGAAGACACCAAACTTAAAATACTTAATCGCCCAAAAGAACATTAAAATCTTTACTTTCAAGTACAGGCTCAAGATGTGGGTTCTCAGTATCACCAATGCTGTTTAATTTCATTCTGGAAGTCTTAGAGCAAACAGGCTGGAAAAAGATATAAAACCTAAAGGAACTAAAGAGAAGATGCCAGCTTTCATTGAAGTAGGTAATATGGATATGTGTTAGGAAATTGTTGGAAGAAAAGTTATGACCAACCTAGATAGTATATTCAAAAGCAGAGACATTACTTTGCCAACAAAGGTCCGTCTAGTCAAGGCTATGGTTTTTCCTGTGGTCATGTATGGATGTGAGAGCTGGACTGTTAAGAAGGCTGAGCGCTGAAGAATTGATGCTTTTGAACTGTGGTGTTGGAGAAGACTCTTGAGAGTCCCTTGGACTGCAAGGAGATCCAACCAGTC
>NW_011495049.1:2662280-2670703 GCF_000754665.1 Bison bison bison
TGGCATCACCAACTCGATGAACGTGAGTCTGAGTGAACTCCGGGAATTTGTGATGGACAGGGAGGTTTGGCGTGCTGTGATTCATGGGGTGGCAAAGAGTCAGACACGACTGAGCAACTGAACTGAACTGAACGAGCATATTATTAAAGTTAAAATGCTTTAGCAAACTTTCTGAATAAAATATTATATATTATATCCACAGCATACTCTATTGTAGTTAGAATTAATTAATTATAGTTCCATGCAATATAGAAATGAATCATAAAAAAACTATAGAGTTGAAAACACAGTTAAACAACGTTTGAAGTGTGCATAACCAGCTAGTAAAACTGAAAAAGAGGAATTAAGATAAAAGTGAAAGTGGATTTAAAGGTTCAATTGGTTGCTTGGGGCTAGTGCACTGGGACACCCAGAGGGATGGTATGGGGAGGGAGGAGGGAGGAGGGTTCAGGGTGGGGAACACATGTATACCTGTGGTGGATTCATTTTGATATTTGGCAAAACTAATACAATTATGTAAAGTTTAAAAATAAAATTAAATTAAAAAAAATAAAAATAACAATTAAATTTTATTTTAAAATCAAAAAAAAAAAAAAAAAGGTTCAATTGGTAAGAGGTGTAATAGGGAAGGTAAGGCACTTCTGGACCGCAGGCATCTTTACTGTGATAATTACATGGCCAATCTCTTTATAATTATGTGCTAAGCTAATCATTTATATTTTATAAACTTTCCTCTATTGTATTATTTTACAAAATAAAGTCTAAAAAGTAACTTGGACTCAGGGATAAGTTTGGAAAGGTTATAATACGTAGGTGGACAGAAATGATAAAGTCAGCTCCATTTCACAAAGACTACTTGATAAATTAACTGTGTAAAGGGTATTTTGCCAATAATTGTCTTAATTTAAAAACATATATATATATATATATATACTCATATTTATTATATGTATGTATACATAATCTTCTGCTGTAAGACCAAGTACCAAAGGGATACAAAATACAAGTACTTCAAAGATTATTACTTTGATTTGAGATTTCATACCTCATATTTAGAAAATTTTTTTGGACAAACACATTTGCACCTTCTGGAAACATACCTTGAGTTTAATCTGTGTCATCTGGGGAAAAGAAAGATAGACACTGAGGTATGATTTAGACTTAATTATATATATTTGCATGAATTCTTTAATTTTAAGAAACTACATTATCTTTCAAATAGAGTGTTTACTGCTAAATTGTGTTTTGGTTTTAAAAATGAATATGTTGAAAATAAGCTGTACTTAATATTCTAAAATAGTATTTCTATTAGATTTTTAAAAAGAGTTTATAAAACAATGGTGGCAGTAACTTTATTGATATTCCATTTTACAATATGTTTTCATCTCCCAAACCATCATAAAAATAGATCAGTGTAACATTAATAAAATTACATTTTTGCTGAAAAACAGTAGGTACAGTTGTATTTTTGCCTGAATTTTAGAAGTGTATATACTATGGCTACAGTGGCTACACAGGCTATTTGTCTGTATTTAAAGAACGATCAATATCCAATTCTTAGATGAGAGCATCTTCTTTTGAAGATGTGGTAGAGAATATCAAACCTAATTAACTTGATTTATTATAAGTTTATCAAAAATATAATGGATGATAGCATCAAACTGTTTCATGATTACCACTCACAGATGGCCAGTTTCATAAAAAGATCATATATGGCATAGTGCAGTCTTTTTCTATTTGAGGAGAAATAAACAAATCTATTGGAATTCATTATATTGCCATCACCTATAAAAAATAATATAGGGAGTTTTCTAAAATCTAAGTTCCCTCACAGAATATTATTTTCTTCCTTTAGATGTCATTTGGTAATAATTATTTTGAATCACACATGTTTGCTACAATAGGAAGAACATCAAATGAAAGATATTTCTATAGTAATTTGCTTATAATATTCTGAAAATCAAAACAAAAATTTCATTTATGGCATCTAATATTTTAACATGTTCAAGAATCATGTTAATGGCCTTTTTGTTTATTTCTAATGCAATTCACAACTCCCTTCTTTTGAAAATTAGGCTGTTCCACCACACAGAATGTTCCATTGGCTGGCACTGGTATGAAATAGCTTTATTCCAGATTAAGATAGAACTGTTTTATAATTAGAATTTGATATTCAGAGATCATTTTGTAATTCTAAATTATAAAAATATTAAATATACAAAATACATTGTTGGCAGTCCTATGCGGTGAGGGTTTGCTAGATTGCCATGGACACAACTTAATATTTTCCTATGAATCAAGAAGGCCTACTGTTTTAGTTCATTTCAGTTCAGTTGATCAGTCATGTCCAGCTCTTTGTGACCCCATGGACTGCAGCACTCCAGGCCTCCCTGTCCATCACCAACTCCCAGAGTTTTCTCAAACTCATGTCCATTGAGTGGGTGATGACCTCCAACCATCTCATTCTCTGTCATCCCCTTCTCCTCCCACCTTCAATCTTTCCCAGCATCAGGATCTTTTCAAATGAGACAGATCTTCTCATCAGGTGCCCAGAGTATTGGAGTTTCAGCTTCAGCAGCTGTCCTTCCAATCAATATTCAGGACTGATTGCCTTTAGGATGGACTGGTTGGATCGCCTTGCAGTCCAAGGGACTCTCAGGAGCCTTCTTCAATACCACAGTTCAAAAGCATCAATTCTTCGGCACTCAGCTTTCTTCACAGTCCAACTCTCACATCCATATATGACCACTGGAAAAACCATAGCTTTGACTAGATGGACCTTTGTTGGCAAAGGTCCTTTTAATATGCTGTCTAAGTTGGTCATAACTTTCCTTCCAAGGAGTAAGTGTCTTTTAATTTCATGGCTGCGGTCACCATCTGCAGTGATTTTGGACCCCCCAAAAATAAAGTCTGACACTGTTTCCACTGTTTCCCCTTCTATTTCCCAAGAAGTGATGGGACCAGATGCCATGATCTTAGTTTTCTGAATGTTGAGTTTTAAGCCAACTTTTTCAGTCTCCCCTTTCACTTTCAAGAGGCTCTTTAGTTCTTCACATTTTGCCATAAAGGTGGTGTCATCTGTGTATCTGAGGTTATTGATATTTCTCCTGGCAATCTTGATTCCAGCTTGTGCTTCATCCAGCCCAGCATTTCTCATGATGTACTCTGCATATAAGTTAAATAAGCAAGGTGACAATATACAGCCTTGACATACTCCTTTCCCTATTTGCAACTGGTCTGTTGTTCCATGTTCAGTTCTAACTGTTGCTTCCTGATCTGCATACAGATTTCTCAAGAGGCAGGTCAGTGGTCTGGTATTCCCATCTCTTTCAGAATTTTCCACAGTTTATTGTGATCCACACAGTCAAAGGCTTTGGCATAGTCAATAAAGCAGAAATAGATGTTTTTCTGGAACTCTCTTGCTTTTTCGATGATCCAGCAGATGTTAGCAATTTGATCTCTCGTCCCTCTGCCTTTTCTAAATCCAGCTTGAACATCTGGAAGTTCACAGTTCACATACTGTTGAAGCCTGGCTTGGAGAATGTTGGCCTAGTATTTGTTCATACATGGTTAATATATATCCATCTGATCTGTTCTAATACATTTATAGAATACAGAGTTTGATTTCTAAAGCAAATTCTTAGGAGTCACATGCTTCATTAGTTGAATTATATTTCATTAACAAAAAACAAATCTTAGAAATAAAATTGATTAAGAGAAGTATGAGTTTTTATTATGTTCATCAAATTAAATGAACATCTGTGAGGGGAAGGCATACATAATTTAAACAAAAAGTAAAATTACGTTTTTGAGTTAACTTTGCACCTTAGGGGCTTCCCAGGTGGAGCTAGTGGTAAAGATCCCACTTGTCAAAGCAGGAGACTTAAGAGAGGTGGGTTTGATCCCTGGGACAGGAAGGTTTCCTGGAGGAGCCATGCCAAAGAACTCTAGTATTCTTGCCTAGAGAATCCCATGAGCAGAGGGTCCTGGCGGGCTGTGGTCCATAGGGTTGCAAAGAGTGCGACACGACTGAAGCGACTTGGCACACATGCACGCATGCATACACCTTAGGGATATGATATCAATGAAAATGCCTTTACTTTAGATTGCTGTCTAATTATATGCCTTGTAGGAGTCAAAATTTAATCAAATTTACATTTTTATGATGATTTAAACTACATTGCCACTAGGATTGCCACTAATCCCCCAAATATTTATTGAGTATATTTTATAGTTCAGGTGATTTTCTCTAGGTTTTAGAGATGAAGTTGTGAAGTCAGAGCAGTTACTTCTTTTCAGAGTTTATATTCTGATGGAGAGAGGAGAAAAAAGAATGAGATGACTTCAGATAGCAATAATCTCTATGATAAAATAAAATTATGTACAGTGACTGTGCCTGCAGGTATACTTATTTAGATATTGTGGTTAATAAAGTTCTCTTTGAGATATGACAATTACATGAGCTGAATTCTGTTCTAGAAATTGACTGTATCAAGGTGTAGAAAAAGAACTTTTCAGGCAGAATGAACAATGGGGGCAAGAGCCATAAAGTAGTCATTATGAGAACAATTATAAGGCCAGTGCTGGTGAATCCTAAAAAGCAAGGTGGGGAAATGGTAAGATATATAGTGCAAAAGTAGACAAGGACTAGTTTACTAAAAGGGCCTTTTTGTGACATGGCAACAACTTTGAATTATAGTCTCTATATAATAGGAAGGGAACATTATGATCTGAGTGACATTTCAAATGCATTTCAGTTTGGTATAGAGAATAAATTGCAGACACCAGTTATAGGTTATTACTCTGGTTTAGGCCAAATGTGTTTGCAATAGCTACAAATACTGCAATTGTTTAAAATTATCTTTGCCAGGGGCTGTTTATCTGGGGAAAAAATATTTTAGGAGAGAAATTGATTTGAATCTTTTTTTTTCTTTTAGTTTCAGATGGTTTGAATGATATGTTTAATCTATGCTCTATGCAATCTTTTGACAATACTTTTCAGCTTTTTATAATAAAGTAAAAAAAAGCAATGATATATGCGTATATATGTGTGTGTCTTGCTAACATTTTTTAGGAGATATAGTAGTTTATATAGTACAAGCTTCTTGTAGGATAAGCTAAAGGATTTTATGTTGGACTTTTGGAAAGAATAACAGGCTCTTCAAAGAACATAAAGACCAAAAATATTTCAAACACTCTGTTTTACTCAAATTATTTTCTATTGATCTTTCTCTTAGGTATGGAAAATTATTAATTTTTCTAACTCTTAAAAACTGTCTTCAATTCTGTAATTGATTAGATTGAGCTCCTCAGATTTGTTTAAAGAAATATTGTTAGAAAAATTTTTGATAGACATCTTCAAAAAGAGGACCTCATTTCGACCTGTGTTGAATCAGTTGAGCCTTTAATATGGTAACCTACATCACTGTACAGTTTTAAAAGAAAGAATACAAGCTGCACTTCTCATGCATATTTCCATATGGGACAGTTTTTGCTTCAAATAGTGCTATTCACCCCTATCCCACAGAACACCATTTGAGAAGGCACACACACACACACACACACACATATATGAAAAGTCAAAGTGATAGTCACTCAGTCATGTCCAACTCTTTATGACCCCGTGGCCTGTAGCCTGCCAGTCAAGAATATTGGAGTGGGTAGCCATTCCCTTTTCCAAGGATCTTTCCAATCCAGGGATTGAACCTGGATCTCCCACATTGCAAGCAGATTTATTATAGTCTGAGCTACCAAGGAAGATATACATACATACATACCTATACACATATATACATAAACACATATATATATGTATATAAATCTTATATATAGAAATATATGTATATATTCTTTTTTCTATAGCTGGCTTTATATGAATACTGTTTATAGTTGCTTGAAATACAGGTTCAGTCTTGCTGCACAATAAGTGGTCGTTAAGGCCACCTCTCTTTTTTTAGGGAAACCTTGATTATTTTAATAACAATTTCTTTACTGTTTATTGTGCTAGTTTGTCTTACTACATTATTTGATTTCTGTCATGATCTTACATGGTTTTCATATTATTCTGGAATATAAAATGTAAAAAGTTACCTAAAATTCAATAGCTAGCTCCATTTTCCATTCAACATTAAACATTCTCTTTTATATTAATTAGATATAGATAATAGCCCAAATGAATAATCAATGAGCAGTCAACCAATAAATTAGCAATTTTTAGTCATGGACTAGTTGGGATTGGTATTATTCTTGGGGTTATCTCATTGAAGGAAAAAATATGTGATATAGTCTAGGAAATATGCTGGCAGATTATGAGAAGTCCAAATGTTTTACAATATGCTGAACAAAATCATCTTGATTTTTTTTAAAGTAGGGTTTATTCATCAATAAATGTATAAAAGCAAATAAACAAAAAGGAATACTTGTTCCTCACATTAATGTAGAATGTTTCCATTTCATAAACATTTATTTTCATCTTTCCAACAATAAAAGAGCTCAATGGTAATATTGTTACACTTTGATTTTTTTCTTTGACCTTTATTTAACATTGAATATTATTTTTAAAAATTGTAGGTAAACTATATCATGTTCTGTTGGACCTGCTTTATTTTTTTATAGTCACATTTTGAGCTTAGTGCTAAAACATGTTTAAAGCTAATAAGCAGAGAAAAACACATAAGAAGAAAATAGAATAATCTTAGAAGCATAGTTTAACCAATCTCTTATGAAGAGAAGATCTCTCCATACGCTCTTCCTAGCCGTATTATTTCAGTCACTAGTATTGGACGCCCCTTCTCTGTGCTATGGCTTGTCTCTTTGTATTAGTATTCAGTGGCTCTCTTCTTCCTAAATACACCATTCAAAATTATGACATATTAATCACAGACATTAAGGATGGAAATGATCTATTACTGTAGGTCATCTAATACCCTCCAGAGGCCAGTCCTTGCTGTATTATCCTGTGCTTTTCACGGGTTATTTGAAATGATTCAAGAAAATGAAGGTTTCCCCCATTTCCTTATTACGCAATCAGTTTCCCCATGGAATTCACTCTGCTTTGATACTCTAACCAGTTGCTAACAAGCAAACCATTTCTTGACACATGGAAAATTGCACAGACTTGTAATACCTCAGGCACATTGTGCTCTTTAACACTATTATTAATATGTTAACAGGTGGAAATTTATTATCATCTGACTGCTTGGGGTGTGAAATGTCTTATACTCATTTCATTTTCAATTCTTTGTAGTTTATAGTTACACTTGATTAAAGGTGGTACTGTGAACACTTGAAGTTGTTTTAATTCAAGATAAAAATACTGTGAACTACATTCAGAAATGTATTAGATATTGATTCTCACATGGCCTTAGTCTCTGTCTAATATGAACCCAAATGCAAAAATTTTGAAACAGTATGGGAAAAATCAATTAACAACCAAGCTCTAGCCAAAATTAGTAAAACAAATGCTTTGAAAGAGCTATGGAACAGTAATAGGAAAATACTAGAAGGCAACTTAAAATACTGATATATTAGGTTTCCAAATAGAGGTTTTGAGAAGATTGATGATTCTTTTTAGGTTGTAGCTTATCTGTTGTTGTTGTTCAGTCGCTAAGCGGTGTCCTACTCTTTGAGACCCCATGGACAGCAGCATTGCAGGCTTCCCTGCCCTTCACTGTAACTTAGCTGTATTGCTCTATATTCTCAAGAAAAGTACATACCGGAGAAGAATGCTGACATTAGGGATGCTGTTGTAAAAGAAATATCAGTGTCATACATGTGCATGATTTACATTTTTAAGAATGCTTTTTCCTGATTTCTGGTGTGTGTGTTTTTTTTTTTTTCTTTCTGATTTGTTCCTATAATTCAAAATGGAGTATGGCAATCAAATAGCAAATAGCAGTAGTACCTGGAAATAAATATGGAATTTTTATCCTAAGTAATATTAAGAGGAAGATTGTACTTACACAATAAAATATTATTTATCTTAAATATAAATAGAAAGTTGATACAGTATGTAGCCATTTAAAGGGTGAATCTGTGATGATATTATCAGTTAATCTCATATATCCTTAATTATGTTTCATAATGGGCCAGTTGAATTTAGTCTAATTAAGTCATCCCAAAGAAAGGCAATGCCAAAGAATGCTCAAACAACCGCAAAATTGCACTCATCTCACACGCTAGTAAAATAATGCTCGAAATTCTCCAAGCCAGGCTTCAGCAATACGTGATCCGTGAACTTCCTGATGTTCAAGCTGGTTTTAGAAAAGGCAGAGGAACCAGAGATCAAATTGCCAACATCTGCTGGATCATGGAAAAAGCAAGAGAGTTCCAGATAAACATCTATTTCTGCTTTATTGACTATGCCAAAGCCTTTGACTGTGTGGATCACAAGAAACTGTGGAAAATTCTGAAAGAGATGGGAA
>NW_011495049.1:2670803-2734804 GCF_000754665.1 Bison bison bison
AGTCAGAACTGGACATGGAACAACAGACTGGTTCCAAATAGGAAAAGGAGTTCGTCAAGGCTGTATATTGTAACCCTGCTTATTTAACTTATATGCAGAGTACATCATGAGAAACGCTGGACTGGAAGAAACACAAGCTGGAATCAAGATTGCCGGGAGAAATATCAATAACCTCAGATATGCAGATGATACCACCCTTATGGCAGAAGGTGAAGAGGAACTCAAAAGCCTCTTGATGAAAGTGAAATTGGAGAGTGAAAAAGTTTGCCTAAAGCTCAACATTCAGAAAATGAATATCATGGCATCTGGCCCCATCACTTCATGGGAAATAGATGGGGAAACAGTAGAAACTGTCAGACTTTATTTTGGGGGGCTCCAAAATCACTGCAGATGGTGACTGCAGCCATGAAATTAAAAGACGCTTACTCCTTGGAAGTAAAGTTATGACCAACCTAGATAGCATATTCAAAAGCAGAGACATTACTTTGCCAACAAAGGTCCGTCTAGTCAAGGCTATGGTTTTTCCTGTGGTCATGTATGGATGTGAGAGTTGGACTGTGAAGAGGGCTGAGTGCTGAAGAATCGATGCTTTTGAAGTGTGGAGTTGGAGAAGACTCTTGAGAGTCCCTTGGACTGCAAGGAGATCCAACCAGTCCATTCTAAAGGAGATCAGTCCTGGGATTTCTTTGGAAGGAATGATGCTAAAGCTGAAACTCCAGTACTTTGGCCACCTCATGTGAAGAACTGACTCATTGGAAAAGACTCTGATGCTGGGAGGGATTGGGAGCAGGAGGAGAAGGGGACGACAGAGGATGAGATGGCTGGATGGCATCACTGACTCGATGGACGTGAGTCTGAGTGAACTCCTGGAGTTGGTGATGGACAGGGAGGCCTGGAGTGCTGCGATTCATGGGGTCGCAAAGAGTCGGACATGACTGAGCGACTGAACTGAACTGAATTGAGTCATCATTAGCCTAAAGTTGGAGCCCAGCTTAGAGACTAATAGAAAATACAGAAAGAAGCAGGATAGATCTCATTCCCTAGACAGTCTAGTCCTCCAGAAGCTGCCTTTTGGTCCAGTAAATGTGACCTCATGTCCTTATGTTGTGTTCTCAAATTTTCAGTCTTAAGATTATATCACTCTCAAAATTTGTCAAGAAAGAGTTTGTCTAACTGAGCGTGAGGCAGTTTGTTTCTTCCATGTACTGGGGAGAAGGAGGATTTGGTGTTTTTTCTGTTGGTAGGAATTAACTCCGTCCCAGCAAGTCTATACATGATTGGAAATCTCTGAAAGAGAGGTATGAGTATAGAAAGTAGAGGTAACTGGGGCTTCTTTTCTGGCAACACCATCTTTTCTCATAGGGTTTTAATAATCTACTGTCAAAATATAAATTTTATATAAAAGCTAATGTTGAAAATGTCATGATCTGAAAATTGTAATAATTTCTTTCATTTGTATAGTCACTTTTTTTCATTGTTCAGAAAAAAATAAGGCATTTACCTCAAAAGTTTTGTCCATAATGAAATGTCATAGAATATAATCACATATGAAGAATAATATTATGAAACTTATAAGGCTGTTTTAAAGGTTAAATATGGCAATAAATATATGGCACATATAATATATCTGGCCCTTAATAATGAGTGCAGTTTGCATCTTATTCTTGAGATCTAAAAATACATTTTAGAGTGTTGATGCTGCTATCAATACTACTTTTGATAACAATATTGTTATTCTTTAATTTTCTTGTATGTAGTGTATAGTAATGTAAAGTTGTACAGTCTGAATTTCAGGTTAAATTTGATCACCACTGCTAATTTACTGTAAACATACACATGTTATTATGTAGTACACTTACAATAGATACACACAGACCCCATTCTCTGCTATAAAAGTCAATCTACAATAATATCCACATATAATGAATACTTATAACCAAGTTTATATTATTTGTTTATTGTCTTACCTTCCCCAGTTGCCTCCCCTTGCAAAATAGAGGACAATGAAGGTAGTCACATATTTTATTTTTTTTTAGTGTTGTATAAGCAGTCTTTACCAGTGCCTGACACATAGTAAATACCTAATAAACTGTTGTTGGAAACTATATTGAGTCCCAGCAACACAGGTTCAGCTCACTTTACTCTTCTGAAGCATTTTTAATGCAGTGTCACAAATGTGTTCATTTGGCACATTCCTTTTTCTCCCCTGTCAACACGTCAACACACAGACATACAAACACAGACATACACATATAAATATACACACTTACACACACATTACCCAGATTTTAAAATGAGCATATCTAGAGGACACAGATGTTTCTTAGTTGATTGTTGTTTTTGCTAACTCTTGTGTACTTCATGCTTATATTTCTTATTTTAAAATGTATTCATATTTTAATGAGCTATATAGATAATCAGCCTCTAATTTTATGAATTCTTTACTAGCAACGATTCTTAGATTCTTTATTTTTCCACTTTGATTGCCATGAACTTTGTCTAAGCTCTCAACACCTTTATTTTATAATTTGGTTTCTGCAGTATCTTCTTCAACTCTAGTATTTGCTGTATCTCTTTAAGTTATATTCTCCTCTATCCCATATGAATAACCTATGAATCCATATTGTTTACCAAGGACAGTGTCCTCCATGGACTCCTCTATTCATGCCCTTTCTTTTCTTTAAATTCATTAACAACAAGTGGTAGGAAAAAATTACAAGTTGAAAAACAGCATGAGGAAAGAGAGTTCAAAAATGAGAATGCTATTGTGAGAGGCACAAAGAAGAAAAACTGATTATAATGTTGGGGGCCACTCCATATTAGGTTGGATTGTTGTTAACCTTACATACACAAGAACTGACTTTTGATTCACTGACACATTTAAAGCAGTAGGAAAAGACAGTATTGTAAAACACGCCAGATATGCTGAAATAGCAGCAACACTGTAGTAATAGTGGCAACGACATTAAAAGCTCATTCTTTCCAGACACTTTCCTAGTGCTTTGTCCCCATTATTTCATTTATATCTCTTCATAATCTTTTAAGGAACCTATTACACAATATATAACATGGCTAAATTTTGCCTTCTATTTGTTATACTTTACAGAAGAAATAACTGAGACGTAGAGATATCAAGGAACATGACTAAGGAGAAACAGTTTTACCAAGTAGAACTTGTGGTTGAACTTGAGTTTGACACTGAAGCTGGAGTGCCTCACCACACTGTACTCTTTCTCCAATACCATAAGCATATAGACTATTATTGGTGAATGAGTGATAAAAATAAATGAAAGTCTGTTATAGAAATTAAGTTCTAAGAAGATGGGGGCAGATGCATTGAATGACACAAAAGGATAATGTGTCTGATCTTTAACTTTATAAAATATAAACTCATTTGTAAAATTAAGTAAAACCCACTAGAATCTTAGAAATATATTCTTATTTGACAGTAGAGAATTAATATATAGATGAAGGTGCTGAAACAATGTCAAGGAGCTGTGAAAAGATCTGGCTTGTTCTGGAATATTTTACATTTAGATTGGTGAAGTTAAAATTGTGTAATAATCTGAATGGGAAGTGGATTGGAGCAGGACTATGATTTGAATGAAATTTTGCCCATGTATTTAAGTTACTTGTGATAAAGATTTCTTATCCAGAAACATGAAGCTTCTCTTAGTATTTCTCACTCACACTACTCCACTAGAAACCAAAATATATTTTGTTTGTTTTTTCAAGATAAGCAGAGTAAAAGTTAAGTAGGAAAAGTAAAATTAGGTAAAAATTCTGTATGATAATATCCATGACAAATGTCTCAATTTTAGCATTAGTAATTTATGCAGAAATGGGAGCTATTTAAATAGTTGATGATTAGTTGAAGAGCATTGTGTGGTTTAGACTGGTGAATGATGTTATTAGAAGCCTAGTCTTTATATTTAGTAGTAAATAATTTAATAATGATTATATACCAAGAAACAAAGCTGTCTCTATTCATTTCTAATGCTGTTATTAAACAGACAGTGACCATTCAAACAAGTTAGAAAGGAATTGACCTGACATATGAAAAATAGTATAGTTTAATTAAAACTAGCTTGGATATTTTTTAGTGGAAATAAGTTGAACCTGTGGAATGGATTTTACATTGCATTTGAAAGAAAAAATAGACCAGCCCATAATTTGAACGTATCTATTAATAAATCTTGAAGTTTTAGTATATTTCATTCTGTATAATCCAAGGATATTGCAAAAAAAATAACTAAAATAACATGCAATTAATATCTTGTACTTAAATGTCCTTCTGGGAAATAAATTTTCATTTTTTATTGTGATAAAATAAGCATTATTGGTAGTACAAAAGGCTTACAAAAGTTGCTGAGTTCTCATAGGCAACATGTAGTAGATCTTTTCCTTTTGCCTTTTCTATTTTACTTGCCTTTCTGGGAATTTTTATGGGAATTGATAGTTTATATAGTGCTAGAAGATACTTGTATTTCCTAATAGTGTATATAAGAAGACTTTATCAGCTAGATTCATTCCACGATAATCTTGCAATTAATTTTAATTTCCTAATCTTGAATATGTATGTACAGTTGTGCATTGTCTTGAATTAAATAAAAAGTAAATTTGGCTTTTATCAGGTTCTTATTTTAGGAATATACTTTTAATAGAGAAACTAAGGCTTTAGAGTTTAAATTGTGCAAAATCACACAGCTAATAAGAGAAAATCTCAACATTTGAGTTCAAAATATATGGTTCCTATGTAAATCTCCTAACCACAGTGCTAGATTCATATGCATCTATCTTTATCTTTCAGTTCTCTAAATTTGCAAGGTTCTCAATGCAAAGCACATGTGTTGCTGAGGGGTTTTTTGATGTAGATATTTTAATACTATAGATAGTAATACATAATTTTTGCATGTTTTAGTGTTATAATATCAGACATATAAAATGTGCATAGAGGAAACATGAATCTTGGGACTGAGGCAGAATTTGTGCTGGCTTGTGACTTACTTCTTAAGGCCAATATGACTGATGATATCTTTATAGTTTTCCATTTTAATACAGATCTGTGCATTCTGTTATGAAACAACTCCAATGAACCTATATATCTGAAAATTTTCTTTATTTTCCTTTTTAGATTTCTCATGGTAATAATATGAATATAAGGTATATCCTTAAATGTTTCTTGATAACTTAGAAATATCCAAATGTTTAATAAACTTCTCAGTCTCCGATTATACAAGGTTCATGCAAAGTAAATTGCAATTTCCTCTAGAGAGATGTGAGTCCAAAAAGATTAATTTCTGTATCATTTCTCTACATCAGCCTAAATATTTTTCACTTCCCAGGGCGGCTCAGATGGTAAAGTGTCTGCTTGCAATGTGGGAGACTCAGGTTCAATCCCTGGATCAGAAAGATCCCCTGGAGAAGGAAATGGCAACCCACTCCAGTACTCTTGCCTGGAAAATTCCATGGATGGAGGAGTCTGGTTGGCTATAGTGCATGGGATAGCAAAGAGTCAGACACAACTGAGCAACTTCACTTTTCACTTTTATTATTAAGTTACCTATTTGGAATGTGTTAGACATATATAGAGAATAAACACAGATGGTTTTATTAAATGGTCAATATATTATTATAAGGATCTTGAAACCCATAGCAATAACAATAATGATAACTATGACTTATTTAGTTCTTACTAATATTGCTACATAGTGCACTAAACGTCTTGCATATTGAGTTATTTCATCCATTAACTAATTATTGTTGACTGCCTGCCGTATCCTAGATATTGTTGTAGGTGCTTGCAATATAGCAATGAAAAAGACAGAAAAATTCTTGCCTTTATGTAATGAATACTCTGCTGGACCTCAGTACCTACTGGGAAATAAATAGCATCTTATCCTACTTTTTTTTTTTTTTTTTGCTGAGAGCTCTAGGGTTTCCTCAGAAAGTAAGTCACTTTCCCAAATCACTTTGCAAAGCCAGAATTCAACTCATGTTTGTTTGGTTCCCAATTACAAGCACTAAAATACTATTTAGTCATGCATCAATATTATACTTCAGATGTTATTTAAAATGTTATTCAAATAGCTCATGTGTTAATACTTTGTCTTTTGAATTATGCTTTACATTTGTCATCTCTGATTACTCAGTTCTTTTTTGGGCTTCATGTACTTTTGTCTATGGATGATATGGGCACACGCTGTATATGCTGCCTTTATGATAAAAATATTGAGCAATATGAGAATCATAAACTACACAGGAGGCTGGATTATAGGTGAAGCTGTTCAAAAGAATTGCTTTAATAGTTTAAACTTTTGTCTTTTTAAACAAAATAAACCTATCCAAAAAAGTGAAGACCTTGTTTGCTAAGTATTATTCAGGGTACAATTTAAATTAAGTAATTATGCAATAGTTTAGAAATCTATCTCGTATAATGATGTGTTACGTGATGTCACTTTTTAGAAGGGAAAATAGAGACATTCTATTTAAATAGTTGAGTAATGTGAAAGGAGTATATCTATCTATAATCTATTATATCTATTTATCTGTTAAAGAAATTATTATGTTTCAACCTCAGGAACCTAGAACTGAGTCATCTTGTTGTTCAGTCACTCATTCATGTCCAACTCTTTGTGACCCCATGGACTGCAGCACACCAAGCTTCCCTGTCCATCACCATCTTCCGGAGCTTGCTCAAACTCATGTCCATTGAGTCAGTGATGCCATCCAACCATCTCATCTTCTGTCGTCCCCTTCTTCTCCTGCCTTTGATCTTTCCCAGCATCAGGGTCTTTTCCAATGAGTCAGCTCTTTGCAACAGGTGGCCAAAGTCCACCTGTTGGAGCTTCAGCCTCAGCATCAGTCCTTCTAATAAATACTCAGGACTGATTTCCTTTAGGATTGACTGATTTGATTTTATTGCTGTCAAAGGGACTCTTAAGAGTCTTCTCCAACACCGCAGTTCAAAAGCATCAGTTCTTCAGTGCTCAGCTTTCTTTATGGTCCAACTCTCACATCCATACATGACTATTGCAGAAACCATAGTTTGACCAAGCAGACCTTTTTTGGTAAAGCAATGTCTCTGCTTTTAATATGCTTTCTAGGTTTGTCACAGCTTTTCTTCCAAGGAGCAAGCATCTTTTAATTTCATGGCTACAGTCACCATCTGCAGTGATTTTGGAGTCCAAGGAAAAAATCTGTCCTTGTTTCCGTTGTTTCCCCATCTATCTGTCTATTTGCCAGGAAATGATGGGACTGGATGCCATGATCTTCATTTTTTGAATGTTGAGTCTTAAGCCAGCTTTTTCACTCTCCTCTTTTAGCTTCACCAAGAGGCTCTTTCGTTCCTCTTTGTTTTCAGCCATAACCGTGGTGTCATCTGCATATCTAAGGTTACTGATATTTCTCCCTGCAATTTTTATTCTGGCTAGTGCTTCATCCAGCCCGGCATTTCACATGATGTACTCTACATAGAAGTAAATAAGCAGGGAGACAACATACATCCTTGATGTTCTCATTTCCCAATTTTGAACCAGTTCATTGTTCCGTGTCCAGTTCAAACTGTTGCCGTCAATTTTAGAAGTAAACAAAAGATTTTGTTTCTATGTTCTTCATGCTCTGCCAATCACAACCCCAAGGATGTGGTTAATATCTAAGGCAAAGTATTGTTAGGATGTCTTGCTTTTGTTTCATGGGCTTCAGATAGTAATCAGCAGCAATCTTCACTATAGAATTCATCAGTGGATTTTACTGGTGATGGAGAGGGTCCTTAGGCTTTACTAGTATGATTTGAAAACTTCAGTGGTAAACAATCATCTTGAGAGCATGTTATAAAGGGAATTCTGGGTTGTATGCTATTAACAGTTGTAGGATAGGCTTTCCGTGGAATCTTCATTTTCAGTAGGAACTTAAGGTAATTCTAAGAGTTTGTTTCTGGTCTCGTACTGGGTAACAGGCAGCTTTACTGAGTAAACAAAAAGGACAGAACTTACATGCAAAAATAAATAAATAATTGAAAAGAATAATTTTCCTTCTTAAACATTATTCCTACCATTTGTGACACTTACTTGCCTTTAATCTGCTTATATTGATGGAATTCATAAACTTCAAGTATCCTCACAGACCTATGCTGTCATTGAAATATCTGATACTTGGAAATAAACATAAATCCTTTCTTGATAGATCAAAGTTTACATACACATACGTTAATAAAATCAAATCAGATATTTAGAGTGGATGGGTTGTCTACAAGATAAGAAGACAAACATTAGATGAGTTTACTTTTAAGTTATTTTTAATGCCATTTTCTAGCTTTCACAAATTGTTTTTGTTTTTGCATTTGTGACACTATGATTTATAATAAATACTTTTAAAAAAAGAAATACATATTTGGTCTTAGTCCTTTTCTATCACCAGAGATCCTAAAACCTTGGAATATAAATGATAGAGTAATAAGGGTGAAAAGAGTACCTTTTGTGATTCATAACATGTCCCTTTCAACCAATACTGAGGTTATGTTAATGAGGTAACTTTTGGAAAACCCTTAAGGAGGGGCTGGTTGCCAGGGAAAATGATCCAGGAAAGGAAGAAGCCCTGGACATTGAGTTCAAGGATGATTTACTGATACCTGCCCCTGTAATGACGACTTCATAAAAACTTTAAAGGACAGGCTTTGATGTGCTTCCTGAACTTTGGTTGCTGAACCAGAATGAATCTAAAGACTGGAACAGAAGCTCTAGTATTCAAGACCCTTCCAGACCTTGCACCATGCACAGACATATCCCTGAGATACTGCACATTTGCTTCCAGACCACTGCAATAAAGCGAATCTCTCAATACAGTGAGTCACACGATTTTTTGGTTTCTCAATGAATATAAAAGGTATATTTACCTTGTACTAATAGTCTATTAAGTGTTCAATAACAGTATTTCTAAAAAAAATAATGTGGATACTTAGTAAAAAATCTTTATCACTAAAAAAATGCTAACCATCATCTGAACATTTAGTGAGTTGGAATCTTTTTGCTAGTGGAGGGTCTTGCCTTGATGTTATGGCCACTGACTGATCAGGGTGGTTGCTGAAGGTTGGGGTAGCTGTGGCAGTTTTGTAAAATAAGACAGAAATGAAGTTTGCTGTGTCTATTGACTCTTCCCTTTGTAAATAGTTTCTCTGTGGCATGCAGTGCTATTTGATAACTTTTTAAAAAATTTATTTACTTTAATTGGAAGCTAATTACTTTACAATATTGTAGTGGTTTTTGCTATACATTGACATGAATCAGCCATGGGTGTACATGTGTTCCCCATCCTGAACCCCCCCTCCCACCTCATTCCCCATCCCATAACTTTTATCCACAGTAGAACTTCTTGAAAATTTTGAGTTAGTCCTCTCAAAGGGTTGCTGCCTTAACTTATCAATTAAGTTAATATAATAGGCTAAATACTTTGTTTTCAACAAATTTCACAGCATATCATCAGGGATAGAGTCCATCTCAAGAAACCATTTTCTTTGCTCATTCATAAGAAGCAACCCCTTATCTATTAAAGTTTCATCATGAGACTTCAGGAATTCAAGTCATATATGCAGATTCTTTCAAATCTAGTTCTTTTGCTGTTTTTACCAAATCTGCAATTATTTCCACCCCTGAAGTCTTTATCCTCTCCAAAACTTCAGGAGAGTTGTAATCAACTGCTTCCAAATTTCTGTTCATGATGACTTGACCTCTTCTCATGAATCATAAATGTTATTAATGGAATCAGGAATGGTGAATCCTTTCCAGAATATTTTTAATGAATTTTCCCAGATACATCAGAGAAATCATTATCTATGGCAGCAGTAGCCTTATGAAATGTATTTCTTTAATAATAAGACTTGAAGTCAAATTTATTCTTGATCCAAGGGCTGCAGAATGGATGTTGTGTTATTAGGCATAAAAGCAGAATTAATCTCATTGAACATATCTATCAAAGCTCTGGGGTGATTAGGTATATTATCAGTGAGCACTATTATTTTGGATTTTTTTTTTTTTCTGAGAGTAGGTCTCAATAGTGAGCTTTAACTACTCAATAAACCACGTTATCAACAGATGTGCAGTCATTCTGTCTTTGTTACTCCACAACCAAAGTATTTTTAACATAATTCTTGAGGGTGCTGGGATTTTCAGAATGGTCCATGAGCATTGGCTTCACCTTAAATTCACCAGTGGCATTAGTGCCTAGCAAGAAAATTAGCCCGCTCTTTTAATGTTTTGAAGGCAGGTGTTGACGTCTCTTCTCTAGATGTGTAAGTCTCAGATGGCGTGTTCTTCCAGTAGAAGGTTATTTTGCTTACATTGAAAATCTGTTGTTTAGGGTAGCCACTTTCATGAATTTTCGTAGTTAGATCTTCTGGATAACTTGCTGCAGCTTTCATATCAGTACTTGAGGCTTCATTTTGCATTTTTATGTTATGGAGGTGGCTTCTGTTCCTAACCCCCATTAACCAACTTCTGCTAGTTTCAAACTTTTCTTCTGTGGCTTCCTCCCTTCTCTCAGCATTCATAGAATTGAAGAAAAGGCCTTTCTTTGGATCAAGTTTCTTCTTAATGGGATGTGTCGCTGGTTAGGTTTTCTGTCCAGATCACTGAAACTTTCTTGTTGTCAGCAATAAGGCTGTTTTGCTTTCTTATGAGTCATGTATTCACTGGAGTAGCACTGTCAGCGTCCTTCAGGAACTTGTCTCCTGTATTCACAGCTTGGTTAAGTGTGAAGAGACCTAACAAGAGACCTAACATTGGCTTATCTCAACTTTCAACATGCCTTCCTCAGTAAACTTAATGATTTGAAGTGAGAGCTTTTGATTTGAAGTGAGAGATGTGCTACCCTTCCCTGCCCATGAAGCCTTTCAGGTGTCCTAATTTCAGTATTGTTGTCTTAGGGTTAGGGAGAGGACAGCAGTTGGTTGGTAGAGCAGTCATTAAAACACATTATTCAATATTGTCGCACATCAAAACAATAATGATAGAAACATCAAAGATCACGGATCACCATAAGAAATATAACAATAGTGGAAAAGTGTGAAATATTGTGAGAACTACCAAAATGGGACACGGATATATAGCAAGAAAATGGTGTTGGAAAAGTGGCCCCATGGACTTACTCAATGCAGGGTTGCTGCAAACCTTTAATTTGTAAAAACTGCAATATCTGTGAAGTGCAATAAAGCAAACAGTGATAAAATGAACTATTCCTGCATCTTTTAATTAGCCTACTCACTTATATCCTTGAATATCCTGTGTAATAAAGCAGTAAATTGATTAGTAAACTGGTTTCCAGAGTTCTGTAAGCTAATCTAGTCCAGGGCTCCCCAATCTCTGCAATCTCATGCCAGATGATCTGAGGTGGAGCTGATGTAATAAGAATAGAAATAAAGTGCGCAGTAAAGTCATAGGTTTGAATCATCTTGAAAGCACCCCCACAACCCAATCCATAGAAAACCTGTCTTTCACAAAACTGGTTCCTAGCACCAAGAAGGTTGGAAACCTCTGCTCTAAAGAGCTATCAGAACCCAGGAAGGACCAATAGAAACCTTCAGTTCATAGCCTGTCAGTCAGAAGAACAGGTAACAACCTGAACTTGTGATGGCCTCTGAACTGGGAGCAGTCTTGTAGGACAGCGTCTTCACCTGTGGACTCTGACAGTAGGTTGGCAGTCAGGACTGAGCTAAATTTGTAGGAAACCCATCAAGGTTCAGTGTAAACTGTAGAATTACTTGGTGGTGGTGGATAATAAACAGCAGAGAGTGGAAATACTATATATTAACTTGAATATTTTTTAAACAACATTTTTCATTTATGCCCCTGCATGGAGAAGGCAATGGCACCCCACTCCAGTACTCTTGCCTGGAGAATCTCATGGACGGAGGAGCTTGGTGGGCTGCCGTCTATGGGGTCGCGCAGAGTTGGACACAACTGAAGTGACTCAGCTGCAGCAGCATTCTGTGTCAAGATCATAGTTTGACTCGAACTCTTCTCTGCCTCTTTCTCCACTTATTTTTGCCTCCCAGTTCACTTCCCAGTTTCCTGCTACTCTGCAAGTACCTACTGGTTTTCAAGATCATTTGATTAAAAAAAAAAATCCAAAGTTTATATTTTCCAAATATGTCCTTCTCTTTTGGTCCTGAAACACAAGTATAAAGCTAAAACTCTCAAATATTATAATGCAAATCATCTGAGGATAGTTCAATATGAAAAAGGAAAAAAGAATTAACAAATGTATTTTATGCAAATGTGTTTAAAGTTGGTTGCTTTTACATTTTAATTCAAAATTTTGATAAATATTTTATAATACAGTTTTGATTTATAATAAACTCATATTTTTAATTTAAAATTTAGCAAGAGAAAATAATATGAAAACTTTGAAATTCACAAGAAATCTTATTTGTATTCTTATTTTTGATATTTTGGCTGAGGAAAGAGTAGTTTGATTCAATGAGGATATTAGTCTCAACTAAAAAAAAAAAAAAATTCCACAACAACATTCTTTGCAGTTTCTGTAACACCTACGTGTTCTTATTGGCTCCCTTATGGTTCTGTTTTGAGCCATGCCAGTGTCATAAACTAAAAGAAAAATAAACAAAATCAGTGCAATGGAGTTTCTAGTAAAGGTAGAGTAAATAATTCGGACAAAGTTTTTCTGCCGAGGACAACTAGAATAATAGAATATGGAGAGATGTTATAGAGAGCAACAGAATTAATCGGTAGCTATCAAAAGGAAGATTCATGCCAGAATGTTTTTCCCTATGGATGTTTTCCAGTTCCGGAATGGGTTGATAAAGGGTTAAACAATTCTTCTGAAAGCTTCTTTGAACTAAGAGGGAAAGGATAGGTGTCCAGGATGACATCATAGGGATATGGAAGAGCTGAATGTAGTACCCAGAAGTGACTGCAGCTCAGTTTTTTATTCTCTCATATCTGTAATTGAACTGAGGTAATCTTACTGCTGGTCTCTCTAGAGACAGGCAGAACAAATATTAAAACTCTGGAGCAAGATGTTATCATCTTAAAAGTCAAATGATCTATAAACATTAAAAAAAAAAAAAAGGTACACAGTAGAAAAGTCACCAAGAATAGGAGTAGAGAACACATGATGAAGAGAAGTAATAAAAGCAGTAGAAGATAGAAACAAGCCCACTAAGTTTCAAATGGTAAGGTTATTAGACACAGGTCTTGAAATAATGATCTCTCTCTGTCAAAAGAAGCCAAAGCAAATATTGAGTATTTACAGAAGACTGGAAAATTTAAAATACCAAATAAAAATATAGAATTTCAATAAATTCAAATGAAGAAACCAGTAAGATAAGTTCAACACATGCCAGATACAGTTGAAAAGAGAATTAATCCAAAGAGGATATCTTAGAAGTAAATGTCCAGAATGAAGCACAGAGAAGCAAAAAATGAAAATTACAGAATAATGGAATGTGACATAGATCACACAGAAAGCAGGCCTACCTTTCTGAAATTGTAATCCAAGGAAAATTGGATAGGAAATGGGGCAGAAGTAATATCTGAAGATGGCTCTGAACTGAACAAAACTGGAAAAAGGCATCACGTTATCAAGTCACAGAATAGGGAGCACTACAAACCTCAATATGATAAAAATAAAATGAAACTCAGTTTTATATTTTAAAACTGCTGAGATAAAAATATAAAGAACCAGAGTTAAAATCCATCAGAGATTAAAGACATGTTATGTTCCAAAGAACAGTATGATTAACAATTGGATTTTTAATAAAAATGATGGAAACCAGAATACATTGGAATGGCATCTTTAAATGATGAAAGACTACAAATTTCAACAAATTTTATACTCAGCAAAACTTAATTCAGAAACAGAGTAAAAATAAAGATGTTTTCAGAAAAAATGAGAAATGAGTGAATTTAGTACAGGAAGATGCACAGTAAAACCCTAAAGAAATTATTTCAGGAGAAGGAAACTTGCTTCAAAGACAGTAGGAAATTACACAGAAATAAGAATACCAGGAAGGGGGAAATATCTGGGTATATCTGTAAGAATATTAATTTCATTAAACAAAAATAGTGATGTCTTATAAGGTTTAGCACAGCTTACAGTAATAGAGGTTAGGCACATGAGTTTAAAAAAAAGAGTTCATAACTAGAATAAAAAGAGGGAGAGATTGAATAATAAAAGCTTTCAAGCAAAAAAGTTGAGAGATGGAAAATAAGAAAACAGAAAAATTGCACATATAGACAAGATTGAAAAATATGGTATATTTAAATTCAGTTATATAAATATATGTGTATATATATGCAGATATGCAGATGATACTACTCTAATGGCAGAAAGTAAAGAGGAACTAAAAAGCTTCTTGATGAGGGTAAAAGAGGAAAGTGAAAAAGCTGGCTTGAAACTCATTAAAAAACCAAGATCATGGCATCTGATCCCATAACTTCAAGGTAAATAGAAGGGGGGAAAAAAAAGTAGAGGCAGTGACAGATCTTATTTACTTGGGCTCCAAAATCACTGTGGACAGTGACTGCAGCCATGAAATCAAAAGGCTCTTGCTCCTTGGAAGGACAGCTATGACAAACCTAGACAACATTTTATTTTTTTTTTTCTTTAAAACTTAGTCCAGGCAGCAGAGCTCTTTCGTGCTCCCGGGCAGCCACAGGGAAAACGAAAACCACGGCCAGCTGTGGCAGAGTTGCAGTGGGAGCAGCGTCCGCGCACCGAGGCCCTTCTTGCCGGCAAAAGAAACTTTTTCGCCTTCTCCTTGCCGCGGAGCGCCAAGTCCCCTAGACAACATTTTAAAAAGGAGAGACATTGCTTTGCTGACAAAGGTCTAATTAGTCAAAGCTATGCTTTTTCCAGTAGGCATGTATGGATGTGAGAGTTGGGCCGTAAAGAAGGCTGAGGGCCAAGAACTGATGCTTTCACATTGTGGTGCTGGAGAAGACTCTTGAGAGTCTCTTGGATGGCAAGGAGATCTATCCAGTCAATCCTAAAGGAAATCAGTCCTGAATATTCATTGGATGGACTGATGCTAAAGCTGAAGCTCCAAAACTTTGGCCACTTTATGCAAAGATCTGACTAGTTGGAAAAAACCCTGATGCTGGGAAATATTGAAGGTAAAAGAAGGGGGCTGTCGAGGATCAAATGTTTAGATAGCATCCTCGACTCAATAGTCAGGAATTTAAATAAGCTCCAGGAGATAATGGAGGACAGAGGAGCCTGACATGCTACAGACCATGGGATCACAAAGAGTCAGAGACAACTTAGCAACTGAACAGCAGCAACAACAAATAGATTAAATGTTTCAATTAAAACACAAGGATTTTCAGATTGCAGAAAATAACTTCTAGAATAACATGTCAAAAATATAAAGATATACAGTTTGAATTAGTGAGTTGTTAAAAAATGATAGATATTATCAAAAGAAGAGGGAACAAAAGGTAGTTCATACAAAATACTTAAATTCTGAGTTATATTAATGATAGAAATATTATAATTAAAGGTAAAAGAGATAAAGGTAAACAGTCCATATCAATTTTAATTCACTGATGAGATATATGTCTAAAATTATATAAATTATTTAGTATTCAATAATATATAAAAAGGAAAATTTATAGCACTCTAGCAGAAAAAAGCAGGTCTACAGATAGTGAGAACTGTTTATACAATTGGATCAAAAATCAGCCATGCTATAGAATATTTGAAAAACAATTAGCAAACTTGATAGAATGGATATTATATATAAAATGTTACACCCAACAAATACAGAAACAAGCGTTCTTTCAAGTACACTCATTTACAAAAGTTACATGGATACTGGGTTGTTAATCAATTTTTATTTAAGGCCAAAAATTAGATATCATAAAAAGAAAATGCTTTAGCCACAAATTATTTTTATAAAAACAAGTTATAAAGTTAAATAAGCCTCAATATATTTGGTAACTAAGGGAAATACTTTCAAATAACTCAAAAGTCAAAGGGAAAAGTCATAATATAGACTAGAATAGATTTTAATCTGAATGATAATAAAAATAACACACCAAAACTTGCAGAAAAATCTTTGCTTAGAAAGAATTTTTGTCTTTCAATGCATGTATTTGAAAAGAAGAAAGACAGAATCAATGGACCAAGCATCCTTCTCAAGAAGTTATATAACAGTATTTTGTATGTTTTGCAAATATAGGAGAATTAAAGTAAAATAATAGAGTTAATAAACCAGAAAGAATAAAATAACAATCAAAAGATCCATAAAACTGACAAACTTTGGTGTGCTTAGGGAAAGAGAGACAGAGCAGAGAGAGAAAATGGCCAATTTCAAGAATAAAATTCTTAGAAATTCCAACTAATTGACATTCTGAAAAAGACAAAACTATGGAGACAGTAAAAAGATCATTGGTTGCTGGGATTAGGAGTGTTAGGGTGAAGGGCATAGTTGTGGAGGACCAGGAATTTTTGGACGGTGTAAATATTCTCTCTGATCCTATAATGATGGGTACAATGAATATACATTGTCCAAATCCATATAACAGAGTGGGCTTCCTAGGTGGCTCAGTGGTAAAGAATCTGCTTGCCAATGCAGGAGACATAGGTTTGATTGGGAATATCCCCTGGAAGGGAAAATGGCAACTCACTCCAATATTCTCGCCTGGAGTAATCTCATGAACAGAGGAGCATGGCAGGCTACAGTCCATAAAGTAGGAAAGAGTCGGACATGACTGAGCGACTGAGCTGCTGATAAGACGCTTCAGTCCGACTCTGTGAGACCTCACAGATGGCAGCCCACCAGGCTCCCCCGTCCCTGGGATTCTCCAGGCAAGAACACTGGAGTGGGTTGCCATTTCCTTCTCCAATGCAGGAAAGTGAAAAGTGAAAGTGAAGTCGCTCAGTCATGTCCGACTCTTAGCGACCCCTTGGACTGCAGCCTACCGGGCACCTCCATCCATGGGATTTTGCAAGCAAGATTACTAGAGTGGGGTGCCATCGCCTTCTCCTATAGAACACCAAGAGTGAACCTTAATATAAACTATAGACTTGGGGTGATTGTGATGCGTTGCAACATATGGACCACTCTGGTGTGAGTTGTTGATAACGGGAGAGACTTTGCATGTGTGTTGTTGTTTAGTCAGTAAGTCATGTCTGACTCTTTGTGACCCTATGGACTGTAGCTCACCAGGCTCCTCTGTCTATGGGATTCTCCAGGCAAGAATACTGGAGTGGGTTGCCATTTTCTTCTCCAGGGGATCTTCCCTACCCAGGGATTGAAACCTGCATATCCTGCTTGGCAAGGCAGATTTATTTATTTATTTTTTTTACCACTGAGCCATTACAGCCCATGGAGTCACAAAGAGACAGACATTACTTAGGGACTAAATAACAACTGTATGTGTGAGGGTAGAGAGTATATGAGAAATCTCTGTATGTTCTTGATTTTACTGTGAACCTAAACTGCTTTAAAAGATAAAACTTTAATAGAAAAATTCTCAGAAATATATGAGATAAGAGAATGTAATGAAATCTTGAAATCAATAATATGGCAATCTAGCCGACACAGTAGAAATAGTAATTTGAGCAATCCTGTAAATACTGACTAAATTTAATCCCTAGTTAAAAGCCTTTCAACAAACTTTTTTTCTTCAAATTTAAGGAAAACATTACAAAGCCACACAAAACAAAAATTTAGGTCTAGATGCTTTCATTTGGTGAACAATTCCAAATATTTAAGCAATAAATAATTTAGTGTTGTTCAAAATCCTCTGGGGGAACTAAAAATCCCACAGCACCAATGCTTCTCAATTCATGTTGTGATAATGGAATACTTCTGGAAAAGACATTTTTATGCCTATCTTAAGTATGAATATAGAATTCAAAATCTAATAAATATTAGCAAACTTAGTTTAGGAAATTAGTAAAAAGGGTAATACATCATAACTAGTTTAATATTATTTGGAGAGTGTAAGGTTAGTTTAATATCAGAAAATCTATTAATGTAACATTAACAGGAAAAATAAGAATTGTATCATCTTCAAAATGTTACAGGATAATATTTGATTAATTTATATCCTTTCATATATACTCATTATTTTAAAAAACTAGAAAATCAAGAATAAAATGAATGCCTTCAATAAATGAATATGACAAAAAAAAAGTGCTATCACAAAAATAGTGCTTGATATTGAAATTTTTCAGTTCAGTTCAGTTCAGTCACTCAGTCCTGTCCAAATTTGTGACTCCATGAACTGCAGCACGCCAGGCCTCCCTGTCCATCACCAACTCCGGAAGCCTACCCAAACTCATGTCCATTGAGTCCATGATGCCATCCAACCATCTCAACCTCTGTCGTCCACTCCTCCTCCTGCCCTCAATCTTTCCCAGCATCACGGTCTTTTCAAATGAGTCAGCTCTTCGCATCAGGTGGCCAAAGTATTGGAGTTTTAGCTTCAACGTCAGTCTTTCCAATGAATACCCAGGACTGATCTCCTTTAGGATGGACTGGTTGGATCTCCTTGCAGTCCAAGGGACTCTCAAGAGTCTTCTCCAACACCACAGTTCAAAAGCATCAATTCTTCCACTCTCAGCTTTCTTTATAGTCCAGCTCTCACATCCATACATGACTACTGGTAAAACCATATTTTAGTCATCCCTTTAAAATGGAGACATAGGTACCTGCTACTACCAGCCATTAGAATCTTATTGGAGATTTGAACAGTGCACCAAGCTAAAGGAAGAAACAACAGGAATGGAACTGAATGGAACTGAAAAGGAATCTTCTTTATCCACATATGATAATATACAGATATAAACAAAAGAATACAAATAAAGTATTAAAATCAATAAACTACTTTAGCAGATTTTCTGTTTGCAAGTTAAATCATAAAACTCAGTTGCAAAGGAAAAGAAATTCTAAAACAGTACAGAGTGAAGTAAGCCACAAAGAAAAACACCAATACAGTATACTAACACATATATATGGAATTTAGAAAGATGGTAACGATGACCCTGTGTACGAGACAGCAAAAGAGACACTGATGTATAGAACAGTCTGTTGGACTCTGTGGGAGAGGGAGAGGGTGGGATGATTTGGCAGAATGGCATTGAAACATGTATAATATCATATATGAAATGAGTCGCTAGTCCAGGTTCGATGCATGATACTAGATGCTTGGTGCTGGTGCACTGGGACCACCCAGAGGGATGGTACAGGGAGGGAGGAGGGAGGAGGGTTCAAGACAGGGAACAAGTGTATACCTGTGGCGGATTCATGTTGATGTATGGAAAAACCAATACAATATTGTAAAGTTAAAAAATACAATACAATAAATATATTTAAAAATAAAATCACATTAAACATATCAAATAATAAGTCTAGCAGACAAAGAGAAATACCTCTCTGGAAGAAACTACAAAACATTATTGAGAGAATGTAAAGGAAATATATTGATGTGTCTATCATGTTTATGGAGTAAAACATTCATTATTGTGAAGACTCTAATTTTCCTTAAGTTCACCTCTAGAGTCACTACAATCTCAATAAAAATTCCAGTAGAGTTTTACAGAATATGATGGACCTACCCTAAAACTGACATGAAAATCCAAATGCTAATAATAGCCATTACACTCTGCCTCAAAGAAGAAGGGCAAAAGGGAGGACATGCTCTATCAGATATCAGAACTGATATCACATTGCAGTAAAGGGAACATGTGTCATTTCTGCAAAAATAAATAAATAATCAGTTGAACATAAAATACTACAGTGAATAAGTAGATTTGTTCATATATGGACCCAATTCAACTGTAAGTGGTAATGTATAGCAATGAGAAATAAAGTTGTCTTCACAAATGTTGGTGCAGCTGTTGATTTTCCATATGGAAAATAGTGCAATTTGATTGCTACCTTGTACCATATATTAAATTAATTCCAGGAAATTATAAATTTAGGTGGGAAATAACAAAACTTCTAAAAGATACTATTGAAGAATATCTTTATAATGGAATGGGGCAATATTTCTTAAATAGGACACACAAAATGTAAACCATAAAAGAAAATATTGATAAATTGGACATTAGATTTAAGAACTTATTTTCAAGCAATGCCAGTGAAATGAAAAAAAAAGTTCACAAAGTGGGAGAATTTATTTACAATACATAAACAGGCAAAGGACTAGTATCCAGAATATGCAAAGAACTGCTACTAATTAATAAGAAAATAACCCAAAAGAACTTGTAAGAATATGGGAAAGATATCCCATAAGATATCAAGCTATTGAATAAAAATCTGAAGAAATTCTCAAATCTTACTGGTATTCAGGGAAAGCTGATGAGACACCACTACGTATCCACTGGAATGGTTAAAATGTAAAAGTGTGGCAAAAGTGTAGAACCCTGGGAGCTCTCATACATTACAGAAGAGAGAGTAACAGGAAATCAATGTGGTGCTCTCTCCTAATTGTGAATGCTTGCATACTCCATTTTCTAGCAATTATACTCCTGCTCAGTCGCTTAGTCATATCCAACTCTCTGCAACCCCATGGACTGTAGCCCTCCAGACCTTTATCAGTGGGATTTTCAAGGCAAGAATACTGGAGTGGGTTGCCATTTCCTCCTCCAGAAATGATACCCCTGGATATGTAGCAAAGAATAATAGGTATACGAGACATGTACAAGAATATTCACAGCAACGTTATGTAGAACATTTGGATAAATGGAATTGTCATGCATGCAAATAAGAGTGCCATAAATTAATGAAAATGAAAGCTCTATAGCTACACTGAGCAATATGACTAAACCTTACAAATATAATATTGGTTGGATGATACCAGACATAAAAGACTATGATATCATTTATACATATTTCAAAAATTAAGCAAGTGGGTATTAGAGTTTTAAGCTTGATTTGTATAAATTATAAAGACTATATAAAGTGACTGCTATGAAATTCAGTTATCTTTTAGCTGTTGGGAGTGGATAGTTGGGAGGGAGTATGGGATTAGATTTCTAGGTTGCTCGCAATGCTCTATTTCTTAATCTAAATGATGAATACACAAGTATTTATGATAAAATTGTATGCTGTATTTTTTTACAAGTGATATTTTACAATAAAAAGGGTTAAAGAAAATATATTTAAATTTCAGTATCTTCTTTCAGAAACACCTAATAGATTGTTGGGGTGAAGACGATCTGGAAAAACTATATATACTAACAAACCAGAGCTGTGGTCAAGGTTACCTCCATAAGTGACAACGTACTGCACCAAGGCAAATTACTAGTATCAAGACATGTCAATCAGGTGTGCAGTTCTGCAGAAACAAACATTCACAGCAGCAGCTCTCAGCACCGCTGCTCTGGACAAAACAAACTAAAAACCAAACCAAATCAACAAACAAAAACTCAGAGAAACTAAACTTGTGAAGGCAATTCTCAGCTTTACATTCTGTCAGGAGATGTCTTTGCACAGTTGCATGCAAATCTCCTACATGGTCTCTCCAAGTGGCCAGTCTCTAATGCATCTCTAATGTACCTGCCAAACAGAGCTTTCAAGGGTGGGATTAATTGGCTTTCATGACCAGTATTTAGTTGATCACTAAGACTGTGCCATGGTTGGGATGGTGGTCATTAAATTACTTTCTAAACCAATTGAGAAAGTTTCACAGCTTGTTAGCAATACTTACAATAAAAAGGCCCTGTTGTCAAAAGATATACATGGATTTTTAAGATCAAATAAAATCAAATCTTTCCTGCAGTTTTTAAAAGTTTTAAAAATCTGGTTTTAGCAGAACATCTGGTTCAAGTCTCAGTTATTAAGGAGGATTATATATAACTTTATATAACAAGCATATTTGAAATATTTGGCTATTAAGCCTAATTAAGATATTAGAAGTATACTGGACTTAATGGTAAAATATATCTAATGAGGTTAACTCTACAATATCAGCCTTTTAGATATTATATCACCCTTAAATTTAGGCTCCACTTTATTCAGTGAAGTTCTCATGTTGCTGTGAAAATTTTCTCTCTTATGGTTATAAAATTCCAAAATGACTTTCTGCATAAAAATAGCAATTGTTATTTAGTGTCTGCTCAACATTTTGCTCTTACTTTTTTCAAATTCCTGTTTAGGTTGTCTTTGATTTTTGAGACTCTCCTTTCTATTTCTTTCATTTTTGTTTTCTTTATGCCACTCTTATAGCAATGAAACCATGATTTGTCTTATAACCCAATCGCTTTTATTTTTGTTGTTCAGTTGCTAAGTTGTATATGATTATTTGTGACCCCATGGACTGTGGCATGCCAGGCTTATAAATCTTTCATTATCTTTGGGAGTTTGTTCAAACTCATGTCCATTGAGTCAGTGATGCCATCCAGTCATCACATCCTCTGTTGCCTCCTTCTCTTCTTGCCCTCAGTCTCCCCCAGCATGAGGGTCTTTTCCAATGATCTGGCTCTTAGCATCAGGTGGTCAAAGTATTGGAACTTCAGCATCAGTCCTTCCAATGAATATTCAGAGTTGATTTCCTTTAGGATTGATAGGTTTGATCTCCTTGCTGTCCAAGGAACGCTCAAGAGTCTTCTCCAGCAACACAGTTTGAAAGCATCAATTCTTTGGAACTCAGCCTTCTTTCTGGTCCGACTCACCCATTCATACATGACTACTGAAAAAACTATAGTTTTGACTATGTGGACCTCTCTTGGCAAACTAATGTCTTCCCTTTTTCATATGCTAGGTTTAATAGGTCTAGGTTTGTCATAGCTTTCCTTCCAAGGAACAAACATCTTTAAATTTCATGGCTAGAGTCACTCTCCACAGTGATTTGGCACCCAGGAAATAAAATCTGTCATTGTTTCCATTTTCCTCCAACTATTTGCTATGAAGTGATGGGATTGGGTGTCAGTTTTCTGAATATTGAGTTTTAAGCCAGTGTTTTCCCTCTCTTCTCTCACCTTCATCAAGAGGCTCTTTGGTTCCTCTTTTCTTTCTGCCATTAGGGTGATATAATCTACATATCTGAGGTTGTTGATATTTCTCCCAGCAATCTTGATTCCAGCTTGTGATCATCTAGCCTGGCATTTTGCCTTAAATATAATTTTTATTATTCCTGTATTTTTCTGATTTTATGATTTTTTCTGTGTTATTGACTTTTTCTGTGTTATTGAGCATCTACATTTTGTCTTAGGTTTTCTGTTAGCTCTATTTTCCCTGAGTCTCAATCACTCCATAATTTTAATTATCATCTATTACTAGTAGCTACCAAGTCAGTTTTTATACCCTAGATAACTGTAGTAAGCAATATATGCATATTAAGTCTTTACTCCTCAAAGATATCCCAGAACTTGGCAACTGCTAGGGCAACCTCTTTCATTTATTCACCCTAAGATTTGTTGAAAACAGTTATTGTTAGAAAAGAAACTTCTAAGTTATTTTAGCAGTGACATTAGTATATGGGAAAGCATATTTGGGTAGGAAGAAATAATTTCAACTAAGTAAATGCCTAAGGAATATAGATTCCAAACCAATGAGTAACTGTTCAAAACCAAGGATCAGAATAAAGGGATAATTTTTGCTCTCCTTTATTTGAATTTGTTGGCATCTTATTACATTTTATCTCAATTTATTTCATCTAAAAATCTCATTGTTTTTGTGTATGAGTCATGATTCTTTTTATTAACCCTCCAGTACAGGAAATCTTAATTATATGATCTTTCACCAATATAAATATTATGAAAGTATGAAAGAACTGTATTATATTCAGTAGCTGAACACCAAAAAGAAACAAAGGTCTTTTTTTTTACTTTGAAAAATGTTGTATATTTGTACCTCCTCAGAACCCTCTTAAAATATATGTTCTTGAAAGTGAAAGTCAGTCACTCAGTTGTGTCTGACTCTTTGAGACGCCGTGACTGTAGCCCTCCAAGCTTCTTTGTCCATGGAGTTTTCCAGGTAAGAATACTAGAATGGATTGAAATTTCCTTTTTCAGGGGATCTTCCCAACACAGGGACCTAACCCTGGTCTCCTGCAGTGCAGGCAGATTCTTATGAAATGTGAAATACAAAAAAAAGTTTTGAAAATGAAAGGTGAAAAGACTTAGTATCTGCTTATATGGAAATTATTTAAATATAAATAGAAAGTTACAAAAATACTTTTTCACATTCAAGTGCAAATGGAAATGTTTGTGTATATTGTTGGTTTCATAAATTCTTAATCTTCAAGACACGCTAAATATTTATGACATACTAATAGTATAGAAATCTTTGCCCCCCACCCCCAATATGGCACCCTCATAATGTAACTGGGAATACTTAAATTTGAACAAGCATCAAAATTCCCTGCAGGATTTGTGACACTCAGATCACTGGGTCTCACCCTCAAAGTTTCTGATACAGTGGTAGATCTGAGGAAGAGACTGAGATTTTGCATTTCTAGCACATTCCTAGTTGAGGCTTCTTAGAAGACCACCCATTGGGAAGCTTAGGCATATAATATTAATAATACTTTAATAATACTTTCACATCTATTTTAAAAACATTCTATATGTTTAATATGCCACATCAATAGATACTTGAAGAAAGTAAAAAGTGTAGCTTGATTTAGGATCTGCATAATGCTATTCTTTTCACAGAATTTTTATTTAAACCTTAACCAAGCCATTTGCACATTTAAGATAAAATCATTTACACAAAGCTTCAGGGAGTAATTTTATTGTATTACTTCCTAGACCAACATGCTTACTGAAATATCACAAACTTTCAAGTCTCTTCACTGGAAACAACACTGCAAAGGACAACTTGTTTGGAGAACTATTTCAGAAAGAGCTCCAACATCATGAGTGATTATTATGCACAGCAGGTGTAAATGAATTATTTATCAAATATGTTTTCATTATTTCTCAGTGAAAACATTGAAGATCTTTTTCCAAGCACTCAATTTCAACAGTCATTTGTACACAGTGCAGGTCTTTACTTAGACAAATATTTATGGATATGCTTTCATATGAAAAATGAAAGAGTTATTACAAATACAAACACTGTACCACATTTTGAAAGCTTAAAGTGAATAATTAGTAAATAATTATTCCATTTGATAAATAATTTTCTTCATTGCTCACTTTATTTCATTTTATATTTTAACATTTGGCACATTTTAAAGAATTTATTATATACCCCTTTCTTAGAAGAAAACAGTTAACCTAAAATCATAAGCAGTTTATGCAATTTCATATTATAATTATGACAGATAATTGCAATGATGTTGCAGCTTTCAAGTGAAGTGTAAAAGAACAGATATGCTTAGGGAAACAAGGATTTTAACTATTTCTGTAAAGGTCTTCCATACATATGTATTAATGGTATGAGGCTATTGTTCACAGAGGTTTATTAGACTGGTTCAAAATTGGGAAAGGTATATGACACAGCTATATATTGTCAACCTGCTTATTTAACTTCAAGCAGAGTACATCATGCGAAATGCCAGCTGGATGAATCACAAGCTGGAATCAATATTGTTGGGAGAAATATCAACAACCTCACATATACAGATGCTACCACTCTAGTGGTAGAAAGTGAAGAGGAACTGAAGAGACTCTTGATGAGTGTGAGAGTGAAAAAGCTGGCTTGAAATCAACATTGAAAAGAAAACCAAGTCATACATAGCATGCAGTCCCTTCACTTCATGGTAAATAGAAAGGGAAACAGTGGAAACAATGACAGGTTCTATTTTCTTGGGCTCTAAAATCACTGCAGATGATGACTGCAGCCATGAAATTTAAAACAAACAAACAAAAAACCACTTGCTCCTCAGAAAGAAAGCTGTGGCCAACCTAGAGAGCATATTAAAAAGCAGAGATATCACTTTGCGAGCAAAGGTCCCTATAGTCAAAGCTGTGGTTTTTCCAGTAGTCATGTATGGATGTAAGAGTTGGTCCAGAAGGCTGACTGGTAAAGAATTGATGCTTTCTAATTGTGGTGCTGAAGAAGACTCTTGAGAGTCCCTTGGACTGTAAGGAGATCAAACCAGTCAGTTCTAATAGAAATCAACCCTGAATATTCATTGGAGGAATAATGCTGAAGGTGAAGCTCCAATACTTTGGCCATCTGATGTGAAGAGCCCACTCATTGGAAAAGACCCTGATGCTCAGTAAGATTGAAGGCAATAGGAGAACCGGGCAACTGAGAATGAGACGTTTAAATAGCATCACTGACTCAACGGACATGAATTTGAGCCAGCTCCTGGAAACAGTAGAGGGCAGAGGAGCCTGGTGTGCTGTAGTCCATAGGGTCACAGAGTTAAACATGATTTAGCAACTGAACAGTGACAAAACAGCAGCAACAACAAATAGTTTAGTCATCTTTGCATATTCCCCATGTCTTTTGTTTTTACTTCATATTACATATAGCTTCTTGAATGTAAAAGGAAACAAAGCAATAATAAAAACATGAGTTATATGAAATTTGTGGCATTTTCTAACTGTCCATTTTACTGTATAAAAGTAGGCTTTAAACAAAGAGCTTGACAAAATTGAGAAGAAAAAAATCAAGATTTAACCATTTTCTCCCAAGTAAATTAGTTGTTCTAAGTCAAAATATAGCACTAGAGGCTTTCTTACTTTTTATTTCAATACATTGTATGATGTTTTAAAGTGTAAAAACCTAGGTGACTCAATTAGTCATGTTAACTGACCATTCTGTGACTTAAAGTTCTAATATATGTGTGTATGTATGTCTTAGTTGCTTAGTCATGTCTGACTCTACGCGACCCTATGTAGCCTGCCAGTTTTCTGTCCATAGGATTTTCCAGGCAAGAATACTGGAGTGGATTACCAAGCCCTTCTCCAGGGGATCTTTCCTACCCAGGGACTGAGCCCACGTCTCTTACGTCTCCTGTATTGGCAGGTGGGTTCTCTACCACTAGCACCACCCGGGAAGCCCAACATTCTCAGAGTTTAGGTTTCAAACAGAGTCTGAAGAAATCTGAGAGTGATCATACATGTGAGAACTTACTTACTAGTTCTGTATCATTCAGTCATCCACTGACAGTAGTAGGAGATTTAATAAGAGAATAAAATTTTTACAAAATTTAATTTGAATGTTAAATCTAAATAAATATTAAATTCAATAAAAGATACCCCATGTCCAAGGGCAAAGGAGAAATCCCAGCAAGATGGTAGGAGGGGCAAAATCGTATTTAGAATCAAAACCCATATCCACCAGAGACACTCCAAGGACTCAAATAAAATCTTTGTGTACACCAGGAGACCCCACAGAAACTGAGCCAGACCTGCCTTTGAGTGTTTGAGCATCTCCTGTGGAGGTACTGGTCAGCAGTGGGCTGACAGGGGCAGGGGCTCTGGGTACCACAGGCTGGGGTATGGCATGAGGGAGAAGGTCACCATTAACCCCACCATAGAGCCGCCAGAACTTACATAGGACTGGGAAAAAAGACTCTTGGAGGGCACAAACAAAACCTTGTGGGCACCAGGACTCAGAAGAAAGGAGCAGTGACCCCCCCTAGGAGGCTGACCTAGACTGGCCCGTGAGTGTCCAGGAGTCTCTTGTGGAGGCGTGGGATGGCAGTGGCCCACTGTAGGGTCCGAGGCACCGAGTGCCTCAGTGTGTACACAGGATCTTTGAAGGAGTTCACCATTATCTTCATACCTCCACCATAGTTTGGCCTCGGGTCAAACAACAGGGAGGGAACACACCCTTCAACAGAAAATTGGATTAAAGATTTACTGAGCATAGCCCCAGCATCAGAACAAGACCCACTTGCCCTCAGTCAGTCTCTCCAATCAGGAAGCTTCTATAAACCTTTTATCTTTATTCCTCAGAGGGATAAGGATAACAGAGTAAAAACCACAATCACAGAAAACTAATCAAAATGATCACATGGACCACCACCTTGTCTAACTCAATGAAATAATGAACCAAGCTGTGTAGGGCCACCCAAGATGGATGGGTCATGCTGAAGAGTTCTGACAAAATATGGTCCACTGGAGAAGGGGATGGCAAACCACTTCAGTATTCTTGCCTTGAGAATAGCATGAACAGTATGAAAAGGCAAAAATATAGGACACTGAAAGATGAACTCCCCAGGTCGGAAGGTCTCAATAAGCTACTAGAGAGCACTGAAGAAATAACTCCAGAAAGAATGAAAAGATGGAATCAAAGCAAAAACAACACCCAGTTGTGGATGTGATGGGTCATGAAAGTAAAGTCCGATGCTGTGAAGAACAATATTGCATAGGAATCTGGAATGTTAGGTCCATGAATCCAAGGCAAATTGGAAGTGGTCAAACAGGAGATGGCAAGAGTGAACATTGACATTTTAGGAATCAGTGAACTAAAATGGACTGGAATGCATGAATTTAACTCAGATGACCATTACATCTACTACTGCGGGCAGGAATCCCTTAGAAGAAATGGAGTAGCCATCACAGTCAACAAAAGAGACCAAAATGCAAAGTTCATGGGTGTAATATCAAAAACAACAGAAGGATCTCTATTCGTTTCCAAGGCAAATTATTCAATATCACAGTAATCCAAGTCTATGCCCCAACCAAGAATGCTTAAAAGCTGAAATAAAATGGTTCTATGAAGACCTGTAAGACCTTCTAGAACTAATACTCAAAAACGATGTCCTTTTCATTAAAGAGAACTGGAATGCAAAAGTAGAAGTCAAGAGATACTTGGAATAACAGGCAAATTTGGCCTTGGAGTATAAAATGAAACATGGCAAAGGCTAACAGAGTTTTGCCAAGAGAACACACTGGTCATAGAACACACCCTCTTCCAGCAACACAAGAGAAGACTCTACATATGGACATCACCAGATGGTCAATACCAAAATCAGATTGATTATATTCTTTGCAGCCAAAGATGGAAAACCTCTATATAGCAAACAAGACTGGGAGCTGACTTGGCTCAGATCATGAACCCCTTCTTGTAAAATTCAGAGTTAGTTGAAGAAAGTAGGGAAAACCACTAGACCATTCAGGTATGACCTAAATAAAATCCCTTATGATTATACAGTGGAAGTGACAAAAAGATTGAAGGAATTAGATCTGATAGAGTGTCTAAAGAACTGTGGATGGAGGTTCATGACATTGTACATGAGGCAGTGATCAACACCATCCCCAAGAAAAAGAAATGCAACAAGGCAAAATGATTGTCTGAGGAGGCCTTACAAAAGCTGAGAGAGAAGAGAAGCTAAAATCAAAGGAGAAAAGGAAAGATATATACATTTGATTGCAGGGTTCCAAAGAATAGCAAGGGGAGATAAGAAAACCTTCCTCAGTAATCAATGCAAAGAAAGAGAGGAAACAAAAGAATGGGAAAGACTAGAGATCTCTTCAAGAAATTAGAGATACCAAGGGAACATTTCATGCAAAGATGGGCACAATAAAGGACAGAAATGGTATGGACCAGTAGAAGTAGAAGATATTAAGAAGAGGTAGCAATAGTACAAGAAAAGCTATACAAAAAAGATCTTAATGCCCCAGATACCCACGATGGTGTGATCACTCACCTAGAGCCAGACATCCTGGAATGTGAAGTCAAGTGGGCCTTAGGAGGCATCACTAAAAACAAAGCTAGTGGAGGTAATGGAATTCCAGTTGAGCTATTTCAAACCCTAAAAGATTATGCTGTGAAAGTGCTGCACTCAATATATCAGCAAATTTGGAAAACAGCAGTGGACACAGGACTAGAAAAGTCAATTTTCATTCCAATTCCAAAGAAAGGCAATGCCAAAGAATATTCAAACTACCACAAAATTGCCCTCACCTCACATGCTAGCAAAGTAATGCTCAAAATTCTCCAAGCCAGGCTTCAATAGTACATGAATCATGAACTTCCAGATGGCCAAACTGGATTTAAAAAGGCAGAGGAACCAGAGATCAAATTGCCAACATCTGTTTGATCATCGAAAAAGCAAGAGAGCTCCAGACAAACATTTACTTTTTGCTTTTTGACTACACTAAAGCCTTTTAATGTGTGGGTCATAGCAAACTGGAAAATTCTTCAATATATCGGAATATCATACCACCTTACCTGCCTCCTGAGAAATCTGTATGCAGGTCAAGAAGCAACAGTTAGAACTGGACATGGAAAAACAGACTGGTTCCAAATCATGAAAGAAGTACCTCAAGGCTGTATATTGTCACCCTGCTTATTTAACTTATATAGAGTGTACATCATGAGAAATGCTGGACTGGATGAAGCACAAGCTGGAAACAAGATTCCTAGGAGAAATATCAATAGCCTCAGATATGCAGATGACACCACCCTATGGCAGAAAGTGAAGAACTAAAGAGCTTCTTGATGAAAGTGAAAGAGGAGTGTGAAAAAGTTGGCTTAAAACTCAACATTCACAAAACAAAGATCATGGTATCCAGTCCCATCACTTCATGTTAAATAGATGGGGAAGCAAGGGAAACAGTGACAGACTTTTTTGGGGGGCGCTTCAAAATCTCTCCAGATGGTGACTGTAGCCATGAAATTAAAACACACTTGCTCCTTGGAAGAAAATCTATGACCAACGTAGACAGCATATTAAAATCAGAGACATTACTTTACCAACAAAGGTTTGTCTAGTCAAAGCTCTGGTTTTTCCAGTAGTCATGTGTGGATGTGATAGTTAGACTATAAAGAAACCTGAGCACTGAAGAACTGATGACTTTGAACTGTGTTGTTGGATAAGACTCCTGAGAGTCCCTTGAACAGCAAGGAGATCCAACTAGTCCATCCTAAATGAAGTCAGTCCTGAATATTCATTGGAAGGGCTGATGCTGAAGCTGAAACTCCAATACTTTGGCCACCTCATGTGAAAAACTCACTCATCAGAAAAGACCCTGATGTTGGGAAAGACTGAAGATGGGAGGAGAAGGGGACAACAGAGGATGAGATGGTTGGATGGCATCACCTACTCGATGGACATGAGTTTGAGTAAGCTCCAGGAGTTGGTGATGGACAGGGAAGCCTAGCGTGCTGCAGTCCATGGGGTTGCAAAGAGTTGTACATGATTGAGCAACTGAACTGAACTGAATTTGAATATTTGATATACCTCTTAGAATTACTAAATTTTTAAAAAAGTTTTCACTTCCAATCTACTCCTGGTTCCTCATACTGAATTCAGAAGGGGAATTAGTTTAATGTGAATGTAGAAAATGATTTTTAAAGCAAGGACATATTTCTTTCCTTTTTCATAAGTAGTAGCAACTATGAAACTATGTACACTTTTTTTTTTCAATCTTTAGTTACAAGTAAATAATGGATAATTAATATCTGTAGTATTAGGTAGGGGAAAGGGAACATGTTGGCAGGCTAAGTATATGAAGTGTGTTTTTTCATTTCACCATGGCATGCTTTAATCCAAGAATGTAGATAAAGGAATCAATTCCAAGGGACTCTTCTGGAATCCACACATTAGAAAAAATGTTGGCTTTTTTCTATCAGCTGGTATTCTGGTAATTATTAAAAAGTCTTTGTCCTGCTGTTTATATAGCAACTCAAAAATGGTATCTATTTAATTGTCAGATTGCTCATTATCACTTGTATGTGGTATGTCTGAGAAGGCTGGAGAATCTAAATGCATTGCTCTAATAGGAAACACTTCTGATATCACTGTCAGTTGATTGCTGCCACCTGAGAGAAGACAATTAAAGTAAACTGGGGACATTTTCTGGAGTTATAACCGACAAAATGTGCTTTTAAGCTATCCAAATAGAACCTGACACTTGATCAGCAGTTTTGCTGAGGAGGGGGAAATAAAAACCAGCCATATGCAAGGAAAATCTTGTTATCTAAAGAATATGGAGAGTTTTATTCTCTCTCAAGAGTAAGAGGATATGAAGATGGGACTGTAGGTTAGCTATTCAGCTCCACACAAGATTTTCAAATTCTTCAATTATTTCTTCTTTCTAAAAAACATAAAATTATAAAAAACAACAACAAAACAAACAAATAGCAACAAAGCAAGCAAACAAGCAAACAAATGACAAAAATAGAAGGGACAGAAAGGAAGATAAATGTTTGGAAGTAGTAAATAGGAAACAGTATTTTCAATAACATAAATCAAGTCAACTGGTAGTATTAAATAATAAAGAGATGTTTCATACCCTTTATTTCCTGAGGAATATGCATGAAACTTTGTATTTGATAAATAAAGATCTAAGTTAAAAATATATGAAAGATTCTTTAGAAATCACATTTTTCCCCCCACAGAATTGTTGCCTTCTCTGATACAAATGAGTACTTTGTACACACACAGAAAAAGGGATTTTTTTTTTCCTAGTTGAATTATTTTCATTGTGTGATGTGAGACAAGACATTTGTATGGATTTTGATGTAGATTTTTGAAAACAGAAAAATATCAGACTCCCATGAGCTGGATATTTTAAAAAGATAGAGAAAATATCAAGCTTTTGCCTGATTCTACAAGATCCAATTATTAAAAAGATTATATATAATTTGTTAGTAATATAACAAGAAACAAAATTGTAAGAAATGGCCACTTTCCTAGTCTGGTCTTAAATAAGAAAATAAACTAAAAAAGAATCCTCATAAGCTGAATTTTCCTCACTTTGGTCAGAGTAATTATGAAGAAGACTGCATGAAATCCAAAATGGAATTGAATTTTGAACAGATAATCACTTTTAACTGAGTCAAAAATCGAGTTTGTTTTAAGTTTTGGACAAAGTGAAAAATTACGAATATATTGCAATATTCCATCTCATGCTAATATTACATAGTATACAGGAGATAAACACATTTGTTAATGTAATCGTTTCCTGCTGTGTGTACTTCATGGTTTCAAAACCATGGTTGCTCATATGGTAATTTATTTCTGTCTAGCAGGCAATGGCACCCCACTCCAGTACTCTTGCCTGGAAAATCCCATGGACGGAGGAGCCTGGTAGGCTGCAGTCCATGGGGTCGCTAAGAGTCGGGCACAACTGAGCAACTTCACTTTCACTTTTCACTTTCATGCATTGGAGAAGGAAATGGCAACCCACTCCAGTGTTCTTGCCTGGAGAATCCCAGGGACGGGGGAGCCTGGTGGGCTGCTGTCTATGGGGTCGCACAGAGTCAGACACGACTGAAGTGATTTAGCGGTAGCAGCAGCAGCAGATACCACTTAATAACATTGAACATCACAGAAGACTAGGGGTCAAAGAAGCTTATGAACTCTTCTACTGCCTCATCCTAGCATCACTTGTTCCCTTAAAAATACAAAACAAAAAACAGTTAAATCCTTTGACTTAAAGTAGACGCAAATACCTTAATGTGTTCCTCTTCCTCCTCCTCGCCTCCTGTAACTAGAGCATATTTTAAAATCAAGGAAGAGAGAAGCTCCATAGTCTAAATTTCAGCAAGTATTAGCTTATGGTCCTCTCTCCCTCTATATGTTTTTCTCTTTCTCTCTATCCCTTTTCCTCTCCATAGACAGACAACAAAAATCTATATATATATACATATATACATACAAATACCTATGTATATACATACATATGTTTATTTGAAAGACTATAATTCAATATGTAATAGGAAAAATCTAACAATGAGAATAATAAAATGAAAATTTCAGATAAGTATTGTTTTAGTGATTAATATTAAATATTAAGGAAATGGCAACCAATTCCAGTACTTTTGCCTGGAAAATTCTACGGACAGAGGAGCCTGGTAGGCTACATACAGTCCACGGGGTTGCAAAGAGTCAGATACAACTGAGTGACTTCACTTTCATGTTCATTAAATATTACGTCTGATCAAGAAACCAAAATACAAGCAAAAAATATTTGGGTAACAGTTATCATAGTTAAGTGAACAGTAGAAACATTCAAAGAAAAGGTAGGATTGAATCAGATATTAAAAATAACTGTAAAAGTGAGAATATATTTATATTCCCCTGGAGGAGGACAGCCCACTCCATTATTCTTTATTATCAACATTCTCCACCAGAGTTATACTTGTTACAATGGATGGATCTATATTGACACCCAAACATCATAATCACTCAAAGTTCATAGCTTACATTATGGTTCACTCTTGACATTGTACATTTTGTGGGCTTGGAAAAATGTATAACAAAATGTGAGGCTTCCCAGGTCATTAGTAGTAAAGAACCCATCTGCCAATGCAGGAGACTTGAGACCTGGGTTTGATCCTTGGGTCAGGAAGATCCCCTAGAGGAGGGCATGGCAACCCACTCCAGTATTCTTGCCTAGAGAATCCCATGCACAGAGGAGCCTGGAGGGCTACAGTCCATAGGGTCATGAAGAGTCAGACACGACTGAAGTGACTTAGCATGCATGTATACATACAACAACATGTTATGTGGTATTATGGTGTTTTCAAAAAATACAGAGTAATTTCACTGCCCTAAAACCCCTCTGTGCTTAGTCTACTCATCCCTGCTTATAAAGCTGCTATAAATGTCCATGTGTAAGTTTTTGTAAGGACTTAAGACTGTGACAAAAAATTTTAACTCATGTGGGTAAATACCAGGGAATGGGATTCCTGTATTGTATGATAAGAGTATGTTTAATTTTGTAACAATCTGCCAAACTATCTTCAAATTGGCCTTGCCCTTTTGCATTCCAGCCAGTAATGAATGGGAGTTCTTACAGTGCTGCTTCTTCACCCAGCACTGATGTTGCCGGTTTCAGATTTTGACCATTTTAATAGGTATGTTCTGGTATCTCACTGTTATTTTAATTTGTAATTTCCTGGTGACATTTGACATGAAGTATATTTCATGTTTATTTGTCATCTGTATATTCTATCTCTTGTTGGTGAGGTGTCTGCTAAGGTCTTTGGCCATAAGGTCTTTTGTTTTTGTTTTTTTTTTTAATTTTTGTTGAGAGCTATTTGCATACTTTGGACATCAGTCTTTTATCAGATATGTTTTTTATAAGTATTTTCTCCCAGTCTTTGGCTCATCTTCTCATTTTTTGACATTATCTTTTACAGAACAGACATTTTCAAAATTTTAATGATGTCTAATTAATCAACTATTTCTTTCATGGATCATGTCTTTGTGTTGTATCTAAAATGTCATTACCATACACAAGGTTTCCTAGGTTTTCTCCTATGTTAGCTCCTAGGAGTTTTATGTTTTATTTTTTACATTTGGGTCTGTGATACATTTTAAGATTGTTTTTGTACCTAGTCAACTCTTTATTATTTGCCTTCCTTCATTCTAGCTTCCTTCTGTGCTCAACATTCTTCCACTTGAACAAGTCTATTCAAAATATCCTTTACTACAAGCCTGATGGTGATTAATTCTCCCAGGTTTCCCTTTTTATTATTTACATTGTTTTTGTCTGAGAATATCTGTATTTCATTTTCATTCTCTGTAGATGTTTTTGCTGGATGTGGAATTCTGTATAAATGACTTTATTTAATTTTCAGATTTTTGAAGAATAGCATTCCATTGTTTTCTAGATTTTGTTTTTCTAGTAAGTCAATTTCATTCTAGACTTCAGTCCTTTGAAAATACTCTGTATTTTGTCCTTGGCTGCTTTTAAGACTTTGGTCCATTTTGAAATAATTTTTGTAAGGGATAAGCTCTGTGTCTAGATACATTTTTTTTTTTGCATCTGAATGTTCAGTTATCTAGCACCATTTTAAAGTATATTTTTCTCTTACAGCATAGGCAAAAAATGTAGGTGAAATCTGTCAAATATTGACATAAATCTATTTTGATATTTTTCCTTTCCAAACACAGTTTGTAGAAGAACTTTCAAAAGAGAACTTAATAAAAATTAAACAATTGTCAGGTACAAATAACAAAATCATTGCAAATTGGCTTAATGAAATAGAGAATTTGTTTGCTTACATAACTGAAAGGTATGTTCAGTTTCAGATAAGGATAAATTCTGGATCTCAGTGTATGTTACCAGGTTCTTTTCTGTGTTTGTTTTCATTCTGTAATAAGTTACTTTTCAGAGAAGTCCACTCTGTAGCACAGTAAGGAGATTGACTTACAGCCTCACTAATTCATATTAGAATTTCAGGACTAAGTTTGGCCCAATTAGAATCATATGCCACATTTAGAGGTGTGCAAGGCAGTGATTCATATAAACTCAGATCACATGCTTGTCCCCTTGGTCTTGAGGGAAATTTATAATGTTACAAAAGTTTTGAGAGGAATCTAGGAAAAAAAAATATAAAGTCAACTATATGATGGTGAATACTTGTGTGTTCATGAAGGAGCATGTGTGAATGTTCAGCATGATATGAAAGAATGGAAATTAGCAATATTACCATCTATTTTTTATCACAGCACATTGTTCTAGCTTTACTAAAAGGGCTTTACATTTATAAATTTGTTTTTGCCATCTTGAGTAAACGTGAGTAAGCTTGTCTTTTGACGGGACCCGAGATGTTTTATAAGCTCTGGGGATGTCTAGCCTCTAGTTGGGAGTGTTACTATGCTTTCCTATCCTCGTTTAAAGGTTTTATACAAGCATTTTGGTCCTTAATCAGCCTCATTCTTTTCAGACTATTAATTTTTTAAAGAAGATACTTTACTCTTTTTCTAGCAACAATCACATTCTGACACCAACTTATGCTGGTTCAGAACTTGTATTTAGTGAATTAGTATTGATTTTAAAATAGAATATTCTTAGAAACCCTTTGGTTTAGCATAGAATAACCAGTGTCCCAAGAGAGAAAGCTTTCACTAAAATGTTGCTAACTGTACTTAACAAGCCAAGATAATGCTTTAGATGACTGAACCTTAATGTACTGTTGCCATGTTTATCATGGTTTTGCCATTCCATATGATTTTACAGCTTTTGGATGGTCACACATAGGTAGATAGTGATGTTTCTGTGTGCCCAACTCACATTTATTACCATACCTGATATTATTCTGGTTTATGCAGTATTCCGAGAGTATCCGGAATGGCATTACAGTGCTTTAATCTTTTACATTAGTAAAGGGAAAGTTGGGTTCACTATCACTTTCAAAATAAATGATTTATTCACAACATTTGGTCCATTAACTGTAGTAACAAGTTTCACAACCCTGTAATAATAGACACTATTATCTGGCCTGATGGTTGCATGCTCAATTTTGCTTTAATAGAGTTGTTATCCACAACATATCTCTTTGCTGAAATTTCTGATAGATTGTAAGTAACTAAAGGGAAACCAATATGGTTTTATGAAAAAATTCTGTGGGATAACATGTCACTCATGGAATAACAACCTCAAGTGGATGACAGTTCTCACACCAGCTGCTTGACATTTGAACAGCTGCCAATGCCCTAGGAAATGTCACACTATCAGATATAGGCTCTGAGTGTGTGAGTAGCAAAAATGTATCTGGTAGAGGCCAGCACCCCAGGCCATGACTAACACCCCAGGCCCCATCATCCCATAAGCTTGAAGCTGGGGTTGAGCTGTCAGTTTAATAAATGAATAGCCTCTTTGTTTTGATCAGTATTGTCAAGGCTTATTTCAAAAAGGTACTCTGATTCCTCTCACAGTCTAGCCCAGCCAAAGTCAATTGGTACAATTTCAAGGTGAATTTATTCATTCTTTATAAAGTTCTGTGCACGAATATATCAAGACAGTTGAATAAATTGAAATAAATAGACTTGGAGTTACATATTCTCCCAGTAATTGAAATAGTTTCCCCCCAATATATTTATAGTAATAATTCTACCTTTATGAAACCTAGTCCAGCTACAGAAAGGAAAGCACAGAATTACCATTTTGATAACATATTTGGAAAATGCAATTGGGGCTAATATGTTGATAAGGGCATCTGAAAGTTGTCCTTGCCTTTAACCATTCCATGTTAAACTTTGAGTAAAGCACTAACTTTACCACTTAATAAGTATGCCTGATTAGCCTGCATTGATGTGCAAATATTTACCTTGAATTTGGACATTTCTAAATAGAAATGCATAAACACTAGCTCTTTCTGTTTTACAGTACTTTGAATTTGAGTTGCATACACACTGAACTAAACATATACACTGAACTACAAAATATTAGCATTGATGTCCACCTGAAAAAAAGCAAATCTAGTTAATTTGATGTACAGAAATAATTTAACATATGTCACTTGTCATCTGTCACCTGTCATCATTGCAGTTTTTAACAGTATACGACAGTTGTGACTTACAGCGTCAAAGCTCTTTTTTCCCCTTTATTTTGTGAACAGTCGGAAGGTATATCACAGTCAGAAAGGGTTACTGTAACAGAAAAAGCTCTCTTGATTATAGTAGACAAACCTCCCCAACTTTATCTGTGTGTGATGGAGAGAGAATTAATATCACATACTTACAGCATGCTGTTCTTAAAAGGATTTTCAAAGTATAAAATATCTTATCTGAAAGTTTGGTCCCCCTTAAAACCATCAGTAAGCCTTGGGAAATGCTGCATTCTGAGGTTTGAGAAGGAAAATGCTTTGACTTGATAATGAAGGACACCTGGGAGTGATTGGCGTTTGCTAACAGAAAAGTCAAATAATTGAGGTATAATGGTAAGAAGGGGTTTAGGGAACAACTTAGTCCAATGCTAATCCTTTGAAAACTTGAAGCAATGTCTATGATTTCTTTTCTCGCTCTGACAAGCAATCTATAAAAGTGATCAAACTGATCAACTGAGAATGCTGTTTCCCTTCCTTTATCTTTTTTTATCTTGCCTTTTTAAAGCAAATTGAAGCTCCCTCTCCTATTCATCAGGGTGCATATAAGCTCAAGTGTGACCCATGGGCAAATAAGCATTTCTTACCCACTGTCTGGAACATTATTATTTCATAAAACATAAACAAAAATGAATAAGTTACATTCAGGCTGAGGAGATGTATGGCTTGAATAATATAGATTTCAGAAGAATATTTTTACCTCTGGGTCATTTAAAAATATATACAGCTAAGTTGCTATTGATTAAAAGTCGTCTTTCAAAGCTCTTTCAGGATAATCCAAATGAATGTGCTGAAAATCTCAGCTCTGATTTTCATAGACGGATGTTTAAACACTCACAACACATAATCAAAGCAGTACCTTTAATGATGGTGAACAGATATCATACCTATTTCAGAGTTTGAGCCTCACCTTAAACAGAAGGGAGCCTGTGGGCCTGAAAGATATAGCCATGTTGCTTTGCAATTAGTTCTCCTGTTGGCTTAAATTGCTTGCTGGTCATCAGTACTTTAATAAGGGAAATTATGTTGAGGAAGAAAAGACTGTTAAACTCTGAATCATTGAGAACATGAAAATGGCAATCACCTTCCATTTCTAGAGACTGAGTTGTGTCTGAATACAAAATGATCCCTTGAATAAACAATTAGACTAGCATCACCTCAGGAGACCATGTCTAGAAACATACATGAGTTTCTCACTGCCCGTGCTTCTTGCCTTGTATCTTAACCTAAGACTAAATAGCTATTATTTTCAAGGGATTTTTTTAGAGAGTATTCATATGAGAATTTTATTCCTTTCCTTTCCAGACAAAGGACTTTGAGTAGCTTGAGTCCTGATGCTGTTGGTTATCTGGTTTCTCTGTAATGTTGATGGAAGCATCTATTCTCCCCATTATTTGAAGCATCACAAAGAACCTCTAGAACAGCAGTCAGCAAACATTTTCTGTAAAGAGCCAGATGGTAAATATTTTAGGATTTGTGATCTCTGTTGCAACCATTCACCTCTGCTGTTGTGGTGTGACAGCTGTCATATACAATATTTAAATAAATGAATGTGGTTGTGTTCTATTAAAACACTATTAAAAAAAAAAAATAGGTGGTGGGCTGGATTTGGCCTGTGGCCTGTAGTCCTGTAAATTCTGCTCCAGAATAAGAAACATCTAACTAATGATAATCTATTGCTCTTATTCACATCAATATATTAATACGAGATATTGCTATCACTCCTTAGAGTTGGGATAATTCTTGATGAATATTTGTATTAATCTCTTAATACAACCCCTTTATTAATCTGATTAATCTACTCTTATAATTGTACAACAAAATAGCAGTACAAAAAAGCTCATACACTGGAGCTTACTGTTTAGTTACATGTTACAATATAATTTCTCTAATTTTTACAGTGGCTTTAGTGTATGAACTGCATAGTAGAGATTACAGTGCTCTCTGTCAGGGAGCAGAATAAAATCAAATAAACCACTAGATAAAGTATTTACACTTGTGATGAGTATTTTATAGGAAGAAAACTGGATCTTGAAATGAAAAATAATGGTGGTAATATTCTACTATATAGTCAGGGGTTTAGAAGCCTTTTACCTATTTCTCTTTACTATTTAGGGATAAGTGAGTATCAGAGTGGGGCCACGCCTCAACATGAGTCCAGTGGCAAGAACAATTAAGTAAATCAGGATATTTCTAAAAGATGACTAATTTTCTGAATTGGTAAATATGATAAAATTCAAAAGGCAAAAAAAAGTCATAAAAGTAAATTTCTTCCCCACGTGCCCCAAATTATGCAGCTTCCTTTCCTAGGTACAATGCTTTTGCTGTTTTTTTTTTTTTTTTAATTCATTATATGAATGAACTTAAGTTCTGGAAAATAAGACTTGGAAAAGAGATAGAGATATACCAATTTCCTGCCTTTATTATACATTGATAATATCAGTGTCAGGGAAGAAGAAATTCCCCCCTCTACCCCTCTTGAATTCTAATCAATTGGACTCATAATAAAATTGACACAAGATTATCAGGAGAAGAATAAACAAATTTGAATTTGTGCATATGGAGGTTTCATAGAAATAGGACCTGAAAAGTAGCCAAAGCAAGCAAGTTTTATACCTTTTAGACAAAGAAATAATAAATTTATGAGGAATTGACAGGAAAAGAAATTTAGGGTTTGGGTGCTTAGTGAAGATTCTACATAGAGTTTGGGTTTGGGGTAGTAAATTAAAGAAGTAACAAAGTTTGTTTATACAGGCTTCTTAGCCCAGAATTCTCTATTCTGGTGGTAAGAGTTTGTTTCTGGCTTTCAAGGAAAGAGAAAAGAGAGTCAAAATGTCCCTCTTGCGTCGGCCTTCTCTAAAGTAACATTAACTGAAAATAATCAATATGTCATATTTTGGGGTGGCCTGCCCTGGTCACCAACAAACATACAAACTAACTAGTACATTTAGAGCTTAACTATTTGTAATGGTTTGTTGTTATACAGAGCTCCAGTGGAAACACACATACTTAAAGCTATGTGAGATGTCTGTATTAGGAGGCAACCTTCTATGGGCCTGTGAGTAGAGGTACTCATTGCCATTTTACTCCAGACTGTTTTGTCAAGGTTTGTACAGCAAATAGCCCATGGAAGATAGAGATGGCAAGTCCCTGTGGAAGGAGAGCAGGGGCGGTTACTGGTCAGCATAAAAGATTCAGATTCCTAAACTCAAGATTCCTCAGCTGTGACGCAAGCACAGAGGACTCAGCACATCCATTTGAGTCCTTCCTTTTCACCCCTGTGGGACCTGAAAGGAAACTGATGGAAACAGGCAACTCAGGCTGCTTCTGTCTCATGATAAAGTGAACAGGTGGTTCATTTCTGCCTCAGAAATCTCCAGTCTTCTGCCAGCTTCCATGAAACTGTGGCAGGCTAACTGTTTTCTCAGAAGTAGGGGAAAATCTCAGACCCTTCATAGTTTATGATAATCTGTAGCAAAAAGTCCTAGAGTTGGAATTTGAGGTGGGGGGGAGACAAAGATTAAGTAAATTGCAAATTTAATTTTTAATAATTATAATTTTATAATTATATAAAATTTTATAATTTTATAAAATAATAATTTTAATAATTATATTAACATATTTGAGAGTGCCTGTTTCTCTTTCTCCAATCTCATTAATAAATTGTGTTATCCAACCTTTGATAATTTGCCAGTTTGCTAAGTAAATATGGAATATTAATGTAGTTTTACTTTATATTACACAGTAAGCAAGTCTAAATATTAACCAAGTACTTAATAGGTGTGGAATTGTCTATTTTTATCATCCAATGATTTTTCTTCTTAAAAAGGCTGATTATGTAAAGCTTTGTAAGTATTAAGAATTTACTTTTTTTCTATCATACATTACATGTATTTCCTTCTAATATTCAACTGTTTCTTTTACTTTAAGATTTTTCTTGTGAATCAGAATTTTAAAAACTCAAAGTGAACAAACTTATCAATCTTTTCCTTAGGGCTCCTGGATTTATATAATATTTTGCCTTTCCTACTCGGATTATGTAAAAAGTTTTTATATACAACTATGTAAGTTTTGCTGCTCTTGGCAATTATCTGAATTTAGTTTGTGCATCTAGGTCTTTGATCCATCTGCAACATGTTTTCAAACACAGATTAAGATAGAGATCCATCTTATTTCTTTTTCTGGATTGGGATGTATTGAAAGAACCAATACCATGTTAGAAATCTTAATTGAGATTTGTAATAAAAAAAAGAATTTCCTCAAGAATAACTTAATCACACACTTGAGATAAACTATTAACTGAATTTACTAAACCATTAAATTAAACATTTCAACTAATTACCAATATACTATTGAATTGTAAAGTTTACTTTGGCCAGGAGGCCTTCTTCACAGAGGGAGGGAGTTGATATATGTTCTCTAGTGAGGTCATGTTTTAGGCCTATTATTTTGATCATCTTTCTCTCCTTTCCTCCTCCTTTTCCTGTACACCTCCTTTTCTTTCCCCGTCCTTCCTTCCTCCCTTCCTTCCTCCCTTCCTTCCCTCCATTTCATGAATCAGACAAATATATCTCAAAGACCAATTATTATTGTTTATTACAGTGCTATCCTTATTTTATAAGCTTCCCATTTTTTAACCTCTGAGATTCTTTCTTTCCTTCTCTGTCTTTCCTTTCTTTGGCATTTTACTGCATTCTGCGGCTAATTGTGTTTTCTTTCTTGTGTCTTATGCAGATGTCCACTCTGCACAAAGCCCGTTACTACTGCTGCTTTTTAGAAGACCTCTATTCCCTTCTGGGCTTTTATTACTCTCTTAGTTATTCCCTAAATACCTGTAAATTTCTCTAAAACTTTCTGTGCTATTTCCTAGGCAAAAACGACTGCAAATAATCTTAAGGTTTATCTCTCTTGTTTTGAGGAGTGCTTTTTTCCTTTAAAGTTTTTTTTAAGTTAATTACCCTCATAATATAATGGTCATCTGAATTAAATTCACCCATTCTGGTCCATTTTCGTTCACTGATTTCTAAAATGCCAATGTTCACTCTTGCCATCTCCTGTTTGACCACTTCCAATTTACCTAGATTCATGGACCTAATATTCCGGGTTCCTATACAATATCATTCTCTACAGCATCAGACTTTACTTCCATCACCAGTCACATCAACACCTGGGTGTTTTTGCTTTGGCTCACTGCTTCATTCTTTCTGGAGCTATTTCTCCACTCTTCTGCCATAGCATATTGGACACCTACCAACATTGGGAGTTCATCTTTCAGTGTCATATATTTTTTTGCCTTTTCATACTGTTCATGGGATTCTCAAGGAAAGAATACTGAAGTGGTTTGCCACTCCCTTCTCCAGTGGACCACATTTTATTAGAACTCTCCACCATGACCCAACCATCTTGGGTGGCCTTATCTGACATGGCTCATAGTTTCATTGAGTTAGACAAGGCTGTGATCCAAGTGATCAGTTTGGTTAGTTTTCTGGTTTCTATTCTGTCTTCCCTCTGATGGATAAGGATAAGAGGCTTGTGGAAGCTTCCTGATGGGAGGGACTGGCTGTGGGAGAATCTGGGTCTTCCTCTGATGGGCAGGGCCATTCTCAGTAAATCTTTAATCCAATTTTCTATTGATTTGTCAGGCTGTGTTCCCTTCCTGGAGTTTGGCCTGAGGCCAAAATATGGTAGGGCTAATGGTAGAGCTAAGTCCTCCTTCAAAATGACTTAGGCCCAGACTGTTTTATTCAGTGCCCCTGACTCCAGGGCAGGCCACTATTGACCCATGCCTGTGCTAGGGATGCCTGGACACACACAGGCAAATCTGGCTTAGTCTCTTGTGGGGTCACTGCTCCTCATAGTCAAGTGGGTAGCCATTCCCTTTTCCAGGGGATATTCCTAACCCAGGGATCGAACCCAGGGATCGGGTTAGGAAGATTCGCATTGCAGGCGAATTCTTTACCAGCTGAGCCACCAGGAAAACCCCTAGAATGGAAATGATTATACACTGGAAGTGACAAATAGATTCAAGGGGTTAGATGTGAAAGATACAGTGCCTGAAACTATGAATAGAGGCTCATAACATTGTACAGAAGGTGGTGATCAAAACAATCCCGAAGAAGAAACAATTCAAAAAGTCAAAATGGTTGTCTGAGAAGGCCTTACAAATGGCTGAGAAGAGAAGAAAATTGAAAGGCAAAGGAGAAAAGAAAAGATATATCTATCTGAATTCAGAGTTCCAAAGAATAGCAATGAGAGATGAGAAAGCCTTCCTAAGTGATCAATGCTAAGAGAAAAAAGAAAACAATAGAATGGGAAAGACTAGAGATCTCTTCAAGAAAACTAGGGATGCCAAGGAAATATTTCATGCAAACATGGGCACAAATAAGGATCAGAATGGTATGGACAAAACAGAAGCACAAGATGGCAACAATACAAAGAAGAACGCTACAGAAATGATCTTAATGCCCCAGATACTCACAATGGCATGACCACTCACATAAAGCCAGACATCCTGGAGTGTGAAGTCAATGGGCCTTAGGAAGCATCACTACAAACAAAGCTAGTGGAGGTGATAGAATTCCAGCTGAGATATTTCAAATCCTAAAACATGATGCTGTGAAAATGCTTCACTCAATATGCCAGCAAATTTGGAAAACTCAGCAGTGGCCACAGGACTGGAAAAGTCAGCTTTCATTCCTATCCCAAAGAAGGGCAATGCCAAAGAATGTTCAAACTACCTCACAATTACACTCATCTCACATACTAGCAAAGTAATGCTCAACATTTTCCAAGCTAAGCTTCAACAGTACATGAACTGAGAACTTCCAGATGTCAAGCTAGATTTAGAAAAGGCAGAGGAACCAGAGATCAAATTGCCAACATCTGGTGGGTCATTGAAAAGCAAGAGAGTTCCAGAAAAAATGTCTATTTCTGCTTTATTGACTATGCCAAAGCCTTTGACTTGTGGATCATGACAAACTGTGGTAATTCTGAAAGAGATGGGAATACCAGATCACCTTACCTACCTCCTGAGAAATCAGTATGCAGATCAAGAAGCAACAGTTAGAACCAGACATAGAACAACAGACTGGTTACAAATCAGGAAAGGAGTACATCAAGGCTGTATATTGTCACCCTGTTTATTATTTAACTTATATGCAGAGTGCACCATGCACAATACCAGGTTGGATGAAGCACAAGGTGGAATCAAGGTTGCTGAGAGAAATATCAATAACCTCAGGTTTACAGATGACACCAGCCTTATGGCAGAGAGTAAAGAGGAGCTAAAGAGCTTCTTGATGAAAGTGAAAGAGGAGAGTGAAAAAGTAGCCTTTAAATTCAACATTTGAAAAATGATCATGACATTTGGTCCCATCACTTCATGGCAAATAGATAGAGAATCAATGGAAACATTGATAGACTTTATTTTCTCAGGCTCCAAAATCACTGCAGATGGTGACTGCAGTCATGAAATTAAAAGACTCTTGCTCCTTGGAAGAAAAATCATGACTAACCTAGACAGCATATTAAAAAGCATAGACATTATTTTACCAACAGAGTCCATCTAGTCAAAGCTTTAGTTTTTCCAGTAGTCATGTATGGATATGAGAGGTGGACCATAAAGAAAGCTGAGCACTGAAGAATTGATGCTTTTGAACTGTAGTGTTGGAGAAGACTCTTGAGAGTCCCTTGAACAGCAAGGAGATCAAACCAGTCAATCCTAAAGGAAATCAGTCTTGAATATTCTTTGGAAGGACTGATGCTGAAACTGAAGCTCCAATTCTTTGGCCACCTGCTATGAAGAACTGACTTACTAGGAAAGACCCTGATGCTGGGCAAGATTGAAAGCAGAAAGAGAAGGGATGACCAAGGATGATACGGCTGGATGGCATTACTGACTTAATGCGCATGAATATGAGCAAGCTCCAGGAGATGGTGATGGACAGGGAAGCCTGGCATGCTGCAGTCCATGGGGTCGCAAAGAGCTAGATATGACAGAGTGAGTGATCTGAACTGACTGACCATCATAATATGTAGTTATATTTATTTTGGAACCATGGAAAAGACTATGAAACTTTTGGCTAAAAGGGAATTACACCCATATGTTTTTGTCAGTTATTTTCTTTGTCTCACTCATCTTTACCAAATAGTCTAATTAAATAGCTCATATGTCTTTACTTATATTATAGCTACTTTTATTTATCCTGTTCCTGAAAAGCAAAATAACCTTACATCTAGATACTATTGCCTCTGACAAATTTCCATCATCCTGTCCACTTATTTCTAGGCTATGACTCCATAATCATGCTTTTTATAGGGATTCTTTTCCTATCCTCTTCAAATGAATTGCCTTTATTTCAAGAGAGTTTGTGCATTTTCTATTTCCTTTCCAGTAGGCCAACTACTTCTTCCTCATCTACCTTTTTAATCCTTCACAGGCCAAAGAAACCCTTGTTCCTCATCACCTTTGATTTTGATAGCAATTAATCACAATATGAAATTTAATTTTGTTAAAGGTTATCTCTGTATTTCCTTTCAGTTGTTTTATTCCATGCAAAGCTATAGGGATATTATGGAAAGGAAAAAAAAAAAAGCAGAATATGTACTTTCTAAGTGCACGTCTGTCTAGTAAGGGACTCTTGGCTCAGTTGAACTGGGTCATCTCCATTTGAAAAACAAGGGAGTTTGACCAGATCTGTTGTTTAGACTACTATGCTGTCTAGAACCACAGTGTTCACATCAGGGTTCACTGATCACATGTGCAGGCTCAATTATACACAACAGTGTCACTGTACATCATAGATACCATGCATGCTGAGAAAATATTGGCGAAGTATAATAATAAGTGATTTTATGACAAAATTAGTATGTTAAATGAGTGTCCACTAATAGAATAGTCTTGAAGGAGACTATATTTTTCAAATAGGCACAGAAGCACCATATGGAGCAATAGAATTCCTGCTCAGCCTCAGAAGCTGGAGTGAGGGACTCATCAACTATTTACCCCAGATTGCCTCTGCTGTTATCTTTGTATTGGGGTTCCTTATAAGACTACATTTGAATAAATGGTTATACTGACACTGAACTGTGAGAGAGAGAGGGAGAGAGAGAAAAAATCTTTTGAGGAGTTCTCGACTAGAAAATCCTTAATGCCATTTCTGGTTCTAAAATTCTTTGATTTATGACTTATTGATAATAAATAAATTTACTTTAGAATTATTTTTGAAAGTCAATATTTTAATCTAACAGTTCATCTGAATTGTTAGAAAAGATTCCCTCCCTTGAGTAGTCCCCAGTAGGAACTAAATTATTTTAAGAGGGATTGCAATGGGATAGTAGAAACATAAGATTTTAGGTTTCTTAAAAACTAGGAGTTTTCCATATATAATGATGCTTCTTTGAAATATACTCACATTAAAACTAAAATGTAGCCTGCTACAATGAAAAGTTATATTTTTTATTATTTTTTAAATGTAAAATAAAATTCAAGTGGTAACCTATAAATGCATTAGCTTATGCTCTTGATGGTAATTCAGGTTTGAATTAATGTTTTTCTAGTTTGTAGTTAAAGGAAATACATTTGTTGCTGTACTTTTGCTCTCATGAAAGTTTTCTAATAAGAATTATTTCTGTTTCTCAAGCAATATTTTAAAGTAGACTAAAACACTTTTTGTAAAATGGCGTCTAAATGTGTCCTTAATTTTATATTTGGAGTTAGGTTTTATAACCAATAACTATGCTGCCATAAATATCTAAAACAATTATGACTTTGTTAAAATATATTAGAAAGAATTTCAGTACAATTGGCAAGTAACAAAATAAAATAAGAATTAGGGTTTTTAAAGGACCAGTATGAAAGCACTTTATCCTAAACAGTGAGAGTCTAAATTTGTTGTAATAGTTCTGACATAAATTTTGAAATACTAATGAAGATACTTAAAATGCCTATGATTGAAATTTATTATCAAGAAATATTTAGAGATAGGAATACATAAGTATGAAAAATATATTTATCATATTGGAAAAACAGTAATTTAATGTTAGCAAAACAAAAAAAGTAATATATAGAATATATGAAAGGTATATGTTATAGTTATTAAAATAAAATTTAAGCAATATTTAAAGACATGCAACATGTTTAAGTAAAAAGAAAGATTATAATATATTGCATGTGACCATTATTTTGTTTAAATTCCATACATATAGAATTTAAACCCCAGACATATGAGTGTTTAAATATTTAAACATGAATTTAATATTTATATTTAAGTGTTTAAACATGAATTTGTTTAAATTCCACACATATATTTGAAACTGAAGAAAAAAAAATTCACCAGAATATTTTCAATAGTCAAATACATGACTATTAAAGATTATTTTCTTCTTTGTGTTCTTTACTTTTCAAATATGTAATGATAGATATTTATTTACATTAAGAAAAATAATTTAAATAATTAAAAATTGAGATTCTCCATTATGAATTCACAGAAAAAATCTGAATGTTAAAAACTGAATGTTTGTGTCTCCTCCAAATTCATACGTTGAAGCCCTAGCATATGGTGGCTTTAGGAGGTGGGGCCTTTGGCAGATAACTAGGTTTAGATGAGATCATGAGAGTGAAGGCCTCCTGATGAGATTCATGAATGCCCTTATAAGAAGAGGAGGAGCTCTCTATGCTCTATAAGAATACATCAAGAAGGCAGTCAACTGTAGGCCAGGAAGAAAGCTCAACCATTGTGGCACCCTGATTTTGGACTTCTCAGCCTCTAGAATTGTAAATGGTAAATGTCTATAATTTAAACCACCCAGGCCATGGTATTTTTGGTTATATAGACCAAGCTAAGACACCAAGCTAACTCATCATTCAGAAAACTAAAGTAATGGCATCCGGTCCCATCACTTCATGGCAAATAGACACGGAAGCAATGGAAACAGTGAAACACTTTATTTTTTCAGGCTCCAAAATCCCTGCAATTGGTGACTGCAGCCATGAAATAAAAAGATGCTTGCTCCTTAGAAGAAAAGCTATGACCAACCTAGACAGCATATTAAAATGCAGAGACATTACTTTGCCAGCAAAAGTCCATCTAGTCAAAGCTATGATTTTTCCAGTAGTCATGTATGGATGTGAGAGCTGTACCATAAAGAAAGCTGAACATTGAAGAACTGATGCTTTTGAACTGTGGTGTTGGAAAAGACTCTTGAGAGTCTCTTGGACAGCAAGGAGATCCAGCCAGTCCATCCTAAAGGAAAGGAGTCCAGAATATTCATTGGAAGGACTGATGCTAAAGCTGAAACTCCAATACTTTAGCCACCTGGTGCAAAGAACTGACTCACTGAAAAAGACCCTGATGCTGGGAAAGATTGTAGGTAGGAGGAGAAGGGGATGACAGAGGATGAGATGGTTGGATGGCATCAATGACTGGATGGACATGAGTTTAAGCAAGCTCAGGGAGTTGGTGATGGACAGGGAGGCCTTATGTGCTGCAGTCTATGGTGTTGCATACAGCTGGACACAACTGAGTGACTGAACTGAACTGAAATGAAGACACTGGGTTTCTGTTACCTCTCAGATATTATTCTTTAAAAAGCATATTATCATTTATGTAGATCAGCATGGCATTTTTATTTATAAAGCTAGATTTGTTATGCATCTCCACACCACTGCACCTGCTAGTCATTAGCAGACAAATTTGGGTTTATGGGTCATAGTATGAGAACCAATGAACTAGGGTATCCCTTGGATGTGGGAAGAGAACACGGCACATGTTTTCATATGCAAGGTAATTGGATTTCTTCTTCTTCCTCCTTTTCTCCTCATCTTCCTCCTCTTCTTTTTCTTTGATTTTCTTATTCCTGCACTTAGAGCGAGTTAGTATGAATTATATTAACACTATAAATTTTATCCATTTGTTTAACATTTTCTAACTCCTTCCAAATCTGTACAGGATTGGAACCCTGAGTGTAGTCTTAGTTCCATGAGCTCTTATTCCTACTGCTCCCTCTAGCATGTGCTACTTGATCATCAGATCATTGCAGCATCAGTCAATTTCAGTCTTCACCTCTCTTGGTCTGCTTGGAATAGGAAACCAAACATTTCATTAGGCTCCACTCCTCCCATCTTAGCCTCTGTTAGGGAAGAGGGGATTTCCCCCCATCTCTTATGAGTTCTTTTGGATGATATAATAAATAAATTGATACAAGATAGATTAACAGGAGAGGAAAAAAAAAAAAGAGAATTTAATTCAATGCCTGGAAATCTCATAGAAATGGAACCCTCGAAGTGGCCAAAACAACACTATCATTTTTGGACAGAGAAATGATTACTTGTGAAGATTTAGCAAAATGACTTGTGCTTGGGATAGCAAACTGTTGAACAAGTAAGAAAGTTTGTTTGTACAGTTTTCTTAGCCTTGAATTACCTTCCCTGGCTTCCTTTAAACATTTTATAACCCTTATAAAATGGTTTCCTCTCTTGTTTAAGGTAAATCCTACTACCTAAAGTAAAAGAGTCCTACCTAATATGGGCATTTAAATTAATTATTAAAACATGGTCACTGGATTCAGGAAAAACATTATCTAGAAATGTAAGAAAAATATTTAGGGCAAAGATATAGACCGTACACAGATAGTCGAAATTAGAAGGAGCTGAAGATCATTGAAATGTAGTATTTGAGAAAGGCTTAGAAGAATATAGGTCCTTAAAATTTAACAAGAGTTTCTGTATGTGAAGAGGATAATATAGGTCATTCCAGGAATAGGAAATATGAACAGAAACATGGAGTTTAAACAAAGCAAGAAGAAAAGAAATACTTTTTTAACTGGAACATGTATACAGATTACTTGGAATAAGCTTGCATATTTTGTGAGGCACAAAGGAAGGCTTTAGAGTCTGGCTTTAGACTTGATGCAGTGGGCTTTGCTGGAGGTGGTGTATTTTTTCCTTACTCTTTTTTTTAAAACAGAGAATGACATGATTAAGCATGCTCCTAGGAAAATGAGTCAGGTAAGAAAATTCCAGATGATTAAAGAGCCTAACATGACTGAGTGACCGAATGGAACTAAACTGAAAGAGCCTAGAGCCCAGATGGAAGAGATGGATTAGGATGCTGTGTCAATTAAGAGACATTTAGCTTTAGGTCACAGAAAAAGATAAAACTAACTTTATGGTTTAAGAAAGGAGGGAGGGAGGGAAAGAGAGAGAACAAATTGAGTTTATCAGGTCATGTAACTAAAACATTCATATGCGGAGTTACAGTTAGAAATGATGACTTTGGGGACTCAAATGATGCCATTAGGACTAAGTTTCCTCTGGAATCTGCATCACTTTGGGCTGGCCTGCACCTAGAGCTGCACATCGTCACATCTGCCAGTTTCAGTCTCTCTTTTCTAGATGTAAAGATGCCTACAGGAGCTCCAACATCAATTTCTCTGAGGCTCATGTCTCACAGAAAAGATCTGGACACCTTTGTAGGCTCGTCCGCAAATTATTGGACGTCATTCTCATCGGCCAGCATAGATCATGGGCTGGATCACATGTCCTGGATCCCAGGACATCTGATTTGGTTGGAGGACACAGTCTTTTGATTGGTTATGTTTGGATCAAATGTTGACCCACATGATGTAGAAAGATATGTTTAACTTTGATTTATTGTTCAATGCCATCTATTTTGTTTCAAAACTACCTTTCATAAATAATTTCACGTTTTGTGATGAGGAAAGCAATATCATTTGTAAGATGAAAATAATTTACTGAGTTTTCAGTCACAAAAATGTATTTAAAAGACACAATTTCAGACTTAAGATTTTTTAGTATAGTGTTACTTTATTAAGTATTCCAGAACACACTGCATATGACATATTTCTTCCTACTTCAGACTTTCATAACATAACCCCTTGAAATCAGGAGTTTATAATGGAAATACTGATGCTACCTTAACTCTGCTAAAGTGAACTGTGCTGCTGTGATAAGAGGAAAATGTATGTTTGCATTTGGAAGACTCATCATCTTTCCAAATCATGATTAGTAGGTGGCAGGACAATGTAACACTGAATTGTATGCAAAGATAGCCCAGATTTGAAATATGAATCTCTTGTCAGTGCAAGAGATGAAGATGACAGTTGTAATCTCTTCAGATTCATAATTTACTAAGTTGTAGGCAGGTTAGCAGTGATTGATCATACCTGGGCAGGGTGTTAGCAATTTTAAAATCATTTTATTGCATTACGCAAATAAGAAATTTAAAAGTTTTAGGCTGTCCTTATCTCTACTGTAAGCAACTCTTGGGTACAAACTTACCTGTAGAAACTATATGTACAAAGAGTATGCTTATATCTATCATTATATATATATATATATATAGCCTATCATTGTATATTATATATTGCACAGTGGATTGTTTAGGTATGAAAAGTGTTCCATTATTGTGAGGATATAAAACACTTACAACAGAAAGAAGTGTGGCAAATAACTATAGGTTTTGCTACTAAATAGTAAAATGAAATTTCTCACTGCCTCTGTAGTCAACAAAGAACACTTTGAGATGAAATTATTCAGGGTATAGGAGCAGAGGCAGAAAGGCAGAACTTGCTCCCTATTAAAAAGTAAGAAACTATTGTGGTCTGTCGTAGCAAGGGATGTTTTCTATTCAAAACCATCAAGGAAAGGCACATGAAGACAGCTGAACAATGTAGATAAAGGGGTTCTCAGTGATGGCTTTGTGTAGGCTTCTGCTTTATTGTTAACTATAGAAAGCATTGTCAAATTGGTGTGGCTTAGAACATAGCAGAGGGAGTGTCCTTGGAAATATCAAAGGACATTTCCTTTTCCTTCAGGAACCTCTCATTTTACCATATCTCTGATTTACTTGCAATTTCAATTCTTAAGTGTGACTGTGTGATGAATCAGAGTAATAGTCTCAGCTAAGCTCATATCACTTTGAAAGCTTACATGAAGGATGGTACGAGTCCCTGGGGAGGATTCCTCCCCAAACCTCCAGCTTTTTATAGCCACAGTCCCTACCTGTATGGAGGAATGTAAATCTATGAAATACAGATCAATTTGCTATAGACAGTTAGAAAGTATAATTATCCTCCTGGCATTTCTTCATCCCATGGAAATCAAGTCGATATCCAAGATCAAGTCTGACTCAACAAAAAGGGAGATTTTACAAAGATTTGTGGGAATTAAAATTCAATATTTGTATGAGACTGCTTCCTTCTCGGGTTGACATGTGGCAGAACAGAGTACACAGAATAAGGAACAAATTTTATCAGAGACAACAAATCAGGAGTCTGCAAGAAGTGATTGCACCCTCTGCCCCCAGTCTCTTATCCTCTGCAAAGAGATTCAGGAAGGACAGCAGTGGCAAAATTATCATTGAGGCAATCCAGAGAGAGCATTTAAGGGTATTTCAGGATCAGATCAGATCAGATCAGATCAGTCTCTCAGTCGTGTCCAACTTTTTGCGACCCCATGTATCGCAGCACGCCAGGCCTCCCTGTCCATAACCAACTCCTGGAGTTCATTCAGACTCATGTGCATCAAGTCAATGATGCCATCCAGCCATCTCATCCTCTGTCGTCCCCTTCTCCTCCTGCCCCCAATCCCTCCCAGCATCAGAGTCTTTTCCAATGAGTCAACTCTTCGCATGAGGTGGCCAAAGTACTGGAGTTTCAGCTTTAGCATCATTCCAGGGCTGATCTCCTTTAGAATGGACTGGTAGGATCTCCTCGCAGTCCAAGGGACTCTCAAGAGTCTTCTCCAACACCACACTTCAAAAGCATCAATTCTTCAGCACTCAGCCTTCTTCACAGTCCAACTCTCACATTCATATATGACCACAGGAAAAACCATAGCCTTGACTAGACGGACCTTTGTTGGCAAAGTAATGTCTCTGCTTTTCAATATGCTATCTAGGTTGGTCATAACTTTCCTTCCAAGGAGTAAGCGTCTTTTAATTTCACGGCTGCAGTCACCATCTGCAGTGATTTTGGAGCCCAGAAAAATAAAGTCTGACACTGTTTCCACTGTTTCCCCATCTATTTCCCATGAAGTGATGGGACCGGATGCCATGATCTTCGTTTTCTGAATGTTGAGCTTTAAGCCAACTTTTTCATACTACAAAAATAAATTTATAACTTCCTTCCACTATCATCTTCCCAAGTTGTCCCTCTCATCTATTTGACACTACTGTAGGAGAAACTGGAAGAAATCCAAACACTGTAATTTTTCCTTGTCTATTAATATTCCACATAGAATGTGACATACATTGTTAACAACACTACACTCAACTTCGTTAGTTCACAATTCAACATTTTGTTTGTATCTGAAGACTGGGAAAAAGCAAACAAAAACCCCAGTAACCTTCATTGCTGTTTACTGTGTTGTGTGTGCTGTGCTTAGTTGCTCAGTCAGGTCTGACTCTTTTGTGACCCTGCCAGGCTCCTCTGTCCATGGGGATTCTTCAGGCAAGAATACTGAAGTGAGTTGCCATGCCCTCCTCCAGGGGATCTCCTCAAAGCAGGACTCAAACCCAGATCTCCCACAATGCAGGCAGATATTCTTTGCCATCTGAGCCACCAGGGAAGTAAAGAATACTGGCCTGTCTGGGTAGACTATCCCTTCTCCAGGAGATCTTCCCAACCCAGGAATTGAACCAGGATCTCCTGTATTGCAGGAGGATTCTTTATCAGCTGAGCTACCAGGGAAGCTTGAGACCTAGTATTGAGGGCTTTTTTTCTTTTTTTTAAGCAAAGGCATTCTAGGTCACCCAGGAAGAAAGGCACAAAGGAAAACAATTATGCAAATATGCGCCCATTTGCAGCCGTTCTGCTTTTCAGGCTCAGGCAGAAAATGAATAGATGTGTAAGACTTGAAGTTTTCTGTGGACTGCGTATCCTTTCTTCTAACATTTTCTCTCTCACTGCTTCTGACTGCTCACACTGACCTCCTTGGCATTCCTAAGACACACTACTGCCTTCGACACTTTGTTCTTCCTCCTCTCTCAGTTTTTGGCTAAAACGCTTTACCGATAGATACCGGTATTACTTCCTCCCTTGTTTACTCATCTCTCTGCTCAGAGTTCATCTTATCTGTGAGGCCATACTATTGGTTAGTACAGGGCAGAAAAAAGGTTGTATCAGTATTTCTAGGTTAGAAAGCCAAAGAAATAGTAATAAAAATTATCGCTAATACAATGGAGAAGAAGACTAATAAGATTCAAGGGAAACAATTACATTTTGGGACTAACTGAGTTTTAAGACAGCACTATGAGCAGCCCAAAAACTAGGTGGGGAGCATAAGAGATTTGAGGGTTGGCAGGTAGTTTGGAATTTGTCAGGGTATATAGGTGAATTAAAACCATTTAGATAAAGATTTCTGAGAGCCAAGAACAAACCCTCAGGAGAACAAACAGCTAGTGGGTATGACTTGAAAGAATATAGAACAACAGAAGAGAAAAGAAAGCTGACATACAGAGTAGACAAAATTAAAGAGGAAGACGTTCTCTCCCCTTTCAGGTTCTTCTGCCTGCTTTAATAATTCAACTGGCATGAGACAGATTAATAGAAGGAAATCAAAAATAAATTTAGTAACATGTATATGAGAACAAACCAGTCAATCCTAAAGGAAATCAGTCCTGAACACTGTTGACTAAAAAAGATTTACATCTTGAGAGTTGTGAGTTGTTTTATTTGGGACAAAATGAGGACTGCAGCCTGGGAGGCAGCATCTCAGATAGCTCTGAGAGACTGCTCCAAAGCGGCAGTGGGGGAAGGTCAATATATAAGGTTTTGGTGAAGGGGGAGTTCCATACCATGAAATACCCATTTTACAAAAAGCTTTTTTTTTGTTGTTAGTCATGAGGATCTGATGTCACCATGAAGAGATTTAGTGCTTCTCTAGATATGAGGAGATGCAAGGAATGAGATCATAAAATCTGTTCCTAAAAATATCCAACTACCTAAAGACCTGTCCCACCAGATTCCCTGGAGCACAGAGTGCCTCATCCTGTCCGGAACTCCCTCAGGGGTTGTTGAAGATCAACAGCTATAGCACCATGGGTTTCAATCTCCATAGGGGCAGATGGTAAATGCCTTTGTTGTTCAGCCGTAAGTGCCAATTTGTAGTTGACACAACCCCCTTGTGGTCATAAATCCAACCATACTTTGGAGGACTTTTCATGACCATTTTGTACTGTGTTGCTGGGAAGGCTCGTCCCCAGTTCTGAAGAAAGTTTTTGTTGATAGGCCATTCAGTGTGCTATTATTGGACTAGGTGTTAGTGGTCAAAGATCTCTGGACATCTGTCTTCTAGTTATAGTCCAGGAAAGTGTTCCCTTTCTTTGCATCTTCCCATATCCAAAGTTATGCTATTATAATCATTGATCATCTATTGAGCTATATATTTGATCAACTGCTTCAAGTCTAGTCATCATTATTTTCTTTGGAGGCTCAGTCATACACTTGGTAATACAAGAAATAACAATCTTGTGAAACAAGCAAATACAAATGGTATAGTTAATAATATTAATGGAATTAAAAGTAAATACTTTAATTTTTTACCATGAGCCTCCCACACCAAATCAGTTTTATTTATTTATTTTTTAAAGATCATGAAGACTAGGGAATGGGTCACAAAGCAGAAATTTGATTTTTCATCTGGTTCATCAAATGTGTTAAAGGATTTATCAGGTATGAAAATATAGCATTCACTTTGAATTATAGCACAGACATCTCCCTGAGATACTGTAAGGCTTTGCAGTTGTGTAGCACTGTCTTTCTCATAGAGATGTCAGAATTCAATAGTCTAATAGCCTGATTACTATCATTTAAAGCTTATGAAAGTTGTTAGATATGGCCAATTACATCCTCTAACCCCATTGAAGGCACATGTACACATGTACAAAAAGCTGTTAAATGATCAAACCAGTAGAATACAGATCTTTGACCCATTGAGATCATACTAGTGGTAGATTGTTTGGGGTTACCTCTAATTTGTTAATATGTATGACCTTAAATTCATGGGAATACCAGGTTACACCTTCAATTTCATCCCTGTAGATGTCAAGGCTGTAAATTAGTGCCACAAATCCACTGAATTCCATACCAATCACTCTCTCTAAGGGTAATAATAGGCATAGTTCATAAAGCACCCAGTCTTGTCTCATAATTACCAGGTTGATCATTTTTAGTATGATTTAAGCCTTCCCAACATAGAGGAGCTTTTAAACTTAAATGGCCATCAGTTCAGTTCAGTTCAGTTCAATCACTCAGTCATGTCCAACTCTTTGAGACCCCATGGACTGCAGCAGTCCAGGCCTCCCTGTCCATCACCAACTCCCAGAGTTTACTCAAACTCATGTCTGTTGAGTCGGTGATGCCATCCAACCATCTCATCTTCTATCGTCCCCTTCTCTTCCTGCCCTCAATCTTTACCAGCATCATGGTCTTTTCAAATGAGTCAGCTCTTCGCATCAGGTGGCCAAAGTATTGGAGTTTCACTGGACATCAGTCCTTCCAATGATAACCTGGTGTTAACCATGTAGATCCACCCCATAATCTTGGGAGTTTCCCTTTCAATAGATGAGAGATTAATGTTTTTTTTGAGACTTATCTCATCACTCTGATTGAATTTGAATGACACTAAGAGAAAATTTAAGTCTGTGGCCAAAATCAGAGCAAGTATTCTTAGTTGGCCAGGTGAGAGGATCCCCCCTAGTAATGTCATGAATAGATAGAACAGGACTGAACATTCATCTAAAATAAATTTCCTAGGGGGTATCCAATCAGATTCCTAGAGAACAGAAATCCACTAAGGTAACCCAGAGGTACTAGACACAGGTAATTGGCCACAACCCAACAAGTGGGTTGAGTTTTAAATTAGCATAGAATCATGTCCATGATAGAAAACATTTGATTGATAGGCATAGGTCCAAAGAATCAAGAAAACATTTTAAATGATCATACAAGTCAGATCACCATCTTGGGCAAGTGGTCTACTTCTGATGTCTTCTTCTCGTCCTAGTATCGTGTAGTTTCCTCTGTTTGAGCATTGTTTTAATGTGAGTTTGAGGTCAGCAGTCCCCTCTATAGACTAGCCCAGCTTAGGGGTCTTTGGAAGTGGGAGTTAATGCAAGAGTCAATTTTCCCTTCAATTTCACTGTGCATGAGCTAGTTAAGAGTACCTGATAGAAAGTTCCTTCCATTCAGGTTGAAGACAGTTCCTTAAATTATGTCTTCTCCCAGTCTTGGTTGTAGGTCATGGGTGAGGCATCTGGTCTTCATCCAAAGACAGATTACTGAGTTAAGCTTCAGAAACAACCCTAGAGTATCCCTTAATAATTCAATTAAATTTTGCATTAATATAACCTAAGAGTAAAGAACTATCCAGGAAATGAGTCTTAGTAGAGACAGACCTCCATTAACAAATGGTGATTTAACATTCATTGAAACATCTTTTTCTCCCTAAAATCACCCATCACTTTTACCAAATATAACCAAATTAAGACTTGTTTGTGATAAAGGTTTGGTCTCAATAGACTTGGACTGATGATTTACATGGGAGAAGGCAATGGCACCCCACTCCAGTACTGTTGCCCGGAAAATCCCATGGATGGAGGAGCCTGGTAGGCTGCAGTCCATGGGGTCGCTAAGAGTCAGACATGACTGAGAGACTTCACTTTCACTTTCCACTTTCATGCATTGGAGAAGGAAATGGCAACCCACTCCAGTGTTCTTGTCTGGAGAATCCCATGGACAGAGAAGCCTGGTAGGTTGCAGTCCATGGGGTCGCACAGAGTTGGACACGACTGAAGTGACTTAGCAGCAGCAACAGCAGATGATTTATATAACCATAATTGATCCTAGACCTTTTTGCTTTACTGAAACTCTTACAAAGTCTCAGACTGAACTTTTAAAATAAAACCTTTAGGGTTAGGAAAGTCATGCCAAAGACTTATCACAGATTTTGCCTAAAAGATCTAAGTGAATTCCTCCCTTCTCAAGGTCTCCAAAATTCCATTAAATTTCTGTACCTGTTAGTGAGATAAATTTCCTAACTCATCTAATAAATTTGCTGAAACTGAGAGTTTCCAATCTCTGGAGGGTTCAGATAGAGAGAAAACATTAAATGTTTCAACTTGTTTATAAACTATAATTTTACCAAATTACTGTCATAATTAGTTTGAGGGGAAGGTTTTTCTTACACCTGGAAAACACAGATTTAACCAAGTAATTTTTAAGATCAGTTCAGTTCAGTTGCTCAGTCATGTCTGACTCTTTGTGACCCCATTGACTGTAGCACACCAGGCTTCCCTGTCCATCACCAACTCCTGGAGTTTACTCAAACTCAATAATGCCATCCAACCATTTCATCCTCTGTTGTCCCCCTCTCCTCCCACCTTCAATCTTTCCCATCACCAGGGTCTTTTCAAAGGAGTCAGCTCTTCACATCAGATGAAAGTACTGGAGACAAAGTATTGGAGTTTCAGCTTCAATATCAGTTCTTCCAATAAATATTCAGGACTGGTTTCATTTAGGATGGACTGGTTGGATCTCCTTGCTGTCCAAGGGACTCTCAAGAGTCTTCACCAATACCACAGTTCAAAAGTGTCAATTCTTTGGCTCTCAACTTTCTTTATACTCCAACTCTCACATCCATACATGACTGCTGGAAAAACTATAGCTTTGACTAGACAGATCTTTGTTGGCAAAGTAATGTCCCTGCTCTTTAATATGCTGTCTAGGTTGGTTGGAAGAAATATCAATAACCTCAGATATGCAGATGAAACCATCCTTATGGCAGAAAGTGAAGAAGAACTAAAGAGCCTTTTGATAAAAGTGAAAGAAGAGAGTGAAAAAGTTGGCTTAAAGCTCAACATTCAGAAAACGAAGATCATGGCATCCCATCACTTCATGGAAAATAGATGGGGAAACATGAAACAGTGGCTGACTTTATTTTTCTGGGCTCCAAAATCACTGCAGATGGTGATTGCAGCCATGAAATTAAAAGATGCTTACACATTGGAAGGAAAGTTATGACCAACCTAGATAGCATATTAAAAAGCAGAGACATTACTTTTTCAACAAAGTTTTGTCTAGTCAAGGCTATGGTCTTTCCAGTAGTCATGTACGGATGTGAGAGCTGGACTATAAAGAAAGCTGAGCACCAAACAATTGATGCTTTTGAACTGTGGTGTTGGAGAAGACTCTTGAGAGTCCCTTGGAATGCAAGGAGATCCAACCAGTCCATCCTAAAGGAGATCAGTCCTGGGTGTGCTTTGGAAGGACTGATGCTAAAGCTGAAACTCCAATCCTTTGGCCACCTGATGTGAAGAGCTGACTCTTTGGAAAAGACCCTGATGCTGGGAAAGATTGAGAGCAGGAGGAGAAGGGGACAACAGAGGATGAGATGGCTAGATGGCATCACCAACTCGATGGACATGAATTTGGGTGAACTCTGGGAGTTGGTGATGGACAGGGAGGCCTGGCGTGCTGCAGTTCTTGGGGTCGCAAAGAGTCGGACATGACTGAGTGACTGAACTGAAGGAAGCCTGGTGTTCTGTAGTCCAATGGAGCTGCATACTGTCAAACATGACTGAGCAACCGAACTGAACTGATGTGGCAAAGAGATCCGGGAGAACTGGGTAACTCTCCAAAATTTAATCCTGACCTTAAATACCATCCTCAGCTAAAGACAAAAGAAATTAGGGGTAGTTTGAAATTCCAAAGGGAAGGAAGGCAATTCACACGGAGGAGGAAAACAGATGTTTCATAAAGAAGCATTTGCTGGACCCTGAAGACTGTGAGACACAGATTAGACTCTGATCTCTGAATTTTTCCCCACAACAATTATCTCATATTCTTTGCAGATATCTTTGGTAATAGATCTATTTTTTAACAGGTCTGCTGTCTAACTACTTCAGACAGTAAGAGGGAAGATCAGAGTTTCTTCCTGAGTCTTTTGAGCCTTTGATTGTTTTCAGCTCAAAATAATTTGTGTGCCAGAGATATTTGGGGTTGGCAAATTTTGTTCCCCTGCAATGTGTAGCTATAATTAAACAAGTTAATTTAAAATATAAAAAAGATAAATTAAAAAATAGTTATCATGAAACTTTTGAAAGGAATGTGTCAAGCAATGCCTAAAAACAGATTCTTAGATTTATAAATTTGTCAGGAAATGAGAGAGTCCATTTAGTAGGAAAGTAGTTGATGATATCTGTTGACAGTGAAAGCAGTGGATGCCCAAGTTGGAAAAAGTTGCTGTATCTGGAACTTAGATGGAGCAAAGTGGAGTTGGGTATTATAAATTTGGAGTAAGCCAACACATGCAAGAAGTATACTTTCCTGTTGTAACATTTAAGTGAGGAAATAAAAAGTGCTTAAGTTGACAAGACTAGAGATTGATATACAGATCTGAAGGGCAGGAAGACAATGGAATCAATCATTTATACAAAATGATTCCTTAAATACAAAGAGAATTCTGAAAATTTAAGTTCTGTTTTGTACTTACCATGAAGTTCCCAGGGCAGAGGACCATGTAAGCCAGGCTCTTTATACAGAGCCACAGTGTTGAGCACAGGAGTGGGTTCATATTAAGCATTTTATATAGAATGTTCTAACTATGAAATATGGATGGCAATCTATGGAACAAATGTATAGCTAAGGTTTTATTCTTTTTTAGTATTTTATATATCTAAGGACATTTTTCAGGGTAATTGGATCATCTTATTATATGACCAGAATGTAGGTGAAATAGTTAGTGAGGTCTAAAAAAAAGTCTACTATTGCTAAAATTTTAATTATAATCCCATAACTAATAATAACAGTTATATACATATATATATGTTTGCATATGTATATATGATACATATAAAATTTTATCAAGTGCTTAGTTTGTGTCAGTTCAGTTCAGTCGCTCAGTCATGTCTGACTCTTTGTGACCCCATGAACTGCAGCACGCCAGGCCTCCCTGTCCATCATCAACTCCTGGAGTTTACCCAAACTCATGTCAGGCCCTTTAAAATTTTATTTGCATTATTTAATTTGATATATCAAAAAAAAAAACACACACACACACACACAAAAGAATCCTATGTATCCCCTAGTGGCTCACTGGTAAAGAATCTACCTTTAATGAAGGAGACCCAGGTTTGATTCCTGGGTAGGGAAGATCCACTGGAGGAGGGAATGGCTACCCATTCCACTCTTCTTGCCTGGAAAATTCCATGGACAGAGGAGCCTGGAGAGCTACAGTCTATGGGGTTGCAAAGAGTTGGACAACACTAAGCAGCTAACATTTTCACTTTTATCCCCAGGTTAGAAATGAGAAAGCTGAAGCGCTTATGACTTTTCTGAGGTCAATCAGCTAGTAAATGTCTGAACAGGAATGATGTATCACACTTACATCAAATTTGCCACACAACTACACCCATACCCACATACACACACATATTGCAACATGATACCCTGCTGCTGGTAAAGATTTAGGATTCTTTTAATGAGATGACCTTGTATTTGGTAAGAAACTCTTGCATTATCCAAATTCTACTACTTATTAGATCAATTTTATTTGCATATCAACCAGTTTGTTTCTAACTTTTTCTCATAGCATCCTTTTAAATGCTGCTGGCCTTGAAATCCCTCCCTCAATCCTATAAATTCACTGGATACATTTTCTTTCTTCCCAGTTATCTCAGGTGATGGCTTTATTAATACTATACAGTATATGTCACCATTTTTTCCATCCTTATACAATAGTTTCCTTATCAATCTCCTAACCTCTTATAATAATTTCTAGTCACTTTCTGCCTGTTTCAAAACCAATGTTATATATGGTAGGGATTTTTTGCATAAATTGTTATACCATTCCGTATTGCCACAATAGTGCTGTTTAATCAACCAGCCAAGTATTCAGTGGCATACTTAGTTACTCACACATGTTTAGGGTGACTGTGGTTGGCAGATCCAGTTTTCAATTACCTGGAGTTGCCTATTTACAGATTGGGTCCAAGGTTCTCATTTTTCCCTGGATGAACAAGCTAACTTTGACATCTTCCAGTAATGTTAGGAATTATAATGTAATGTTGGGGCTTCCCTCATAGCTCAGTTGGTAAATCATCTGTCTGCAATGCAGGAGACCCGGGTTCAATTCCTGGGTTGGGAAGACACCTGGAGAAGGAAATGGCAACCCACTTCAGTATTCTTGCCTGGAGAATCCCATGGACAGAGGAGCCTGACAGGCTACAGTCCACAGGATCTCAAGAGTTGGACACGACAGTGACTAAACCACCCCCAGTATTGTCAGGAAAGCAAAGAGCAGACAAGCTCAGTCACAGAGGCACACAACACACCTCATTTGTACTATGTGAGCCAGTAGCTCATTGGCCAAAGAGACTCAAATGGTCATTCTCAGAATTCATAGGCAGGTAGATATACTTCACTTTCATGAAATCAAGCCAAAGGTGCAGATGCAGAGGATTAATATCAGTTCAGTCGCTCAGTCATGTCCAACTCTTTGCGACCCCATGGACTGCAGCACGCCAGGCCTTCCTGTTCATCACCAACTCCTGGAATTTAACCAAACTCATATCCATTGAGTCGTCAGACCCTTTAAAATTTTATTTGCATTATTTAATTTGATATATCAAAAAACACACACACACACACACACACACACACACACAAAAGAATCCTATGTATCCCCTAGTGGCTCACTGGTAAAGAATCTACCTTTAATGAAGGAGACCCAGGTTTGATTCCTGGGTAGGGAAGATCCACTGGAGGAGGGAATGGCTACCCATTCCACTCTTCTTGCCTGGAAAATTCCATGGACAGAGGA